>NC_083716.1:156471220-156776949 GCF_028564815.1 Eubalaena glacialis | reverse complement strand
CGGATTGCTGATCACAGCTAAGGAATGAGTGTAGGCGAAAGCACTAATGCTGTCCCATCCCTGCACGATGTAGACATCCTTAAACTGGTGACTTTGGCTCCATAACTTGCTAGTGGCTTGGCAGAAACATTCCTGGAACTGCACTGCAGTCTGAAACTCTCCCTACCCCATCCATGTTCCTTCCTCTCTCCTTCACAAGTGTCAGATCTGCACTGTGGTCTGAAGGCTTTCCTTGCCTTCTCTGGCTCTCTCTCTCCCTTTACCCTTCAGAGGTATTTCCAGTAACTCCTTTGAGTGTCTAAACTCATTTTAGCATCTGCTTTTGAGGATGCTAGGACTAATAAGCATATCTCTAAATGTTGACACATTTTATCACCCCGAACTCATCAGGAAAGTTTAAGCATTGAGGAGCTGTCAAGTACAAAATGAAAGATAGTTTTCAAAAATTCTAACATTCACTTGAAAACTTGAATTTTATCACTTGCAACATATACTCTCAGTTATTTCCATAAAGTAGCGGGCTTACTTTATTCAATCAGGCGAAAATTTCTGCCAAATTCCCAAGTCTGAATAATCATAGTTTACCTGTCAATAGTTCTTTCTAGGAAGCAAGCAGCCAGTTCAGCTCGCAGCTCAACCATGCAACCGTTTTTCCTTGAGAAAAATCATTGGACTGAAGAATGCAGCAGAAGTACTTTTAATCCAACTGTGCCATTTCATCACATATAGTATTAGAAAGATGTGGCTTGAGGGTCAAATTTAATAAAATTAATATTTTTTTATTGCTTCCTCAGGGACATTCCTAAGTGGAACTGGCACTATTTTTATTGCATGTGTGTAGCAGTGAAGAATATAATGACTACTAATAGTGTTTGTTGCCATTGACTTGATTTATGCTCTGAACTTAATCATTTTACCCATCACTGTTTTTGCTCTATCAGTGCAAAAGCCAACACAGTGAGAAAGGCAAATGACTCCTTAGTATTAATATAAAAATAGTTTTGACCTCACAGACCCTCTGAAAGGGCTATGGAACTCCCAGGTATTCACAAACTATACTCTGAGAACCATTTCATGGAGATATCAAGCCTTTATCGAGTACACAGTAAGTATAGTACTACTTTCTAGGCTCTGAGGATGCAAAGATGGACAGTGCCAAGTACCTGCTCTCAAGGAGCTCTGGCTTTTTAAAAGGGGACACCAGTCATTAAATAAGTAGATTAGATTTAGTGGAGCGTGCTATGGAAGAGAGACAAAAGATATTTTGGTTCTGTCTGTGAGGGTCAGAGGAGTCTATGCCAGGGGGGTGATTCTTGGAGCAAGACTTGAAGATTAAGAAATGACTTACCTAAAAAATAAAGGAGGTTGGCCTTCCAGGAGGAGGGAAAAACATAATGCAAAGATATGTAGGCATGGCAGAGTGTGGTATGTTTCTACAAGTATCTGAAAAACAGTAAAAATATTATTTTAATCTACCTCAAAGATCCCAAAAAGTTTTAGTTATGTATTTTGCTAGAATTTAGATTTTTGTGTTATTACTGAACTAAGTAGATCACTGTATGGCACCCTTCCTTTGTGCCAGGTACAGTGACAGACACAGCCTTACATTGTGACCCCTTTATTTACCCTCATGGTATCTACTTCTTAATCACCTCGTGGAACACTATTTCTTGTTTTTGTTTTTATGTTTTAATAGGACCAAAAAATAAGACACATCTGAATATTTCCCTAACTATTCAAATGTGACTGACGTCATCATTAAGAATTATGTTGTTCTCACATATATGAAGCTCAAATGCCCACATTCTCCAGTAGCTCAGATCTGGTTTATTTAGTATGTGTAAAACCATGAATCTTGAAATCCAAGCCCTTGTGTTTCTGAACATGCTTATGATTTGCTAAACCATAACGAAAGTAGATCCTTTAGATCAGAAACCACAGTGCAAACAAATGTATTAGTGTGGGGTGTATTCAATGTTTATTTATGTAAACCCAAGATTGCTAGGGAGAGTTCACCAAACAAATCACTATGATTCAGATGTTTCCTAACAACCACCTGGGGGAGGAGTGTGATCTTCTCATTTAGTCTTAATCACTGGCAATCAGGGACATTTGACAACTGGGAAATATCACACAAATTATTAGAAGAGCAATCATAAAACATCATAAAGGATAGAAAGAAATATGGTCTTCCCTGTGCCAGGGATTTATGTACAATTGCTTAAAATATTTAAAGATCTTGTCACGTCCCTTCCCAAGCTATCATGTCTAAATCCAAGTTATCTTTTTAACTAAAGTCCTGTCCAAAGGAACCACAGGCTCTTGTAGGCCAAGTCTTTTTATCTGAAACAGAATGAATGAATTTTAATACTGATATTCGTGTTTATCTCAACATTTGGTACCTAGGTGGAAATTTTAGCTTTGTAGTCTCTCTTTATAAACCTGTAAATATTTCTAGACCAAGAAGTTTCCAAGTGCTGTCACCTTAGCTTTTGTGTGAAAGAACATCAGAAATCATAACAAGCAGGACTTGTTTCATGAGCTTCCATGACTGAATCTCTGAGGCCTAGGATGTTCTCTTTGCTCACCTCCCTTTTCTAAATATTTTTATATATGTGAAATTTTATTAAGGTAAACAATAACAATAGGAAAGGAATGGGGAAAGTCAGTCACATGAATGCAGTCTAGGAATGTATTAAAGAGTGTATGAAAAAGAGAAAGGTAGGCAAATTGCTGTAACAATGGCTCCAAAAATCTCAGTGGCAGTTTTTAGATGTGATGCCAAAAACATAGGCAACAAGAGCAAAAATAAATATAGTAGGACCATATCAAACTAAAAAGTTTCTGCATAGCAACGGAAACAATCCAAAAAATTAAAAAAGCAATCTACAGAATGGGAGAAGTATTTGCAAACCATATATCTGATAAAGGATTAATATCCAAAATATAGAAAGAACTCATACAACTTAATAGCAAAAAATTAAGTAACCCAATTAAAAAAAATGGGCAAAGACCCTGAATAGACATTTTCCCAAGAAGACATACAAATGACTAACCGGTAATGAAATATCACCCCACACTTGTTAGGATGACTATTATCAAAGAGTCAAAGATAACAGGTGTTGGCAAGGATGTGAAGAAAACAGAATCCTTATACACGATTGGTAGGAAGATAAATTGGTGCAGCCTCTATGGAAAACAGTATGGAGGTTCCTCAAAAAATTGAAAACAGAACTACCATATGACCCAGCAATCCTACTCTGGCTATATATCTGAAGGAAATGAAATTAATATCTTGAAGAGATATCTGCACTACTAGGTTCATTGCCATTCAATAGCAAAGATATGGAAACAACCTAAATGTCTGTTCATGAATGAATGGATACCATCTATATATATATATATATATATATATATATATGTTATATATATGTAGTGGCCCCACTCTATCCTAGGTTTTTGGATTTCACCACTGGATTCTTTGTCTCTAGCTGGCAGGAGAAGGAGAGAATTGCATGTGAGGTTTGGGGGGGCCAGGCCTGGAGATGGTGTAGCTCACTCTTGTTCCTATTATTGGCCAGATCAAAGTCTCAGGCCCCCATACAACTGCAGGGGAGATTGAAAAGTCTGGTCTGGTTGTATACCCTGGAGCAGTGGTTCCCAACCATTTTGGCACCAGGGACTGGCTTCGTGGAAGACAGTTTTTCCACGGACGGTGGTGTGTGTGTGTGTGTGTGTGTGTGTGGGACGGTGTTCAGGCAGTAATGCCAGCGATGGGGAGCGGCAGATACAGCTTCGCTTGCTTGCCTGCCACTCACCTCCTTCTGTGCGGCTGGTTCCTAACAGGCCCCGGGGTTGGGGACCCCAGTTCTGGAGGACATGGAAGCAGAGTTTGATGTACACATTGTGTACACAGTCTGTTGTCTCAGTCACACTCATCAATATGTTCTTAGTGCTAGTTGTTAGTATTATGGGTAGGTTGCCTGTAGAAAAACCTCAAATCTGTGCTGGTAGGCATATATTCATAATTTTGTTTATTCACCCAACAAATTTTACTAACATCACTCTGAGCAGGGCATTGGCAAGGCACTCAGTATGCAACACTAAGCAGAGAATATAACACAGCGGTACATCATAGGCCCTCACTTCAGGAGCTTACACTCTCCTACTAGCTAACACATCTGCTTTCTCATCAGCTGTCTTCATTCATCCCTAAGCTGCTGAAAGTGTAGGAATAGGAAGGAAGGGAAAGCAAGTACTTGTCCTAATTTACTATCCCAGAGGTAGCTCCGGCAGTAGGCATGTATATCAGTTTATCCCCTATAGCCGTCTTAAGGACAATCAGAAGAATGTGTAATTTATATTTTATAGTGCTTCATGTTTTTAAATATGCTTACATATACTGGTGAAGAGGACTTGAAATTAGCTGTGTGACCTTAGGCAAGTAACTTAAGTGCTCAAGGTTAATTTTTGACCTATACAATGGGAATGATAAAAGAATCTACCTCTTAGGGTGACTGTGAAAATGAAATGAAATGAAATTCATAAAATGGTTAGCAGAATGCCTAACCCACCGTAATAAAAAAGGTGATATTAACTAGTGTTTTCATTTTTATTTGACTTTAAAAACAACCCTGTGGAGTAGATTTTATTTTATAAATGAGAAAAACTACAGTTCAGAGAAGTTAAGATTCTAGAAAGAGGTTGCACAGCTTAGTAATCACAGGGTCAGGACTGACTCCTAGATTAGTGCCCTTTCATTGATCCATGGTTCTTTGCAAGCCCTACAAGTTATAGAATACTTTCGAGGATCATTTACTTTCTTCTATATTAAAAAGAAACTGAGCTAACCTCTTTAATAAAATGGAAAAACAAGTACTACTTCCTCTGGGTAACCAGCTGTGACAGTTTTCATAAGCATGAAATTTTAGGTTACAGGCAGCATATTATCCAAACACTTGCACTTTGCTGCCTTTGTGTAAAGGTTGCTGTAGTTTGCAGACTGTGGGGAAAAAGAAGAGTGGGCGTAAGATTTGGAATTCCTAAGTTCTAATATTTGTTCTGCAGGTGGCCAGCTGAGGTGAGAGAAGTCACCTCGCCTCTCTTCAGTTTTTTATCTATAAAACAGTTTTCTGGAATGGCATGTAGTTACTAAGCACCCTGCCAATGGAGCATAAAGCAAATTAACTGATTAGTAAGAAGACAATGAAAACAAAGCATTTTGGAATTAGAAGTGAACTCAAGTCATCTTTAGATCCAGGCTGCTGAATCTAAGTCCTCTGATCCTAGGCCACTTTGCTTTTTGTAGAAATGAAATCCTTCAGCATCCTTAGAAAGTAGGGAGAGTCTGAATAGTCTCTGTTGCCATGGTAAAGGATATTCTGAAGATATGAATCGTGTCTATGTTGAGGGTCTAATTATGAACAAACCAGGATCATATCCTACAACTATCTCTGTGCCCCCATAAGAAACAGACATGGTTCTGGTAAGTCTATGAATAAACTTTTATACAATTGTATACTTGTATACAATTAACTTGTTATCCTCTAAAAATGTCTTTGTGGTCATCATAGAGACTTTCACTTTGTTTACTATAAAGACCAGGGAATACTCTTCTTTTAATTTCCCCAACCCTTTATTAATATATATTTTTAAAAGAAAAAAGACTCTTACTCATTCTAAGATTAGGGTGGAAATGCTGTTATCTTATTGAAATGACACAGTTACATTTCAATCAAAATGTTACAATTCAGTTAGAGTTCATAGAGTCTTTTTATTATGCAAAATCAAGTTGGCCAAAAAATTGCTGATGAATCTAAAGATCTTAAGCAAAAAAAAATAGTTGATTAAAAATTCCACTATTAGATCTGTTTAGAAAGTACAAAAAAGGTCAGATGTTTATTTCATCATCAGTCTTTTAACTAATTTATTTTTACCTATGAAGAAACTGAAGCACAGAGAAGTCTGACTAATTTGTCACTGAGGAGGGAGTGAGGACCTAGGTTTGCCAGATTCCTGATACTGCACTCTTTTTATAAACTGCATTTGGTACATTCATCTTGAACTTGCTTTGGTTTGAAGAAAAAACTGTGAAGTATTTTATTGTCAGAATATCAATAGAGAGAGAGTGAATGTTGGAGGATAAAAATAGACTAATAACCAGCTAAGCAAATGATTTAATCTGAACCTGAATCTCAGTTGCTAATCTGTAAAATATCTAGAACACATATACTTTCCTCCAGGATTGTCATGGGACTTAGATGAGATAGGGGCTAAAAAGTGCTTGGGACTTAGTTGGATTCAACAATCTTCAGTTCCTTTCCTTCCTATAATATTAGCTTCCATTTGCACACATTGTGTCATAATCTGTGCTTAAACTCTGCCATGAATCATCTCATTATCTGCTCAGAACATGATGAAGTTGAAGCTTCTGGAAATTAAATCCAGTCCTAAGGTCAACAGGTCAGAGAGAGTTTTCTAATTTAGATATCCCTGACACTGGAGACCATCCTCTTGATCGCCACATGCATTTCTTTCCTGTTGCTGCTGTAACAAATGATCACAGATTTATTGGCTTCAACAGCACAAATTTATCCTCCTATGGTTTTGGAGATCAGAAACCCAAAGTCAGATTCAGTGGGCTAAAGTCAAAGTGTAAGCAGAGCTGGTTCCTTCTGGAGGCTCCAAGACAGATTGCATTCCTCACCTCATGCAGCTTCTGGAGGCTGCCTACATCCTTTGCTCATAGCCCCTTCCTCTATCCACAAAGCCACTGGTGCACCTTGCTTCCATCATCATATTGTCTTCTTCCTCTGTGGTCAAACTCCTTCTGCTTCCCTCATTTAGGATACTTGAGATTACATTTAAGCCCCATCTGGAAAATCCAGAATAATCTCATCTCGAGATTTTTAATTTAAGAATGTCTCCAAAGTCCCTTTTGCCACATAAGGTAACATTCACAAATTCCAGGGATTAGGATCTATCTACCACAACATGTTACCTTATTTTCTTTTCCTTTCCTGTTATATAGTAACCAAGCTTTAGTTTTATCTCCTAATTGCCATGCCCTGTTTGGGTTAAAATCCATCCCTTGATAGGTTTGTTTAACAACAACAACAACAAAAACTTGCTTTGGAGGGAGGTGCCAAGATCCACATGCTGAGAGCACTTAGGACAGGTGGGTTCTGGACATTCTGTTGGGTTAAAGACTTCCTGGGAAGCAGGCACCCTGGCTCATATTTCAACAGGCTGAACACACCACCAGTCTTGACTCCACTCAACTCTGAAAAATGCTAAATTTATGACTCCTCTGTGACCCATGATATAAACTGGCATAGCTGGATTTGAGTATCTAGAAACATGGCCAGGAGAGACTCCAAAGTTTCTTTCTTTTTCTGAAAATTTAAAATTTTCCTCCCAGATTCTAAGAGCTCTGTTCATATTTCTGGAAAGCTTTTGGTATGTTTTATTAATGGCAGAGGCACGATCTTGAAGTCCTTCCATGACTCATTTCAGACAGATTTTTCTGTAATTTTTATATCTATTTTTCCATCATCTATTCATCTATCTTTCTATTAATTTATTCATATTTGAACATAAAATTTTTCATAAAACTTTTAATTCTTGATGTCTAGAGAAAGGAAGGCAAACTACCTACACTGTTCCTTTAAATATTTCTCATAATATAAGAACCTCATTACTCTACTCTTGCTAATTTTTTATCATAAGTGATAATCTGAAGGATTTTTAAAGTTATTTTTTAAATTAAAGTTAAAATATTTTTTTAAAAAATATATCTGTAAGCCTGCCATTCCTTAAAATAAATCAATAGATTTAGTTCTTCCTCTTGCTTTCCTGGCAATTCAACAATCTCTGACTCAATCCCATTTGTTCATTTTCAAAACCCATATTGCTTTCTGCCAACTGCAGACAGAGGGGGTTGCATAAATGAACTTAAACTGCATTGTTCTTTGATCTTAGGCCACCACCCTACATTGAAGGACAGTTAACGGAACAGCCCAGGGAGAGGAGCCCAAGCCAAGTGTCAGTATTAGAACCTAGTTGAACAAGATGTACATTCTTTCCTTTTCCTTCAGCCTCAGGGCAAATCAGGTACCTGGATTCATGCTTCTTCCCTGTTTTGAGGACCCAACCCTCTACTTTGGAGATACTGTCTTTCAGGGCCTCTGTTTGCCATAGAATGATAAAATTCTACTTTTCCTCCCCAGAACAGTGCAGCATGTGTTCTTACAGGTGGTCACAGCATATTCCTCACATTTGCAGTCTTTACGTCCTCTCTCTGTTATGTTGCCAGGACTGATTCTTGAACCCTTTTCTCTGATTTCTTGAAGGCTCTTGGCACCGTTCTCATTCATCTGGCTTAGCTGATTTTGCCTCCACCACATCTCTTAGCATGATCGCATTCATATGTTTAGAATCAAGATTTGGGACTCTTGAAATGGTGACTAGTACTTGGCGATCACTCTCAATTTCATTTGTTTGTAATTTTGTGTCAGTGGATTTAAGAAGTTGTTGGCTTTTTCTGAGCCTTTCTTTTTCTTCTTCTTTTTTTAAATTACTATTTCTTTTTTTTTTTTTTTTTCCTGAGAGTTTGTGTTGTCTCTTTGAGAAGAGAAAACTGCACGGGACTCAATACAGATTCAGTCTCTAGTTCACTGACTTATACAGATGATTTTGAGACTCTCTCCATTTTCCTATTGATTCTGGCCTTGTGTACCTACTATGAGAACTGATGTTTGTGTAGCAGTTGCAAGAGTTCAGGGCCTTGGAAGGGAGGGCATGATATTAATAGTGATATAAAACTTTGTATAGAGATTATAAAATGACCTATCAAAAAAAGCTACAAAGCCTGAGGTAGTTTTAACTGGAAAAAAGCTCATGAGAGAGATCAAGTGAGGATTCCTCATTCCTGAGAATAGTTACTCATTACGGTCCGGCTCCCTTGAGAAGAAAAGAGAGAAGTGATCTGGGGTAAGGTTTCCAAGTCCTAAGATACGTTACTTCAAGAGGTTGATTAGAATCTACCTCTTCTTGGTAGATAATAAGCTTCATTCCTGCCAATCTAGGAGCAATAGATGCATCTGAAGGGAAGACGGGAATGTTCTGCATCTGTTCCCAGTTCTATCAAGTCCTACGATCTTATTTTATTTATTTATTTCTCTGTGCAGCATGTGAGATCCTAGTTCCCCGACCAGGGATCAAACCCGCGACCCCTGCATTGGAAGCGCAGAGTCTTAACCACTGGACCGTCAGGAAAGTCCCCCTATGATCTTATTAAATTCATGATAAAAATATATTGTTTTATCTGCTTGATGCGTTTAAAGCTATGAATCACAATGGCCATAGCTATATGATAAATGATACTCTTTAAATCCTTTGAGGATATGTTTATTTGAACAAAGTTCGCTCACATTTAATATCATGACACTGAAGCAATAACGGAACAAAGAGCATGTCACTATCCTTTAATGACAGTTTGAGGGTAAATTTTCTGGGAGGAATTTTTTATCATTTGTTCAATTATTAATAAGCTGGAGTCATTTGAGTTTTTGTCTTCTTTGGGGAAACATAGACAAAGGAAAGAAAAGCTAGGAAAAAAGGGAAATGTCTGAATAATGTGGATCAATAAGATGCTGGTTTACAATTTTCTACTTCAGTAAAACTCTTCCAACTGCTTTTTTATTTTATAACTTCTCTCTGTTGAGTTTTTGTAAAAAGAAACATATTATCTGAAAGTTTATGTCAATAATGGCCAGAAACTTAGATTCCTAGTTTTAGAAGACATGCTTAAAAGGGGAGCAAACTTGAGGAACCTAAAACATGAAAGAAGGTAAAGAAATTATGTTAAAGTAGTTTGGTAAAAACCAGACTGTGAGAGATGCTGCTAGAAGAGAGAAAAGGTATGGAGTATTGAACGGGGAATTAGGGGGATTACATGGTAGGTACATGGAGTATGGATTATAACAGACTTTATGTTCTCTGTTTAAGAAGAGGTACAAGATCGTAAGTCATCAGAAGAGGGTGAGATTACTTAAAAAGTTATGTATATTTGCTGTTGTAGTTATCGATTTATTTCCTTCTTAAGCATGTTCTATACAGCCCTAATTTCCCAGTTCTTTGCTCATAAACTGTGATCCAGCTGTTGGACGTGAAATGGACAAGATGGTACTTTTAAATCTGGAACCAGTGTAGAGTAGCAATTAGGAGCAGAGCTTTTGGAGTCAGAGAGCCCTGCATCTTCCACTTCCTTTGGAAAAATTGCTAAAGCTCTCTGAGATTGCTTCTTCATCTGTAAAATCAGTTTAATAATACCTGCCTCATAGTGTGTCTTAAAGAGATGTTCTAAGGATTAAATGACAAAATGTACAAGTTGCCTGACATGCAATAAATGCTCAAAATATTGTAGTTGCTACTGGGTTTATTGATGCTGTTTCTAAGTATTTAAGTGAAATCATTTTTCCGTGAAATATCCGAGTGGTATGTGGTGAGGTGAAATATTGAAGGTGTTTTTTTTTTGTTGTTTTTTGCGATGATTATTTTTAATGGTGAAAGGGAGAGGTAATCATTTCTCTGAAATTTAGGACATATATACAAAAAAAAAATTGGGCACAGAAGAACATCCCCAAATTTGCCGTGATTTATATACAATATATAATTCTTAGCAAGTTGTGTTTAAAATACTGAATTTTCTCCATATTTATACCACATAATTAAAAAAAATTTTTTATTTTATATTGCAGTATAGTTGATTAACAATGGTGTGTTAGTTTCAGGTGTACAGCAAAGTGATTCAGTTATATATGTGCATGTATCTATTCTTTTTCAAATTCTTTTCCCATTGAGGTTATTACAGAAGGTGTTAAATGAATGTTAAATAATGATTAAAAGTGGAGTGGGTGAACAAAAGTTCAGAGGAAAAATGTGACTCAAAGGCAAACCTTTCCTGAATGCTGACTGGACAAAAGCATATTTTTTGGCTGCAGCAAGCAAAGCTATATGCCTGAGATTAGAGCCCTTCAACAGGTCCATGGATCCAAAGCTCTGTGAACCAGCCACCTCCAGCCCAGGTCATCTAAACCATCCCAGATTTGTGAGACGCCAGCAGTGAGAGTGGGTGCTCACCAGATCAGGAAATGTGAATCAGAAAGAAGATGTGATCCTGGGAGAAAACACCCTCATTAGGATGATCATTTATGGTGTTTGTTTTGAACAGGAAGAAGCTTGGTACCTTCTCATTAAAGACAATGCACCTGAAGCTATGAGAGAGAATAGTTCTGGGCAGGTAAGCAGGAACCCACAGATCTAGTTTGATTTTGCCACTGATGTACTAGAAAATTACTGGTGAGACACACAAACTCTCAGAGCCTTTGTTCCCTCTTCTGAGGGAGAAGATTGAACAAGATGACCTTCGAGGTTTCTTTTAACTTTTTTTGTCAACTTAACTAGTCTATTGTTAATTTCTTTCAAATAATTAGTCTATAGTCTATTAGGCTACAATTAGTCAAGTTCTTAGTCTTTGTGATTGCACATTTGCAATTCATAAATTTTTCACTGGAGATTTATACCTTGTTAAAGGTAAATAAAGCATATTTTTTTCCCACTGGTTGGTCCACCTAAGTGTTAAAAGTATGTTCCACATCTTCTTTATCCATTCATCTGTCAATGGACCCTTAGGTTGCTTCCATGTGGCACATATATACAATGGAATATTACTCAGCCATAAAAAGAAATGAAACTGAGTTATTTGTAGTGAGGTGGATGGACCTAGAGTCTGTCATACAGAGTGAAGTAAGTCAGAAAGAGAAAAACAAATACCATATGCTAACACATATATATGGAATCTAAAAAAAAAAAAAAAAGGTTATGAAGAACCTAGGGGCAGGACAGGAATAAAGACGCAGATGTAGAGAATAGACTTGAGGACACAGAGAGGGGGAAGTGTAGGCTGGGACGAAGTGAGGGAGTGGCATGGACTTATATACACTACCAAATGTAAGATAGATAGCCAGTGGGAAGCAGCCACATAGCACAGGGAGATCAGCTCAGTGCTTTGTGACCACTTAGAGGAGTGGGATAGGGAGGGTGGGAGGGAGACGCAAGAGGGAGGGGATATGGGGTTATATGTATACGTATAGCTGATTCACTTTGTTATACGGCAGAAACTAACACAGCATTGTAAAGCAATTATACTCCAATAAAGATGTTTAAAAAAAAAAGATTTAAAAAAAAACCAAAAGTATGAACAGGAGATTCAACATACAGTTTTCCAAATTAATTGAATATTGGCTAGTAAGTCAACAGAGTTCAAAAAGTTAGTATATAGTGTTAAAACTTACAATCTCATTCACATTTATATAGGGAGTATTTTTCAAGAAAGTAGATATTTATGGTGAGCAAGTGAGGCAGAGTGAAAATATTTGCATGTAGCTGTGTCTGGACATTTGGGGAAAGTTTAAAATTTTAAAACCAGAGGCCATGATGATTAATTAATTTTGTCCCAAGTTGTTTACTAAGGAAATGAGATCCTTTTTTTCTTTAGTAGACAAAGATTTTTTTGTTATTTTTTAAAATCGAGATCTGGGTAAATATTTAAAGCAGAAATTCAAGTACCTTCAGTCAGCTGACTTGCTCTCTAACAAAATTTAGAATGGAAAGTGGGCATTGATAAGATTTATGGGAGTGTTCTGAGGTTGGTCTTAGTTGCATACCCTCTTCCCCACACTGAATTGCTAAATTGTCAGTGACTACTTTTTATTTTGCAATGCTTTTCAAAAACTCTGGAGAGCATCTCTAAAAGAGATATTTTCAGTACTTTACATTTCCTTTATTTCTCCTTGGAAGAATCACAGGTTTCCAAGAACTTGTGAGAGTTGCATTCCATATCTTCCTCAGTATTAGATGTAAGACTTGATCTTTTAAAATTTCCATATGGGGAAAATCATGTTTATATGCATACTGTCTTGGGTCACCCATAAAGGCAGTGGCGCAGTGGTAGCGAAGGCACCTCCTAGAGCAGTAGAAAACATCCAGGTAGAAAGACATTTTATTTTTTACTTATCTCATAGGTATTTTACTCTGTCTTAAGAAATGGAGCACAATGGTGGGGATAATCTCTTGTTCAGATTTTCTTTGGTCACGTACCATCTACGGTATTAAGAAAATAAAGATCTACGTTCACCTCCCCCTTGTCTCGCCAATTTCTCCAGACTGTGGAATGTTGGGATTCATACTGTGAATGCTCTGAAAATCAATTATTGTCAGATTCTGTTTTCAGGGCTGCCAGACAATATTTTGGCTCAACTTCAGTCCATTTGGAACACAGCTGTTAAGTTGTTGACAAAAACTAAGGAAATATGAACATGTTCCACCCTTTAAAAAAAATTCCATTTTCTGGCAACCAATCCAATGGATTTGAAATTTTCTTATTGGAGAGCAAGTTAGTACCACTCTCTGGCATCCTTTCAGACTGAATTGGTCATTCTTGTGTTCTAATACACATGTGCCCTTCATTCACCACTTGGGATAGTCAGAATTTATTTTTGATTGTGAACTTGAGCTTTAAATTATTCTGTTTAAAAATGCCCCACAACTCTAAGTTTTCCTGGGACTTAGTGTCTCATTGGTCTCTCCACTTCTACAGGGGGATTCTTTAAAAAAGACTACTATGGCAATTTAGCATTGATTTACTTTTAAAGGATAAGTGATTATGTTATTCTGCATGCTTTATATTGTAAGTAATAGAAAATCCTATTTAATTAAATAATGATTAGTATGTGACCATTTATCAAAAAAGGGGAATTATGATTATATATATGCATATGGATGTATATATGTGCACATTAAAAATAAAACCAATGGAAAGATAAACCAAAAAAATTTTTTTTTAAGTTTACCTGTAGGAAGAGGGAGAGAATAAGTTAGAGGGGACAGGAAGGGAAACTAGACTTCCTTGAATATATCTTGTTTGTAGATTGGTCTTTGGAATCATATAAGTCTTCACTTAATAACAAAACAAGATAAATATAAAATAAATTTCTAAAAACTAAAATAAAAAGATAATAAATGATTTTAACCATGTACCTAGCAATCAGTGTTCCCCAATAGAGCTTTTTATGTGATGAAAATGCTCACCAACTGCATTGTTCAGTATGGTAACCTCTAGCCACGTATGGCTATTGAACACTTGGAACATGCCTAGTGTTACTGAGTAACTAAATTTTATATTTTATTTAACTAATTTGAATTATACTTTTTTTAAAAAATAAATTTATTTATATTTATTTTTGGCTGTGTTGGGTCTTCGTTTCTGTGCGAGGGCTTTCTCTAGTTGCGGCAAGTGGGGGCCACTCTTCATCACGGTGCGTGGGCCTTTCACTGTTGTGGCCTCTCGTTGCGGGGCACAGGCTCCAGACGCGCAGGCTCAGTAGTTGTGGCTCACGGGCCTAGTTGCTCCGCGGCATGTGGGATCTTCCCAGACCAGGGCTCGAACCCGTGTCCCCTGCATTGGCAGGCAGATTCTCAACCACTGCGCCACCAGGGAAGCCCTGAATTATACTTTTAATAGCCACATTTGGCTAGTGGCTATATTTCTGGACAGCTCAGAAACAGAATATTCACACAGAGAGGAAGTACTGCAAGTGATTTTATAATGCATTAACTTGGTTGTGTATTCCTAGTGGGGTAATGCCCTTAAGTCGAAAGAACTTAAAAATAATACTAAACTTTTTTCAGTAATGACTTTTAAATTAATAACATTGGTGTTATTCTGAGTCTGTTGGGTATATATTATGAATTAATCAAATGAGTAATTACATTGGTGTCTTTGAGAACTCATATTTTGGGGTTGTTTGGAGAGAGATTCAGACTGAAGTTTGATTAAGGTTTAGTTAAAAATTTTTTGAAGCATCTATATGAACTCATGATATATGTTTTCTTAAGAAAATATTTCCCAACGTTGTCCACCAAAAAGGCCTGGAAACAATGACCAACCCAGTAGCAATAGCATCTCTAGTGCTCAGATTATGGTCTCTAAATGCCTTTTCCCACTAAATGGAACCAAGACTCTTTGAAGAAAGAGGTGTTTCAGAGTTTAGGGCAGGGAACTTATAAGATAAACCTGGAACATCTTGCTATCATAGAAAACTGAGATGCTTTCAAAGACTGGTAGATCTATGTCAAAAAGACTCAGAGCCAGTTTGAAAAGCTCCCACTCAACAAAGATGGAAAAATGTGTGCACCAGTTTAGAAAACAACTGCAATGGACTGAACAACTTTAAATATATATATCATGAGTTTATATTAATACTTGAAAAACTCAGTTATATTTGAGGGTTCTAGGGAACAAACTCATCATTTTGAAAAGCTAAATAATCAAGCATTTATTCTGCCTTTTCTGTAAGAAATGTAATACTTAAAGGAAACCAAAGAGTTGATGAAAGTAAGTGTCTCTTTATAACACTATTCTATCTGTTAAATGAAGAAGTAATGATAAAATTAGAATATCACTGTCTTCAAACCCCTGGTAAATTAATGGATCTGGGCAATCATTACCAATGGATAATATCTTAAAAAGATGATAGAGATATGCTATGATGGATGTACACTGCTTTTTGTTTGTTCGATTTTATGTTATTGACATTTTGGAGAGGGTGGCTGGTATGGAAATTTTGGAGAGGGTAAACTTGATGGCTTGTATATAAGCCACATATCCCACTCCTAAGTCTGGAGATGGAGTCAGCTTCCTGAGCACCACTTGGGAAAACCAACCAGCCCAAAGCAGTGCTTGTAAGCGTGAACTCTGGAACTCGACTTCCTGGGTCCAAATCCCAACTTCGCGACTTGCAAACTGTGTAAGCTCAGGCAAGTTCCTTTGCCTCTCTGTGCTTCCATTTCCTCGTGCTGTATAAATCTTTGATAAGACTGATAAATCTTTGATGCTGAAAGTTTTGTTTTTTTTTTAAATTAACAGTCTTCTTATCAGTACAGTTAATTTTCAGTATTCGAAGACAGTGGTTCTCAAATTTTAATGTGCATTAGAATCACCTGGAAGCCTTGATAAAATATTTATTACTGAACCACATCTCCCTCCCCACCCCAGATTTTTAATTCAGTAGGTCTGGTGTAGGAGCCTGAGACTTTGCATCTGTAACAGGTTCTCAAGTAGTAATGATGATGCTGGTCTGGGGACCTCACTTTGAGAAGTATTGCACAAAGAATTCCCTTATTCTGCTGCTGTCCATTTCAAAAGAAAAAAAAAAGGAAAAATAAACACACATGACTTTAAAAAAATTTTTTAAAGTATAATTTCTAACCCTAACTTCATATAACAGAAGGAAACCACATTCTTAGTTTTGCCCCAAACTGAGAGAATTTGAGTTTTCTTTCTCTTTCTTTCTTATGACGGAATGAAAGAAAACTGTGCTTATGGGGTAAAAATGACATACCAGCTGCAGATTATTTTTCCCATTCTTTTTTTTAATAAAAAAATTCAGTGTAGCCAATTTCTCACCTACTCATCTCGATCTAAAACAAGATACCATCTGTTATGTATCCACTTAATCAGTACCGTGACAAATTGGAGCACACTCAGGCCTCTGATGCCATATACCACTCACCAGGAGTTTCTGACTAGACCTTTGGAAGGTCCTGATCAGAGGCTGAGAGGACAGCTGGCCATTATACTGCAGCTGGATACAATCAGAGAAGATGCCCCCAAGGACTCCCACCGAATAAGCAGGGTCAAACAGCCTGGCCAGGATGACGCTTGGAAAATGAGTTACCTGGGGTCTGAGAGGATTCTGAGTTTGATTTACTTTTCAAGAAGTTTATGTTATCTTTCAAAAGGGAATCTCTTTTCTCTTTGTGTCCACTGAACATGAAGTAGGGATGCGGAGAGTTTTCAGCATGTCCCTAGTCTGTGTCTATGCTATCACTGAGGTGCTGGCTTGCAGACAAAATGCTTCTGTGCATGGAACTGAAGGTCTAATGTCTTCTCCTGCTGGTCCGAGGTGACCTGTAGACTGAAGCCAGACAATCCACATCGCTTCAGAACTCCCCTCCAGCAGCTACAGAGGTCTCTCATCTCTTTGCTAACAACCCATTTGAGTTCAAGAGCAGAGAAAGCAGGTGAGCATTTGAAATGAGTAGGAAAAAAATCAGCCAGAGAAAAGGAAACATGAAAAGCAATATTAAAAGAAGAGAAAAAGTGGAGTTGAAATTTGGAGACTGCAGTCAGGGGCAATGAGGTTAGCAACTGAAGTTTTAAGAAATATTATAGGTCTTTTTTAATATATGCTATAAAGGATAAAGAATGAAGATAAAGATACAGAACAGTAAAAGTTATGCAGATGATAACTATAGCCTTAAAAGGAATTTTAAGGTTTCATTATCTTTTTCTTTAAGGTTTCATGATCTTTTTCGTGTCTCCAAGTATTTATTCATTAAAAAGTAAAAATAGTGTATATAATTTGAAATGGCTCCATGAAGGGATTTTCCACATTTCCTTAGTAATTCACATATAATATTAGGGAAAGAGGGAAAAACGCATAGTTTTTTTAATGAATAGAGTACATGGGAAAAAATTCCTAAGCCTGTAGGAGTATATTTCTACAATGCAAAAGATAAATTGTTTATTTAAGGAATAAGTAGGAAATAAGATGTATTTGAAATGTGCTTAGCTCTTTTCTTTTTTCTTTCTTTCACTCAGCAAATATTTATGAGAGCCTGCTATGGGCCAGGCACTCTTTCAAGGAATGGGAGATTCAGCAATGAACAAAAGAAAGAAAAATCCCTGCTATCAACTTTTAGTAAGCAACAGAATACCTTGAAAATTTTGTTGAAATACAGATTTGGGGGCCCAAACCCAAGACTCTGATCCAGTAAATTTGTGAAAGGGCCTAGAAATATGTACTTTAAAGTATAAACTTAGGTGATTCTGATGCAAAGAAATACTCCCCATAGTTATCTCACTCACGCTTAAGGCATCAACTGTTTCTCACAGGGGTCCTGAATCGATTTCCCCAGCTCGGCCCCTGGGCTCCAGACCTGTCCATTTAAACTGTCTTCTGGACTTTTACACCCTGGCCTTAGGAAGTCAAATACTACATGTAAAAAAACTGGAATTACCTCTACATCCAAACCTACGCTTCTTCCTACATTCCCATTTCTGTGAACAACATCACCCTCTAGTTACCAAAGAATGAATTATAAGTTTACCCTAAAATTATGCCCTTTCCTTCCTTCCACAAAGCTAGTCACCTCCTGCTTTAGTTATTGCCTCCTTATATATTCATCCCTATTGCTTGTGCTTTGGGTCAGCCTCATTAACCACCACCTCGATTATTTCCAGAATCTTCTAACTATTCTCAGAATCTG
The DNA here is from genome assembly GCF_028564815.1 of Eubalaena glacialis. Lineage (NCBI taxonomy): Eukaryota > Metazoa > Chordata > Mammalia > Artiodactyla > Balaenidae > Eubalaena > Eubalaena glacialis. The sequence goes on along the minus strand of NC_083716.1, from coordinate 156,758,556 downwards.
CCTTCCCCATCTATCCTCCATGCTGTTTCCGCTGTGATCTTTCTAAAATGGAAAACCAATCATGTAACTCCCCTGCTGAACTCCTTAATGACTCAAAATTGCTCACTGAACAAAATCCAAGTTTTATGAAAAGGTTAACTTAATTCATGATCTGGTGGCCTCTCCAGCATTTTCCTCCTTACAGCCAACACCATACACTTAAGCCATAGCGCAATCATACTTTTTATTCTGTTCCTTTGCTCTTGCTCCTCCATGTGCCTAGAATGGCTTTCTTAATATTCATAGCCCCTTGACGAATGCCTACTTATCTTTCAACACTCACTTTACTATAATATTTCCTGAACACCCCACCACACCTTCCCACTTCCCAAAGAATGGACTTCTTTTCTTTGTGGCCCCTTGTTACCATACGTTTCTAATATAACATATGTAACCCCCTAGGACACATACCACTTCATTTGTGTGTCTCACTTGGGTGTGTCTGCAAACCTATTGAGGACATGGAGCTTATTTTGCTCTGTATGGGAAATTTTATCACAGTGTATGCCACCTTGAATGAATGAATGAGAGAATAAAAATAACAACTCCTCAAGAAGTGTAGCTGAAAATTTTGTGCATAGATTTTTTTAATATCCTATATTTTGCTGTAGTAAACTATTTTTATTTGCTTGTGTTGTCATACCAAATCTAAATCAAAAGTAAAGAATAGTGCTTCTGGGGCTTCCCTGGTGGCGCAGTGGTTAAGAATCCGCCTGCCAATGCAGGGGACACGGGTTTGAGCCCTGGTCTGGGAAAATCCCACATGCTGCGGAGCAACTAAGCCCTTGTGCCACAGCTACTGAGGCCACGTGCCACAATTACTGAAGCCCGAGCCTCCACAACAACAGAAGCCACCGCAATGAGAAGCCCACGCACAGCAACGAGGACCCAATGCAGCCATAAATAAATAAATAAATAAATAAATAAATAAATAAATAAATAAATTTATTAAAAATAAAAGAATAGTGCTTCCTTTAGTTGGATGATATTTAAAGGTTAGCATGTACCTTTATCTTTAACAGTTAAGTCTCTAATTGATTTCCTTAGTGGGTCCTTGATCTAAGCATTGTACATCTTAGATTTTCATTCTTGGGCAGAAAAAGACTTTTTCAGCTCCTCAGCTTCCTCCTTGTATATAAATTTTGATTTACTCTGGTTTCAAGCTTTGTTTATATCTAAGGAAAGAAACTGATTACTAGCCATATTTTGTAACAGTAGAGGAATGACTCAGATTTATTAGTTTTATCTGAACTGTTTTCACAGTATCTGGATTAGGAGGGAATGGGGCCTGTTTTCTTTTATAGGAATAGACTCCAAGTACTTTCTTGGCATGTTCCAGTGGGTCAGCTCTTGCTTTCTGTATCTCAGATATTATTTTTTAAACCAACACCAAATGAGCCTTATTATGTGTTCCAGGTCTTGTGAATTGCTCAAGGAATGCAAGGGTGAGTCCACAACTGATCTTGTTTACAAACTAGTGGGGGGATAGTAATGTGTTGTTTATTCGTTGCCATGATTTATTTTTTTAAACAAGTGGGTCATTGCTTATTCAGTGTCCTGTTGTACATTGAATTGTTCTTTAATCAGTAGTGATAGGTTCATAATTTTCCATCTGTTACTCAACCAAGCTTCCATGAGGCTAATGAGAGGTATTTGGCAAATGATGATAACCCCACATTTCTGTGGCAGTTTATATTTACAATGCACTTTGCCATGCATAATCATCCTTATTTGATGCCTGGCAGTTTTATGAGAATAGACTGAAATTTACTGGCTAGTAAATGCTGGCAGACTCTTGTGTGTGCCCTTGTAAGAATCACTTCCTAACAATCTGGGATAAGTGACACCCTTATACCCTCTCACCAAATAAATTTCCCAAACATTATGCAGGAAAGTATTTAGAAAAGAAAAAAAAATGAAGATCATTTTCCTGTGCTCCTTTCCTCATACATATTACTTTGTTGTGGCTGAAAAATAATAATGAGAGAAGCAAAGCTTTACCCTCAGGTAAATGTGTCTTTGAATGAATCTTTCAGAGATTCCAGATGCTTAAATGCACATTTAGAGCTATAGTTAGAAAAAATCATTTTCAAACAGAACTGTTTGCCCTTGATTTATTCCTCAAAATAATTCTCATGCTAAAGAAAAAAATTAATCCTGACAATTATCTGAATAACAAGACAAATGTGTCATGGTTAATTGTCAGTTGACAGAAATATAATGCTGTAAATAGCACTTTAAAAAGATATTTGTCTTTTCTGTACCTTAAGGTTCAAAATTATGTGTCCTGATTTTTGAAGCGCCAATCTTGAGTTGTTTAAATTCAAGGACCTCATCTGTATAGAGCTGAGAATTGCCAAGATATTAATACCTGCATTTTTATGACACATTCTAAAGTCAATAGGAAAGAGGTTTCTGAATAAAAGCCTTAAAATTACCTTATGAATTATTAATTACAGGGCATATTACCTTTGAATTATAAAAGCCCAGAAAAATGGGAAGGAGAATTGAAAAACATCAATCTCAGGTTCTTTAAAAATGTAATACCGATCATTTGAGCAGTGTACAAATCTTTTATTAAAGATAAAAAGGAGGTGATACGTTTTTTATTAACTGGAGGATATGTTCAATCCACATGATTAAAAATCTCATTACTAACTCAAGTCAGGAAAGTGATTTATTACTGAAACAGAATGGGAGGCATTCGGTTGTCCACAGCAGCGTTTATCAGTAGTAGAACTATCAGTTTGTATCTATTTTAGCATGCTTAATATATTTTAAAGGTGGCTTTGCCATCTGTTTGAAGAATTGAAGATATTTTTCTAAAGTTGGCAAGCTACCTTAAAGCAAAAACATTAGCTGTTTTTCATTTAGCTTAAAGTTTTAAGTTTTAGAAGTAAAGACTCATTCTGTGTTTTAATGTAGGTGAAGTTTTCCATTGTAAAGGGAAAAAAATTACAGAGCCTATTATGGTTCCTTCCTCAATATTTGTTTTAAAATTTTTTCTAGTTAAGAAGTATTTATTATAGGAAGACAATTTTTAAGGGGGAAAGGAGAGATAATCTCGTGTGTGTTTGGTACTTGCAATAGCAAAGAGAGATTATTATTATTATCTTTTAGATACATTTGTTCCTGTGATTGTCATCACTTTGTTTTTAAGAGTAATTGTGGTAATTGCTTTTTGAATGATTTCAGACACCCTCAGGTCTTAATTCAATATCTAAGATATTATATTTAGAAAACAGTCCCTTATTATTAACCTAATTATTTGATACTGAAGCTCATTTGTTCTTATCTATAATATAATGAAATATCCCTCCAGATGTCAGGCAAGTTAATGAGGGTTGATGCTGTCAGGATGTGCCTCATGGCCACTGCGCAGAACCCAGAAGCTGGGCGTGATTTGGCTTGATGGAGGAGGGACAACATTTAGTGAAGGGAAAATGACACTAGCTTCTTAACATGCTCAGCTGAGGATGAGCTTGGTGTGTTGAGAACATAGGGAGAGGATGCCTTGGGGAGGAATGGTGAGGAAACAGCCTCAGCTGTTCAAGAGCTTAAAGACATGAGTTTGGTTTAGCTAAAACAGAACTCAGTTATGAAAGACTCATGATTGGACTGAAGTTATAGGGAGCCCATGGAAGCTTTTAGAACAAAGGAGTCATGGGAAGAGAAAATAGAGTGTCCTTCAGTGGGCTGGGACATTTAAGTCAGGCCAGCCAGAGAGCCAGAAGGAAATGATTCCATGGGCAGGAGGTGATGAGGCCCAAGGCAGTAGGAATTGAAAAATGATGTTGGTAAAAATCATCTTGAGAGAAGAATTTATTAGATAACTCTGATTTTTATGTTGTTTGCTTATAGTTGATTTTTAAATTCTATGTTTCTTTTTAACTGAGAATTCTTAATTTTCTCCTTCATCTCTCTGTGCTTTGTCACGACTTGAAGGTCATTCTTGATTTCACATGGTTATGCCAGTACCACAGATCTTAGGAAGCACGTAAGAGATTTTTTTGAACTCTTCTCTTTATGTATTCCTTCATGCACAGTCAGACATCAGACTCTTTTAGAGCTTCTGTTCTCCCAGCAGAGATCATTTGACTCTGCTCATTCAGGCTAGGGACAGCTGAGATTGCATCTGTGTGTCCATTTTGAAATGATGCCTTCAGGGATTGCTTATTTTAACTAACACTAGGGGCACCTTGGTTTCAAGGCTGCTTTGGAATTTGGGTTTCTAACTCTGTAAATATTAAGCAATAACTACCATGCTATAGATTGCCAGTATCATAAAAGACAAGAAAGACTGAGAACTTACCATTTTTTTCCTCTCTCATTTAAAAAGAAAATTTTACTTAAGAATGGTTGCCATAGATATGCTCACATTGTCTAGTTTCTTGGCATTGGTATGTGTGTATATCTTCTCTGACTTATATAGTGCTTTCTGAAAAAGAAAAGTCTACAGAGTCTCATGTCCTTCTATCTATATTTATACGTTTCTGAGTGTATATATGTCTTAAAAAAAGAAAGAAAAGAAAAACTGTGCTTCAAATGCAAAATGCCTGTTACAAAGCATCATATTTCTTCAAGCTGTTTTGTCCCTTTGAGTATTTGAGTTTAGACAAATGCCTTTTCCCTGTTCCTTTTTTTTTTTTTTTAAGCTGGCACATTCTTGTTCAATGAAAACAAGGGAACAAGGGATTATTCCAGCCATTGAAATAGAAATGGTGTGTGAATCTGACAGCTGGAGCTTGGGTGTGAGATATTGCAATTTTTGCTGTAGGGAAAGGAGATAAAATGAGGGTTTGAATTTCATAGCATAAGGGGCTACCTAAATAGCAGCTGTTAGGTATGAGATCCCTGCTGAAGATTAAAAAATAGTAGGGGTTAGGTATTCCTAAACCCACCGAGTTGGAGATGGGAGTGGGGGGCAGCGCATTGCTTTATTTGAAGTAATTTTTTTTTCCTTTTCTAACTCATGGGAATTGCTTTCTGGATGTAGAACTGCACATTCATAAATTCTGTTCACTTGCCTAGACTAAAAATACCTTCAGCCTTAGAATTTTCATTTTGAAGGAGCTGAATAATATCCATAGATTACATAAGAGTACATATTTTGAAATTGCTGAGATTGTTAATAACATTTCGGTGGGTTCGGTTCTGCATCTCAAGAGGGAATGTTGTAATGAGTTTGACTTCCAGATGACAATAAAGTGATCTCTCTCTCTCTCTGAATAGCACTTAGTTGATAACTTTTTTATGCATTTATTATTCCCTCCTATTATAGATTTTTGAATCTGTCCTATCTTTCTTGAAAGATAGATTCTTTCGGCATACTTCTTTTTTCTTATTTTCCTTCTCCACTATCACACACTTTCTCTACACTCCAGTCTCAATGTACTCCTTTTAACTCCACAAACATAAGTTGTTATCTCTCACTTCTGCGACTTCAGAGGACTAGAAGTATAGAGAATGATGAAGTTCTTTCCCCCAGGACCCGCTCGCTTTCCCACAAGGTAACCTCTGCAAACAGTTGCTTGAACATTGTAGTGCAATGGTTATTGTGGTGGATCCCGAACATATCTTCCAAATTACTAGTCTAAATCAAGCCTTCTCAAAAGTTGTGATAACAGAACCCTCTTTAAAATTATTAAGGACTCCAAAAGAACTTTTATTTAAGTGATTATATCTATCAATATTCACTATATTAGAAAGTAAAACTGAGAATAATTTTAAATGTGTATTTACTAATTCATTTAAAACTAACAGTAATAAATCTATTACCTGTTAACGTAAGTAACATATTATGACAAGTAAATATTCTAAAACAAAAAATATTACTATTTTTCTCAAATGGTAACTCTCCAGATTTCCTTCTGTTGTTATAAATTGTATGGGTCTAATACTATTAAATTTGTGAGGCTTAATTTGTGGTCTATTATATGTTCTATCTTGGGGAATATTCCATGTGCACTTAAAAGAATATACATTCTGTTGTTGTTTGTAGAATGTCTATACTATACTATCAATGTCTATGAGGTCTAGTTGGTTTATAGTGTTGTTCAAGATTTCTATTTCTTTGTTGATTTTCTCCCTAGTGTTTCTATCCATTATTAAAAGTAGGATATTGAAGCCTCCAACTATCATTGTTGAATGGTCTATTTGTCTCTTCAGTTTTGTCAGTTTTGCTTCGTGTATTTTGGATCTCTTGTTAGGTGCATATGTTGATACATATCTTCTAAATCACTATGTATTCCTGATAGATTGACATTTTTATCAGTAAAAAAAAAAAAAGTCTTTCTTTGTCTCTAGTTTTTTGCCTTAAAGTCTATTTTATCTCGTATTAGTATAATCACTCTAGCTCTCTTTTGGATACTGTTTACACAGTATATAGTTTTCTATCTTTCTACTTTCAACCTATTTGTGTTATCAAATGTAAAACTTATCTGTTGTAGATAGTCTGGAATTATCTCTCCTCAGGTAAGCCTATGGCCCATTCCATCATTTCATTAGGACCTCTGGGCAAATGTCACTTCCTCATTCCTGCCAGGTCTCCAGTGCCTAGAATAGTGACTAATTCATGGCAGTGACCCAATACAAACTTGTAGAATAAATACATTTAACCTAATCTATCTAGACAAACTTAAATTTTATGGTTTAATATTAAATAAAGTACAAAAATTCTACTACTATAGCTTCAGAAATCACATGCAACTAATTGTTAACAACCTATCACTTATTAATTTTTAGTGAATTCTAAAGAAGAATATCCAGAAAAGCATTTTCAAAATGGCAAAGTAAGGACTTCCTTCCCCAAACCAGTCTTCCATAAAGCAATGAGAACACCGGCACAAATTGTCAAAATCAACTTTCTCAGAACTTGGAAACCTTCTTTTTCTCAGAAATTAATCAAAGGCATGTGACAGTCTGAGAATGGTTCATTCAAGAAAAATGGCTAAACCTTGGTAGGAATGGAGAGCTTGATAGTGTTTTAACTTGAACTATTCCAGTCTTCCTCTCCCCAAATTCATGGTAGCATTGAAAACCAGAGCAAAGTTCCTGAGGCACAAAGAGCCCTGCTTGCCATGTTTAAAGCATAGCAAGAAGGCTTGTGTTGAGGGAGTGGGGTAAGTGAGGGGAAGACTGCAATGAGACTAGAGTTGAAGCTAGATGCCAGATTGTGTGGGGTCTTGTAGGTCCTAGTAAATTTTGATTTTATTTTGAGGTAATGGGGGGATATAAGAAGCTATTGAATAGGCAATTGTTATGATTTATGTGTTAATGAGATACTTTAATCTCTGCTCCCTTTTGACTAGTTCACAAACTTCGGCTTCATCATTTTCTCACTTTTTCTTTTTCCTGCAGAAAGTTTCTTTTGCATGTTAAGATACTGGAGTTGCCAACTATGGATCTAATCTAATGAACTAGGAATCCCACACCTGTGTGGTACATGAAAGGTTTTTAGTTGAGGGTTACAGAAGACTTCACTGTGCATCTCATATTCATGAAAGGAAATCCTATTTTTTATAACACACTTAGAATCTAACAAGCCACACTACTAGACTATCTTACACACAGAAATAATTATTTACCAAGAAGCAGTTTAGCTTATGAAAGACAGGAAGGAAAAGACTACTTCTCTCCCTTTCTGTTGTTTACATTTTAATAATAAGGAGAAAGAACCAGTCCTGAAATATTTTATTGGTAGTCAGAAATTAAACAATGCCACTGCTTTTTAGTAATAATAATAATAATTTTTAAAAAAGAATAATTATTATTTTATTATTATTATTTCCTGTATCCTTTTGTTAAAATACAGATTGAAAAAAATTATTTCTCTTTATTTTAAAACCTCTCATTCTTGAGCAACAAACTTGAAGAACTGGAATTGAACAGGGCTATAAAGAAGTTGGCAAATAGGCAAACTAATGTTAATCCTTAATAAATGGTGTCAGGTATTCCATCTACTTCTTCCAACTTGGGATTATTTCATCAACAGTTTGTTGAATGTTTCTAATTAATTTCTGGAAATATCCAAGTTTTATCTAACCTATAACTATCATCTCTTTTCAGTAAAGAGCTTTGGAGAAATGCCATTTGCCATCTCTGGTAAGCCTATCTCTTGTGGTAGCCCCTGGATCTCATATTTGAACACAATTATATTAGAGAGCACAGATTAATTTGTCTTACATATTCAGAGCTAGTTTGGGGGGAAAATGTGATGCAAATTTATGTAAATTGGAATACATGTTTATGTAAAACAACATGTGATTATGCATCCCTACATTTACAAGAAAAATTCTGCTAGTCTTCTCTTAAAGTAGAGAAAATACAAATATACTCACAATCCCAGTTTGGACTAGGATTCTTGCTAGAATGGTTTGTCTGGCATGTGGAAAGGCTCTTATGTGCCATGGCATTGGTTAAGGATTCTGTGTTTCCTTTGCTGAAACATGGTTTTCAGCTTGAGTTTCAGAGGATGTTGCCAATTTTATCTCCCCTTCTCTGCTTTCCTTTATTTCTGTGATGAAAGATTTTGATTTCCACTAAGTAATTCAAAACGGTTTTGTGGGTTGTTGCTCAATTTTATAAATAAACATACATTGGTTGAGACCATTGCATGTGCCTTTTTGTAATGAACTATCATAAAGAGAATGGTGTGTCCCCAGTCTTCGGAGGCACTCCCTCTGTTCTTCTTTTTTTTTTTTTTTTTTCTTTTTTACAGTGCACCTGAATAAGGTTGCTTCATCCTCTTTGATGAGGGTGGCCACATATATAATATTTTGTCTGAACAAGGACACCTTTGAGAGTAAACAGGATGTAATTTATTAACTAAGCCAGTTTTAAGGTTTAAACCAGTATTGTTCCAGGAAAACTGGGACATGTGATTACCCTAACTGTGGCTAATTCTCAGTATTTTTCCTCTCTTCAGCAAGTTTATTTGACTGCTGTGTTGTATGGTCAATACTAATTTTTTGATCTTCCAAGCCTCACATTTTTATCAATCAGATGTTCTCTAGAATTCTCAGATAAGAATATTATCTTTACCTATCAATTGTTTTAACTATTAGTTTAACTTTTCCCACATAATACTTTTGCACTGCTGTTTGGCTTGGTTAAGAGGTGGAAATTTTATTTTATTGGGTTTTATATTTGTTTCTCAGAGATAGAAGAAGAGTAATTGAGACATGAGCTCCCATCCTTGAAGAACCTCAGGCATTGTTTCTTTTCTTCACAAGTTCTGTCAGTTGCTTTCTTTTTACGAGTCTGCACATTGCCAAACTGAGAAAAATCTTACCTTCCAGGAAAGGCTTAAGGCTGTGATAGGCAAAAAAGCACTGAATGTTGTAATAACTAAATAGCGAGCTATTTTACTTGCTGGAGGTGATTCCATTCTGCCAAGTTTGATGGCAGTTGGACTGAGACATCTTGAAAAAGGAGGAGTGTTGTGAAATTTGTGAAAACTTTCTTGGAAGGAGCCATCACCCTAGAAACCTAGGGGCTTAGTGATAGAAAATTGAACAAATTTCTACAAAGTAAATTATTTTCTACCGTTGATCAAGCATGATAGGAAAAATATTTTTTTTTATAAAGAGATCTTACACAGGAGAGAGAGCAGAGTGGAGCAGAGTTCCTACACTTTTAAGAGCATGTGAGAGGGAGATAGAAGAAAAGCTATACTGCTGAACAAGAGACTGTGATTTCACAATTTACTCAATAGTTTTGAAGCTTGGGGTTTTGCTGATATTAAATGGGGGGAGTGATCATTTTCTTCAGTTTGGAAGAACAAATGAGACATTTAATGTTGAAATATTTTAGACATCACATCAATGTAAATAATACTATTATAATGCCATGTATCTACAGAGTAGGAATTAAGTAAAAGTGAATTGAATGATTATTAAATGATCAAGTGAAAGTATCAGTGTACAATTCTATTTTCTCTCCTTATTTTAGCAGATGGACATTTTTTAAAATTCCTAATCTTCTAAAATCCATTTTTTTTAGAGAAAGGCAAATTAATCAATCTCAGGACAAGCAATTTCCTCTCAGGTAATTAGTCATGTATTCTGTTGCTTCATATCCTTTTTGCAATAAAGCAAAGTATGAATAAATGAATAAATATAAAAAACACGGTTCTTGAAGGAAAACCTCCTGATTCAATGGCATATCCACATGAAGCTAGAACAATGGATGAGAACTGAATAAACATTTGGGAACATCCAGATTGCTTAAGTTTTTCACAATGTATTGTTGAGAATTTCTGAAGTGTTTATGATGGCCACAAGTTAAATGCAATACCTAAAATCTAGTAGATGATCACAAAATAGCCATCACTTAATATTCCAGGGATTTTAGCTTGATTGTCCGTAAATTTTTTTATGTAATATTACTTTAATTGATCTATAGTTAATTTCAGTGATTGACTGTCATTAACTTATTATATATGTGTATATATACACAGAAATATGTGTATGTGTGTGTATATATTACATAACTTATTTTATATATGTATATGTGTATATATATATATATATATATATATTTCTGCAACCCTTGCATTCTATTAATTGTGAAGTTCAGCTTCAGTCCATATCATCACATTTTTAGAGAATTTTCTAGATATCTTCACCCATGTTAAGGGATTAAGGTGAACTTTATTCTAACCCTACTATTCATCCCTTCTCTCTTTTAAATTCTTTGTAAAGGAAACTGCATAATTAAAGGGCAGTAGTTGCATGGAAAGCAAATTACTGCTTCAGCAATGGCTAAGGAAGTGCGTTACACATTCTCCTTATCCCAGCCCTACCTCCCCCTTCATCTAGTCCAAGGCAAGACTTTCTGCTAACTTTAAGAAAGTGTAGGTTGGGTTCAAAAACCTCAGTAAAGACTCTTTCTTGTCCCCAATTTTGGGATTCTTATATTTAAGAATGTCTGTAGAGGGAGAGAGACCTGTGACTGGACCCTCTTGAGTCCATTTACTCACCAGCTTAAAGATGGACAAGAAGGGATAAAACAGTTTTCCTGCCCCTGCAACCACCCAATGTTAATGTTTACTGCACCGGACACAGGAATCAAAAGACAGCAGGAGTACCATGGATTTTTGCCACTAAGGCACAGTAATCTTACATATTAGTAAAATGTAGCCCAACCAATGCCTCAGGTGCCTACCAATCAGATTATCAGATCTTTCTTTTTGGAGGGGAGCCAGTGATAGATGCAAGTAGAAGAGCAGGAGATGCTTAGACCTCCATGGAAAAAAGGGAAGTGGTAGTTCCCTCTGATTTACCTATTGTTTGTCTTATACTAATAGGTTTAGGGGATAATCTTGGTCTGTGTTACTTGTTCTTCAAGGTAACTAAGAGTCTTTGAAAATTCTGATGTAACATATAAGCAATGCTATTGATGTGGGTTCTTGAGAGTGTGATGAACTTAAAATCTGCATCCCAAAAGCAAAATATTCAAGAAAACTCACCCCACCGTTTACAGTCTCAAAAGAAGAGAGATGTCCAGAGAAGAGCATTTGCTCTCTTTTCTCACTTCTCTTGGCTAATGACTATCCCTAACCTTTTTTGTAACTTTTAGTACAAGGAACCAAGTAAATGATATACATTGTGTCATCAAGTATATTAGTCATTTTAGCCACTGGTAATTGTAAAACGTGTTACAGGATTATAGTGACACATCAAATTCTAACAATGAGTATGAATCCTTATATGCCCCCCGTCTTCATCACATGCTTACATGTGTGCACGCATGTGCGCACATACACATACTCGCATAGCAAAGAAAATGCTTTCTGTATAATACTGTTTTTCTTTTATGTAGTGTGATTTGTGTATGCCAGAGATAGCATCCTATCTGAATTGTACAAGCTCATGGAAATTCTGATGTCCAATAAACGTAACCAAAAAGAAAAGTGAATAACTTAGAAACTATAGACCAAAGAACGGTTGATATTGGATTAATAGTCCCGTAGTAACCTATGTTTGAAACGCTAACATATGGCCTAATTTAACATATTCAAAGTCTAAAACTAAGTAGAGTTACTGCCTTGATCAGCCATTGTGAAAACTAACATTTATTAAGTATTCACTAATTGGCAGTTACTTGCTAAACATTTTGCAAGCCTTCATTTAATTGTCACACTAGCCCTAGGTTGAAGCTGCTATTATCTTCTTGATTTTACATCTAAAGGGTACATTTTTACCTCTAAAGCCTAGAGAAGTTAAAAACTTATTTGCACAAGACAGAGTTTCCTCTGAATCCAAAGCTAAGCTCTTAACAATCTATTATTCTGTTTTTCCTGAATCATTTTTTATACTCTTATATTGTTTTTGTTTTGTATACTCATCACAGATATATGAAACCTGGTTATTCTGAGACATGGTTACCTTTTTGTGGATTGGCCAGCTGATTAGATCTAAAAAGTTGCATCCGTTTTTTAAATATAATTTTTCATATATGTGTATATATGTGTGTGTATAAATATATGCATATAAATGTTCTCAATTTACCATACAATTCATCTCAAGATCTGTTGTTATTTTTAAAAAATTTTTGCTGGAGTATAGTTGATTTACAATGTTGTGTTAGTTTCAGGTGTACAGCAAAGTGAATCAATTGTACATATACATATATCAAGATCTGTTTTTAAGAAACAATACATAATGCTGAATAAAACAGGCATTACATTGTTAGATTCTAAGAGAGAACATAATGTTTAACAGTTGCTAGGCACAATGGGGCAGTCTTAATCTCTCCCAATTTATTAAAGTAATGCCATTTATTGTTCAACTGTGCCAACTATTTCAGATGGCTTTGAATACTCACTTGGTAAATGCTTTACTGAAAGAGTCATTAAGTTCTCCCACTCCTGAGGCAACCAAATTTTTATCTCTCAAGATGAAATAAAAGTGATCTGAATGTTGCCCAAATCAGCATCTGAGAGAAAGGAAAAAGGTCACTTAAGAATGGAGTCAAGTTCTGACGACTTTGCAAAAAAGGAAGCAAGTCAAATTGTAAGTCATGCACTGCTGATTTAACGTGTGGGAACAAGAAAGATAGGAAGATGCTTAGAATGCTGGAGAAAGCTCTGTGCCTGCCAGTGTCATAAAATTCTCTTTGTAATTCAAGAAACAAAGTCAAAATGTTGGAAATGATCCAAATTTGGCTGCAATAACTTTCTATTCATTCATCCTAAATGGTTATCAGTGGTTCTTTCTGGATTTGCATGATTTTGTAGCAACAATTCTCCTTTAGGAATTGTAAATTGATCACCTGAACTGGACAATTAGCCAAACTCTTCAGTTTGGGAATATCTGGCTCTGTGGGAGGGTGAGGGGGGCAGGGGTGGGGGACTAGAGCTTAAGGGTGGTCTGGCCTGGAAGAAAGAGGAAAAGTTGTTGCCAAGGCAGTTGTCCTTGGCATGTGACTGTTTATCCCCTTCCTCTTCCTGCCATTACCCTTTCTTTCACACTTGGGACTTTCATTCCCTCTACTTCATTCCTCCCTTGCTGTCCACTGCTGAACTTTTTTTTTTTTTTGAACTTATTTTTAAACAGATTTTACAAATGCATAATGATGAAGGGAGGACTGAATCCCCACATAGCCTATGTGCTTGCTTCTTGGCATCCTCAGAAAAGGCTAGAGTATCAGACAGCCATTCTTGTAACATTTGAGATTGACAAAGTCACTGTCATGGGAGTACAATCCTGGGTCGTCAAGGAGAATTGATTTATAATACTCCTAGCTGTAACTAGCACTTACTCTAGTTCCCATGCCTCATCTCTTCCTTTGTGCTTATTGGCTCTGTGACTCTGGAATAACCTAAGACCTTAAGTACTTGCTTTGCTCAGTTGTGCCTTCTCACAGCAGGTATTTAAGAGTCTCACTCTGGCCATGACTCCTCATCTATTTTTGTCTAAAAACTAGTACTGTTAAACTGTTCTTACTTCTTTAACTGTTTGACCCCCTACTCTTCTCCTATTTTGGATTTTTTTAATGTTATCTTTTAGTAAAGAAAGCTTCTTCCTATGCTATCTTATCACACAGCTATGACAGAGCACTGATTATACTTCTAGAATCCTTAGAAAATAGTTCACACCTTAATTTTTTGATAGATTTGAACGAAAGGGCTCTAAAATGAGGAAGACTGAGTGCTTATTTTAAAATTAGGTAATAATGAGAAGATTTTGTTTCTTTTTTAAAAAAATTTTATTGGCGTATAGTTGATTTACAATGTTGTGTTAGTTTCAGGTGTACAGCAAAGTGAATCAGTTATACATATACATATATCCACTCTTTTTTTTTTTTTCCCATATAGGCCATTACAGAGTATTGAGTAGAGTTCCCTGTGCTATACAGCAGGTTCTTATTAGTTATCTATTTTATATATAGTAGTGTCTATATGTCAATCCCAGTCTCCCAATTTATCACTCCCCCTGCCTTTCCCCCTTGGTAACTGTAAGTTTGTTTTCTACATCAGTGACTCTGTTTTGTAAATAGGTTCCTTTGTATCTTTTTTTTTTTTTTTTGGATTCCACACATAAGTGATATCATATGGTATTTGTCTTTCTGTGTGTGACTTACTTCACTCAGTAGGACAATCTCTAGGTCCATCCATGTCACTGCAAATGGCATTATTTTGTTCTTTTTTATGGCTGAGTAATATTCCATTGTATATATGTACCACAGCTTCTTCATCCATTTATCTGTTGATGGGCATTTAGGTTGCTTCCATGTCCTGGCTATTGTAAATAGTGCTGCAGTGAACATGGGGGTGCATGTATCTTTTTGAATTATGTTTCCTTTTGTTATTTTTTTTCCTGTGATGAGAAAACATGAAGAAATGGGCTTTTGTTCATTCATTTACTCATACATATCTTTATTGGTCATCTATTATGTTTACATTTTGGGCAGTATATTTAAATAAGATTTTTAGTCTTTTTTAAATAAGGGAGAATTTGGCTATCAATGTGATAAGACATTAAAATTAAGAAGAGAAAGGAAATAGTGTCTAAGTTATAGTAATTTTCAAGAAAGGATGATACACTAGAAACAAGTTAGGGAGTTAGTTAAATAGATTTTGGCACAACCATATATTGAAATATATATGTTATCATTACACTAAAAGAGCAAGACTCCAGTGGGATTAAGAGAAAGCAACATTTTCCTTTTTCTCTGTGTAAGTTAGTTTTCCGCTATCCCTTGGATGAAATCCAGGAGTGGTTCATGATTTTTATGGTCACATTCTTATAATAAAAATTCCTTTACTCACTTCTAGTTGCAATCTAATTTTAATAATTGAAATAACCATTTCCACAGTAGAAACTCTGAACTACATTTAGAGTTAAAGATGCTGCTCTTCTGAGATGCTGAGTCTAGAGACTTCTGGTGGAAAATAGGGGTGGTCCGCTCTCTCCTTCTTCAACATTCTCTTCGCCTCACATCTCCTTAGCCAACGTTTCTCAAATCCTTCCAGGAGAGTGGGGAAGAGAAGAGTGAGGAACAGGAAAGTTGTTACTTTACAGGTATTTTTATGACTTGGCATTGACATACTTTGAGATTAGTGGATATTCAAAGCAGTCTCTTTTTTGGAACTTGTTTGGTGTTCTTTGGATGTTGGCCCTGGGGATCTCTGGGCAGTGTAGTTCTCTGACATGGGCACAACAGTATCCTCCCAAGTCCTGCCCCTGACGGTACCTCCTGCAGCCTCTTATTGTGGAGATTCCTTCAAGAGATCTCCAGCCCATTTCCCTTCTGCAATATCCACTTGGGCCATGAGGGACCCCACGCATCCTTGCCATACTAAATAGAATGTAGTTGCTCCCACTGCTATCTTTTTTACCTCTGGACACAAACATCTGCATTTATTCTTCTTAGGTGGGGTTCAAACACCAGTCACCTCTGCTCATTCACATTTCAGGAAATACATAACAAATGCTACAAGGTCCTTTCAAAGTCCTCTCACTTCTTGTGATAGAAGGGAAGCACCTTTTTTCCTTTCCCCTAGCAGGAAGATAACCTAGAACTCAGCAACTTTCTCCAATAAAATATTCTCTTCTGGACTCTTTAACCTCGTTCTTTTTATATCTTAGTATAAAGTGCATATTCATCTCTAAATGGAACTGGTGGACAATTTGTTTTTCATCCCTATGATTTTCTATATTTTCCAAGTTTTCTTCAATTAAATATCTATCTTTAAATATTCCCAAAATAAAGATTGATTAATATGGGTGCTGCATATTTTACATTCATCTGCACAAAGGCAGATAATAGCAGTTCCTCACTACAAGATAACTTTACCTATCCATCTGACACAATTATATGAATTATGTAGTGCTTTTTAAAAAAAAGTTTTAATATGACCCTAACTTGGCATGTTATTTGATCAATGATATTTTAAAGAAGTGTTACAATTAGTAATTGGAAAATGGAATGAGATTTCCTCTTCATCCATTTTATAGCAGAATGAGAATCATTCTGGTTGAAATTTCCCTTCGCAAACTTTGAGACTGCTCTGACCAAAGGGTAAAGTATTTGGAGCCTCTAATTCTACTTTCCTTTGATTGAGGGAGGGGAAACTCTCTAGCAGTTACCTTATGAGCTCTGAGGATCACATTTGGGAGGCATGATATTATGAACACTGGGATAAGAATTTTGCAAAACCTCAAGAAGGTATTGAATTGATAAGTAAGAGAACTGCCTTTTGAGAGTTGCGTAAGAGGAAAATGTCTGGGATGTACAATTTCAGAGTGGGATGGGATGTGTGCAAGGATGAGTAACTGATTGCCCAGTTGCCTTCAGTCTCTTTCCCTGTTAAGGGCCCGTGTTATCTTAAGAGTATTATAGCTGACAGCTAGGATAAAAACAGGTCATCATTTCCAAAATGATTTCACAATCACCCATGTAACCAGGATTCTTTAAAATCAAAAAAGGCTTATGTTGGCAAATTCAAACAGAATGCAAGACAATAGAAAATAAAATAATCACATTATAGAGGGTACCCTAAAGAGGAATATGAAGAAATCTCTGATGATTTTCCTGTGAAAGTGTAGGCAGAGATCTAAGACTACCCAGAACAATTTGTAATTTTAGTTAACAATGAAATTTAAATCTACTACGTGGTTTATGTTTGTCAGTCAAGTACGTAAATCACTAAGCCATGCAAAATTTATCACGGTTGTTAGAATTTGCACATACCAAATATAATATCACTAAATTTTTTGCTCTTAACCCTTTTTTTTTGCTTACATACTAGACCAGTGATTTTCAAACTGTGAACCTTAAGCCAGCATCGTCATCACCTGGGGACTAGTTAGAACTCTATTATATTCTGGGGTCCTACCCCAGACCTACTTAATTAGAAACTTTAGGAATAGAATCCAGAAATCTGTGTTTTAACAATCTATCCAGGTGATTCTGATGAACCCTAAATTTGAGAACCATTGAACTAGAAGAAACAGAGTTTAAAATACCTGTAGTAATTCAGTCTGTCCCGGTTAAAGGGCTTTATCTGAAGGTGAGTGAATTGCAGTTTAATTATATTTTTGTGGATCAACCAAAGAAATAGATATTCTTACCATGGAAATGGAAGCAATTTATGGAAGATAAAAAGAAATATTCATCAGTTATGCATCAGAGCCAGTATTAGTAGATTTGTAGTACGTTGTATAATCCAGTGTTCTAAGAAACTCCCTTAACTTCAACTTTCTCCAATATCCAACTGTTATTAACAGGTGCCAATATTCACATCAAAGATCTACTTCTTTGAGGAATTGTTTATGGAGCTAGGTATGTTTTAACTACATCAAGGCACTTTGGGTGAGAAAAATATGCTTGAGGGAATGAACTGCTGTACTGAGTTTATGATCACTATGTGAGAATTAGACATAATTATAGATAAATATTAAAAGGAGCAGAGGAAAAAGTCTAGAACTTGTCTCCTTCAGGGATTCTTTCTCTATCTGGGACAGGGCATTTATTCAGGCTAGTAGCTTAACCCAAGGAATAGAGAGATGTAAGGAAAATGTGATCATCTCATATTACTATATGATTCCTATGTTATAATGTGTCTCTCATCATAAATTCCAAACATAGCATTAAACATCAGAGGAGGGAGAAAAATTGGAATTGAAATGATATAAAATAGGAAATATAAAAGAAAACAAAGTTAATTATGTAATGTGTGCAACATTCCGGTGTTCTATGACAGTGTAAAAATTACAAATTTGTTACGATAGCCTCAAAAAACAAAGGTAAACCATGAAGATAAATTCATGGAGAAATCACATCATGACTGACCATATTTCTCCACCATCTTTCTTTTTTCCACCTCATGACTTCTGGTGTTCTGATGTTCAAAATCATGTCTATGTGAAATGTGTAGCACCTGATAGATGTATAGCACATTACCTGTGGCTGATTGAGCTGCTTGAGAGGATGGAAGTTCTTGAGGTCCCAGGAAATGATCAGGTCATCTCTGGGCCCCTGGCCTCCAGAGGCTAATGATAAAGGAGATGCACATTTTTGAGATGGTTCTGGTGGGTCCTCTCCATATCCCCATGGCCCTTAGGGGGACTGCTTGGCAAGTTAGAATAATATGAAATGGTAACACTGGTCAAATTGGAGTGATCTTTGTAACAGCTTCCCTCATTCCTCAATATCATCAATGATGAAGGAGCACATATAGGACAAGAAATACTGAGAATTTTGTAGGATTCTCAAATGATCAAGGAAGGGTATTACTACTGTGCTTGGGAAAGCTATAGCTTTTGTCCACAGGGCTGTACTACAATATGCCAGACCTTCTCCATTTTATTTGTTCAGCTTAGAAGTTCTCGGCCAAAAGAATGATATATTGTTAGTAGTGGACAGGAGAGAGTTAGGCAACATAAGAACTGTGCATACAAGATAGCTTGGAGCATGGGGAAATGGTATACAATTTATTTGCAAGGAGGATGTTCAGAGTGGGGTGATGGAAGCAGCACTGGAAGGTTTAATGAGGATTATATATAATAGTTTATAGGAAAGTGCAAAAAGCTGGATGAAGTAACAATGCTATTTTTAATCCAGAGTGAGCCAAATTCAGGAATTTGAGACTGTACATGTATACAGTCTCCATATAATTTGGTAAATTCTGCCACTTGTACAATTAATGGATTTTCTTTGGTGTGTCCAAAAATTGCTGCTTGACAGAGTTATTCTGTGGAGCCAAAAGAAAAAAACTTCATTATTATTATTATTTTTGCGTTACCACATATAATCAATTTGTGGATTGCATAAACCGCAGGATATAATTCACTATTTCAGCCAGAAACTTTCCCATTTGACCAAGACAATTGCAAATATGCTAAACTTGCTTTAATGAAAAGTCATTCTTTACATAGCTTACATCGACATAAGATGACAAGTCACTCACCAGATAAAAGGTTCTTTGTTTGAATCAAACAAGGCAGCTCTTCCACAAAAAAATGCCATTCTATTCTGAACTGAATGCATTTTCAACTAATGCTGTATTCAGGACCAAAACCAAAGCAGGCCCATCTGCTAGGAAGTCCAAAAGCCCATTGTGTGGCATGTCAGTCCAGTCTGTTATAGAAATGGTCACTCTAAAACTGTTTGCAATTTAAAAGTGCATACTGAGATTATGTTAACCTTTATTGACTGACTTCTGTTAAATGTACCATTAAGAATCCAATTTACCCTGGCTTCCTCTAAAATGTTGTGCTCAGGGCATTCCAATAGGTACATTATGATGGTCAGTTGTCATAGGCTAAAAGTCAGTACCTAATTAGCTCAAACACACCAAGCATTTGTCCCCAGTTTTAATCGGGGCCTCTCTTGCCCTGGGATTATGGGAGCACTGATGGAATATAACCTTATATAATGATTTTAGGGGTGTCAGGCTGGGTCCAGGGGTAAATGCTGATTGAACAAGGCTAAGAGGCCCTAGATAGTGAACTCTGACATCGCTCTTTGCCA
This sequence comes from Eubalaena glacialis, assembly GCF_028564815.1. NCBI lineage: Eukaryota > Metazoa > Chordata > Mammalia > Artiodactyla > Balaenidae > Eubalaena > Eubalaena glacialis. The sequence continues at coordinate 156,738,537 of NC_083716.1, read as the reverse complement.
ATCTGGCTCTGCATCTTCTGCTTAGAGTGAAAATTTGCAGAGGTTAGAACCTGAGTGTCAAGTCAAAATGAGATGATGAATTAGGTCAATTACTACATGGTAGACATGCAAGTCATGCTAATGCTTAGTAAATGTAGCACACTTTTAATTGCGATTACTGACATTCACATATATTTTCTTTTGTCATTTAAATCATCACAGGATTGTTAATAAAGTTATCCATTCACTGATTAACTCTTATGTGACTTCATATCAAGTTCTAAAATGCAGCACCTCCCTGAGGATGGCTTCCCCTACCATTCAGAGGGCAGGTTTCCAAGAAGGTCCACCAGCAAGTTTCCCACCATCCAGAGAGCCCTGGCTATGTCCATTCCAGAAAGGTCTTGATCTCACCTCTAGTCAGGCAGGCATGGGATCACTCAGGCAGGCACCCCTTTGTCATTCTATCTCAGCCCTAGGGCTAAGAGTAGTGGCTATTACCTATATCTGTTATTCCTCTATTCTTTATATTTCTCTTTAACTCTACCTAGATAATTCTTTATTTACTTTAATCTCCTGTTAATAATTCTTTATTTTAAATTTCTCTGTTCAAATTACTGTGTGATTTCTATTTTCTGATTGGACTCAGATATAATAAACATCTTACTTTGCCTTATCTCTGATTGAAACCATTATTGAGCATCAATAGGCCTCCTGAAATCTTAGAAGGATAGAGAGATATGAATAAGAATCCCAACAAATTGTAAGTATTTTTTAATTTACTGGTAATTGCTTTCTTGCTCCAAACACAAATGTTTTGGAATTGTTTGGCATCACTGTGTGTTGGGCATGTGGACTTGTGTTAGGTTACATCTCTGCTAAAAGGTAATTTAAAATATAATATTCTTGGAAGGGAGGAGACAAGATGGCAAAATAGAAGGACTTGACACAAAAACACCAAAATCACAACTAACAGCTGAACAACCATCGACAAAAAAGACCAGAACCTACCAAAAAATATATTCCACATCCAAAGACAAAGAAGTCACAAGGAGATGGTAGGAGGGGTGTTTTCATGATATAATCAGATCCCATACCCACTGGGTGGATGACCCACAAACTGGAAAATAATTACATCACAGAGATTCTCCCATAGGAGTGAGAGTTCTGAGCCCCAAGTCAGGCTCCCCACCCTGAAGGTCTGGCACTGGGAGGAGGAGACCTCAGAGTATTTGGCTTTGAAGGCCAGCAGGGCCTGAGTGCAGGAGCTCCACAGGACTGGGGGAAACAGAGACTCCACTCTTGGAGGGCACACACAAGCTTTCACGTGTACTGGGACCCAGGGCAAAGCAGTGACTCGATAGGACCCTGGGCCAGACTTGCCTGCTTGTCTTGGAGAGTATCCTGGGGAGGTGGGGGTTGGCTAAGGCTCACTGTGGGCGCAAGGACACTGGTGGCGAAGGCTCCAGGGAATATTCATCAGCGTGAGTGCTCCTGCATGTCGCCATTTTGGCACAGAGACCTGGTTCCACCCAACAGCCTATGGGCTCCAGTGTTGGGACGCCTCAGGCCAAACAATCAACAGGGTGGAAACACAGCCCGACCCATCAAGAGACAGGCTGCTTAAAGTCATCCTGAGTGCACAGCCACCTCTAAACACACCCCTGGACATGGCCTTACCCACCAGAGGGGCAAGATCCAGCTCCACCCACCAGTGGGCAGGCACCAGTCCCTCCCACCAGGAAGCCTGCACTAACCCCTGGACCTCACCCACCAGGGGGCAGACACAAGAAGCAAGAGGAACTACAAACCTGCAGCCTGAGAAACAGACCACAAACACAGAAAGTTAGACAAAATGAGACAGCAGAGAAATATGTTCCAGACAAAAGAACAAGATAAAATCCCAGAAGAACAACTAAGTGAAGTAGAGATAAGCAATCTAAAAAAATTCAGAGTAATGGTAGTAAAGATGATCCAAGATCTCAGAAAAAGAATGGAGGCACAGACTGAGAAGACACAAGAAATGTTTAACAAAGAGCTAGAAGATTTAAAGAACAAACAAACAGAGATGAACAATACAATAACTGAAATGAAAAATACACTAGAAGGAATCAATAGCAGAATAAATAAGGCAGAAAAACGAATAAGTGAGCTGGAAGAAAGCTTGGTGGAAATCACTGCTGTGGAACAGAATAAAGAAAAAAAGAGTGAAAAGAAATGAGGACAGACTCAGAGACCTCTGGGACAACATTAAACTCACCAACATTTGTAATTATAGGGGTCCCAGAAGGAGAAGAGAGAGAGAAAGGGCCTGAGAAAATATTTGAAGAGAGAATAGCTGAAAACTTCCCTAACATGGGAAAGGAAGCACTCACACAAGTCCAGGAAGCACAGAGAGTCCCATACAGGATAAACCCAAGGAAGAACACAGCAAGACACATTTAATCAAATTGACAAAAACTAAAGACAAAGAGAAAATATTTAAAGCAACAAGGGAAAAGGAACAAATAACATACAAGAGAATCCCCATATAGTTATCAGCTGATTTTTCAGCAGAAACTCTGCAGGCCAGAAGGGAGTGGAATGATATATTTAAAGTGATGAAACAAGAATTCTACAACAAAGAATACTTTACCCAGCAAGGCTCTCATTCAGCTTTGTTGGAGAAATCAAAATTTAAGACAAGCAAAAGCTAAGAGAATTCAGCACCACTAAACCAGCTTTACAACATATGCTAAAGGAACTTATCTAGGTGGAAAAGAAAAGACCACAACTAGAAACAAGAAAATTATGGATAGGAAAGCTCACCAATAAGGGCAAATATAGAGTAAAGGTAGAGAACCATCCACACACAAATTTGATATCAAAACTAGCAATCATGAGGAGAGGAGAGTACAAATGCAGGTTATTGGAAACACATTTAAAATTAAGAGACCAGCAACTTAAAACAATCTTGTAGAGATATATATATGTGTGTATGTGTGTGTATATATATATATAGACTGCTATATCGAAACCTCATGGGAACCACAAACCAAAAATCTACAATAGATACACACACACAAAAGAAAAAACAATTCAAACAAACTCTAAAGATAGTCATCAAATCACAAGAGAAGAGAACAAAAGAAGAAGAGAAGGAAAAAGACCAACCAACACAAATCCTAAACAATTAACAAAATGGCAATAAGAACATACATACTGATAATTTCCTTAAATGTAAATGGATTAAATGCTCCAACCAAAAGACATAGACTGGCTGAATGGATACAAGAACAAGACCCATATATATGCTGTCTACAAGAGACCCACTTCAGATCTGGGGACACATACAGACTGAAAGTGAGGGTATGGAAAGAGGTATTCCATGCAAATGGAAATCAAAAGAAAGCTGGAACAGCAATACTCATATCAGACAAAATTGACTTCAAAATAAAGACTGTTGGCAAGAGACAAAGAAGGACACTACATAATGATCAAGGGATCAATCCAAGAAGATATAACAATTGTAAATATATATGCACCCAACACAGGAGCACATCAATACATAAGGCAAATGCTAACAGCTATAAATGGAGAAATCGACTGTAACACAATAATAGTGGGGGACTTTAACACCCACTTACATCAATGGACAGATCATCCAAAATGAAAATCAATAAGGAAACACCAGCTTTAAATGACACATTAGACCAGATGAACTTCATTGATGTTTATAGAACGTTCCATCCAAAAGCAGCAGAATACACATTCTTCTCAAGTGCAAGTGGAACATTCTCCAGGATAGGTCACATGCTGGGCCACAAAGCAAACCTTGGTAAATTTAAGAAAATTGAAATCATATTAAGCCTCTTTTTTTTACCACAATGCTATGAGGTTAGATATCAACTACAAGAAAAAAAAAAAACTGTAAAAAACACAAACACGTGGAAGCTAAACAATATGTTACTAAACAACCAATGGATCACAGAAGAAATCAGAGAGGAAATAAAAAATACATAGAGTCAAATGAAAACAAAAACACAACAATCCAAAACCTTTGGGATGCAGCAAAAGCAGTTCTAAAGAGGGAAGTTTATAGCAATGCAGTCTTACCTCAGAAAACAAACAAAAAAATCTCAAACCACCTAACCTTACACCTAAAGCAACTAGAGAAAGAAAAAGAAGCAAAATGCAAAGTTAGTAGAAGGAACGAAATCATAAAGATCAGAGCAGAAATAAATGAAACAGAGACAAAGAAAACGAAAGAAAAGATCAATGAAACTAAAAGCTGATTCTTTCAAAAGATAGACAAAATTTATAAACCTTTAGCTAGACTCATCAAGGAAAAAAGGGAAAGGACTCAAATCAATAATATTAGAAATGAAAAAGAGGAAGTTACAATGGACACCACAGAAATTCAAAGGATCATAAGAGACTACCACGAGCAGCTGTATGCCAATAAAATGGAAAACCTAGAAGAAATGGACAGGGACTTCCCTGGTGGTCCAGTGGTAAAGAATCCGCCTTCCAATGCAAGGGACACAGTTGTGATCCCTGGTCGGGGAACTAAGATCCCACATGCGGTGGGGCAACTAAGCCTGCGCGCGAGAAGTAGAGCTCAAGTGCCTCAACGAGAGAGCCCGCGTGCCACAAACTACAGAGCTCATGTGCCCTGGAGCCCATACACCATAACTAGAGAGAGAAAAACCTGCACGCCATGACCAGAGAGAAGCCCACACGCCACAACTAGAGAGAAGCCCATGCACCACAACTAGAGAGACGCCCACAGCCACAACAAAATATCCCACATGCCTCAATGAAGGGATCACATGTGCCACAACTAAGACCCAACACAACCAAAAAAAAAAACAGAAAAAAGAAAAAAAAGAAATGGATAAATTCTTAGAAAGGCACAATCTTCCAACTGAACCAGGAAGAAATAGAAAATTTGAACAGACCAATCACAGTACTTAAATTGAAGCTGTGATTTAAAAACTTCCAACAGACAAAAGTCCAGGACCAGATGGCTTCACAGGTGAATTCTATCAAACATTTAGAGAAGAGCTAACACCCATCCTTCTCAAACTCTTCCAAAAATTGCAGAGGAAGGAACACTCCCAATCTCATTCTACAAGGCCACCATCACCCTGATAACAAAACCAGACAAAGACACCACAAAAAAGGAAATTATAGGCTAATATCACTGATGAATATAGATAAAAATCCTCAACAAAATACTAGCACACCAAATCCAATAATACATTAAAAGGATCATTCACCATGATCCAGTGGAATTTATCCCAGGGATGCAAGGATTTTTCAGTATCCACAAATCAATCAGTGTGATACACCACAGTAACAAATTGAATAAAAAACATATGATTATCTCAGTAGATGCAGAAAACCTTTTGACAAAATTCAACACCCATTTATGATAAAACTCTCCAGAAAGTGGGCATAGAGGGAACCTACCTCAATATAATAAAGACCTAAATGTAAGACCGGATACTCTAAAACTCGTACAGGAAAACATAGGCAGAACACTCTTTGAGATAAATCACAGCAATATCTTTTTGGATCCACCTCCTAGAGTAATGAAAATAAAAACAAAAATAAACAAATAGGACCTAATTAAACTTAAAAGCTATCGCACAGCTAAGGAAACCATAAACAAAATGAAAAGACAGCTCATAGACTGGGAGAAAATATTTGCAGACAAAGAGACTGACAAGGGATTAATCTCCAAAATATACAAACAGCTCATGCACCTCAATATCAAAAAAAACAAACAATGCAATCAAAAAATAGGCAGAAGATCTAAATAGAAATTTCTCCAAAGACAAATGCAGATGGCCAAAAAGCACGTGAAAAGATGCTCAACATCACTAATCATTAGAGAAATGCAAATCAAAACTACAATGTGATATCACCTCACACAGGTCACAATGGCCATCATCAAAAAATCTACAGACAATAAATGCTGGAGAGGGTGTGGAGAAAAGAGAACCCCCCTACACTGTTGGTGGGAATGAAAATTGATACAACCACTGTGGAGAACAGTATGGAGTTTAAGTTAAAAAACTAAAAATAGAACTACCATATGATCCAGCAATCTCACTCTGGGGCATATATCCAGAGAAAACTATAATTCAAAAGGATACATGCACCCCAATTTTCATTTCAGCACTATTTACAATAGCCAAGACATGGAAGCAACCTAAATAACCATTGACAGATGAATGGATAAAGAAGATGTTGTACATATATACAATGGAATATTACTCAGCCATTTTTTAAAAGAATGAAATAATGCCATTTGCAGCAACATGGATGGACATGGATTACTGTACTAAGTGAAGTAAGTTACACAAAGACAAATATCATATGATATCTCTTATATGTGGAATCTAAAAGATGATACAAATGAACTTATTTACAAAACAGAAAAAGACTCACAGACTTCGAAAACAAACCTATGGTTACCAAAGGGGAAAGATGGGAAGAGGGAGAAATTAGGAGTTTCGGATTAACATATACACACTACTATATATAAAAGAGATAATCAACAAGGAACTAGTGTATAGCACAGGGAATTCTACTCAGTATTCTGTAATAACCTATATAGGAAAAGAATCTGAAAAAGAATGGATATATGTATATGTATAACTGAATCACTTTTCTGTACACCTGAAAGTAACACAACATTGTAAATCAATTATACCCCCAATATAAAATAAAAATTACATTAAAAAATAAAAATAAATAAAAATTTTAAAAATTACTGATAATATTAAAATAATTGAGAACTAATTTGCATACTGTTTCAAAAAGGCCATCTAAAATTTAAAAGGTACCAGAGCTTTTATATTGCTAAACTGAATGTATTAGGGCCAATCAATGAATAAATTGTTGTAGTTTTATGCATTGAGGTTAACCCACAAGCATAAATACCCATTAAAATTTAGAAATAGTTACGTGGATTAAAAAATGTGTGTTTTGTTTTATCTGAGCCCCAAAGTATGAGTTGTTTTGTAAATAAAATGTCATAAAAAAGCTCTGATTAAAAATATGAAATACTATTCCCCATCTTAATTTTCTAAAACAAAACAAAACAAAAAAGAAAACAATCCATGCTCAGTTCATGCTTTTAATAAAGTAATTTTAGTTTATCAGTACATAGTTCTATAATATGGTGGTTACATTCTCCTGTCCATAACCCACCCCATTGTTTATTGAGAACCAGTCAATTTTCTAGGTGAACGAGGAAGGTACAGCCCCTGCTGTCACAGTTCTTCTTACAGTCTAATAAAGAAAACTGTTATTAAACAAATAGCAAAACAGAAGTGTAGTAAATGTTACAAGAAAAAAGTTCAGGGACTTTGAAAACACATATTGGTCAAATGAACTAAACAAGAAATCATGGAAGGTTTCCTGAGAAAGTGGTATTAACTTGAATAGCTTGAAAGCTGGAGTTAGCTAAAGAAGGGACTGATAAGAGGAGATAGAGACATGTTTTAAAAACTGAAAGTAGTTCAATTTCTTTGGAGCGGAATATGAGGAGACAGATGGGAGATGAAATCACAGAGTCGACCAAATAGAGGTACTTCTTTGAAAGATTCCTGAAAAATGTTTTTTAGAACTTTATCATCATTAAATAGTAGTTATTAATTTTTAATGCACATGATTTAAAAAGGAAATATAAAGGGGTATAACCCAACTATCCAAATAACATCTTTTGATATTAAAGCAAACTAACAAAGCTACAAATGCAAATTAAGAAAATTTCACATGATACAAAAAGAATCAAATAAAAATGAAAGCCACCATCCTCAGTCTAGTCAAATTCCCTAAATTTGACCACCACTGAAAGTTTTGTTGAGTTTCTTGCAGGGTGAGGAATTGAAATATTTATCTATCTAATTATCTATCTATATATCTATATTTATTATTATATATTATTCTATTTTACTCACTACCAGTGTGCATTTAGATTTAATATGTCATAGTATATTTTGGATATTGTTTGTATTAACACACACAGAATCATCTAATTCTTGTTAATAGTTGTATATTACTCCATTATGTGGATGTGCCAGTAATTTATTGTCTCTCAGTTTCAGACCTACCCTTCTATACTGCTTTATGATGCTGGAGCTGGAACTCTGTAGACCATGTTTTTCCTTTCCATGTGCTGTCCGCCTCTTTCCCTGATTCCCCATTAATCTCTGCCAATAGGGGTAGTAGAAGGAGAATGGAAGGCTGGAGGACAAAGAGTGTCCTCCTTATTTTCTTTCTATTCCTGTTTCCTTCTATTCCTATTCCTATTTTCTTTCTGTTCCGTCTCTCTCTCCAGCATCACTTCTTTCTTTTGTTAGTAGCAGTTAATCTCAGTAGCGGCAGTTGATTCCAATTTTCAGTTTTCCAACATGCCCACAACTCGCTCCTTTCTACCCCCTCAGAGACACAAGTACCACCTCAGGCAGCCACTTCTTAGAAGTCTGGGAAGCACCACATTATAATTTTTGTGGGCCCTGGACCATTATGCCTTTGTGGGTTCCTTCTACCGTAAGAAAATTTTAAAACGATATTTTCTGATGGTATTAGTATAAAGGCAAATACATTAATGTTATTTATAAAAACACTTTCATTGACCTAAAAGTTCATTCTTCTGATTTTAAAACAAATCAAAACAGTCTCATGGTATGCTAAAAGTACTTTGGGCCTAGGCACTGTGGCCACATTGCCTAAGGGGTGATTTGGCCCTCGTTCTGTGTCTCAGATCCACAGGGTTCTTCCTCCTAGCTTAGAAGCACCAGTATCAACCCAGAGGTGCTTCCTCCTCAGAGCTCTAAGCCCCAGCTCCATGGATGCCCTTCCTTCAATGTGTTTTGGTAATTCTGAGCTCTGTTGGCAGAGGTCTCTTTCCTTGGCTTGCAGATAACCACCTTCTTGCTATGTCTTCACATGTGGTTTCTCTGTCTGTGTTGTCTGTGTCCTAATTCCTCTTTATAAGGACACCAGTTATATTGGATTAGGGCTCACCCTAATGACCCCATTTTAACTTAATTACCTCTTAAAAGGTCCTACAGTCATATTCTGAGGTACTGGGTGTTAGGGCTTCAATATGTGAATTTTAGAGGAGGACACAACTCAGCGCATAACAAGTGGACTTGCCAACACTTATTTAACCAGAATTGTATTGATAGTTGCTTTTGTTATTTTCAGCTTTAGCCATTATAAACATGTTTTAATGAACATTTTAAAATACATATTTGAACAAATTCTTGTAAGTGTAGCAGTGGCATTAATTTCTTAGGACTGAGATGGTAGGGTACCTTCATTTTTAATTTATAGTTTTCATAACTATTGCCTTGTTGCACTCCTTAACAGTTTCATATTCTTGCTCAAAATATATGAGCTTGCTAGCATTATCATCGCACTCTACATTTTGCTGATCTGATGTGTGAAATATGGTTGTATATTTGTTTTGATTTGCATTCTTTAATTATGAATCAGGGTATGCATTTCTGTTATATGTTTATTGTCTATTTTGATTTCTTTTTCTGTTTATGTGTTTAGCTGGTTTTCCGTTGAGAGTTTGGTTTTTCTAATTGATTTTTATGTCACAGATATCATCTCTGATTTCTTTAGCTGTCCTTATATTTTCACATCAACTAGTTAACTTGTCATTATCTTTGCTTCTTAGGTTAGAAATGACCTTCAACATAAATCCTTCTATGGTCTCTCCTACGAAAAGCTTGGGTCAGGGACACCCTCCTAAATATCGGGCTAATTTATGCATACTTAGAGCTTATCATACCTTTTTACACAGAATTGAAATTGCTTTTTATTCTCTTGTCTTTCCCACTAGATTATAATCTTAAGAGCAGAGATCTTGATTTGTTTATTGAAGCAGCCCAGGTAATTAACAGTGTCTGACTTTAAAGGGCATTTAATACAATTTTGGGACTTCCCTGGTGTCCAGTGGTTAAGACTCTGTGCTTCCAATAAAGGAGAGAAACAGAAGAAAAATTATAAATTTTTTTTTTTGGCTGGCTGAAGGAAAGAAGGAAGGGGAAACAGTGAAAGTTCTTACTGAGCCATAATCCTTAAGGTTTTGAGTTTGAAAACCATTGATTCAAAAGTATTTGGAGATCTAGTCAGTCAGCATATATCTCATGTATAACTCCAGTTTTTGAAGTTAGCTAGCAAAGTTAATACACTGGCTGTAAGCAAAATGTAGTACTTTCATCATAACACAGGTAGTTTTTTGTTTTTTGTAAGAATTTTTAAAAGTATTTTGATTATTTTTAGGTGGAGGCCATCTATGTTGCTCTGGGATAGTTCATAATAGAGATTTGTTTGCCTTCTCTTCTCAACAGAGACAACTCTGCATCGCACTTAAAAGCTTGGTTTCAGTCTTATTTCTACCACTTCTAGCTTTGTGACCCTGTTCATGTTACTTAAAAGGTCTGGTCCCTAGTCTTGCCATCTGTAAAGTAAGGATGATATTATCATCTGCTGCATAGTGTTTCTGGGAGAATTAAAAGCGATAACATCTATTAAACACTTAGCACAATGCAATTAAGACACTAGTTATCATTATTATTAATACTCTCTTCCTTTCTTAGGGATCTGGAGCTTCCTTAGAGTGTGGTGAATTTGGAATATTTTCACTGACCTATCATTTTTCAAGGATGACAAGGTAATATATACTTTGATTGCCATGGAAAGTAAAATAGTATTGACTACAATAGGCAGTCGCAGTGTGAAAAAGAGACCAATCTATCAGTTAGTGATGGGACAGAGTTTAAGCTGTTATGTGTATGTATATGATACCTGCCCTTACGTACCTACATGTACTCTTGCATACATATGTGCACAATTGGCCTATTAATCTCATTAGGAAATTGTGGTAGTTGGGACAGTTGTTTCCCCCTCTAAATATTCCTAAAATTTTGTTTTTATATTTTGTTATTTCTTTCCCCTTCTAGAATGCCTCTCATATTCATTTAAATTTTATTTAAGCTATATAAAAAGATTTATGAAATGTGATACACATGGAACTGTGCCTTGAACCACCATAGGATTGTTTCTGGCATGTTATACACATGGAACTGTGCCTTGAACCACCATAGGATTGTTTCTGGCATGTTATACACATGGAACTGTGCCTTGAACCACCATAGGATTGTTTCTGGCAAAGTGTAAAAATGAAAGCAGGATTCTTAATTGGTTCTAGGGATGCCTGATTATTTTGGAGTCTGTCTGAAATGGAATGCATTTGTTGTGGTCAGTTTTGTGGTTGAAAGAAGAGGCAGCTGCCTGAATGGTGAGATTTCAAAAGGTCCCAGAAGTACCGTTTCTCAGATCTCTTCATAATCTGAAATTAGAGGGAGATTTTGGGTGGGTAAATCTTTGCATTTTTCACAGGTGCCTTCAAGAAATTCAAACAGTGTGAAAATAATAAGCCATTCTTATTTATTATCTTTTTGAGGTAGTTGTTTTCTGATTATTTTCTAATATAATGGCTAATCTGGATGTACCTGTCAAACAAATAGGTACAGACCTGGGACTTTCAGAAGCCCATGTTTGGTACTCTCTCAGAGGGACTAAAGGAAGGGAATTTGTTAAATTTGTTAAACAGATAGATATCTATATCCATATCTGTATCTATATATCTATATCTATATCTATCTATCTATCTATGATACGTGGGGATAACAACCATATATATATCTGAATGCCAGATATGAGAATAAATTAATTAAACCTAATGCTTTAATTCTGAACCCACTGACTATACTGCTACTGCCTTGAGAGGAAAACATATTTCACAGTGTCTATCAATCTATACTTTTTCAAGTCTAAAATGCATTTTATTCCACTTATGTCTGTTAATATGGTTACCTCTGGGTTATATAATTATAAAAGATTTAAACTTTTTTATTATACTTTATACATTTTCTAAAAATGTTAACTACATGTTTGTTTAATAAGTAAGAAAAAATAAGAAAATACCCATTAGATTTCTACCCACATAAGGAACTGACCTGTAGCTGCCTAATTCCCCAGATCAATCATGAAGCAACCTGTACTTTAAAGAAATTGGAATGGAACAATATATAATTATTCAAAGTCAATACGAATGACTGGATTTCAACCACAGCATCAATATGATCAGAAGGAGAGTTGATAAAATGCAACGTAGATGTTACTTCAATGATTTTAGCTTAGCAAAATAAACCCTAAGAGAAAAACCCAATCACTTCAAACTTCAATTTTAAAGAGAAAAATCAAAACATTTAACCAAACTTCATACAGAAATGAGTCAGAAAGCTTCCATTCAGTTCAGTAAAGATTTATTCTGTGTGTACTGTCTATCTACCAGATACCACAACATGCTGAAGATACATACAGTAAATCACAGATTATGGAGAAAGTGTTTTACATAAACAAGGAACCTATCTAGAAGGATGTAAGACAAAATTACCAGAGGTTTACTCTGCATGGTAAGATTATGGGCAACGGTTCTTCTCATTTTGCTTATTTGTCTATTCTAAAGTTTGTACTATTACATATATATGTATATTTTTTCTGTTATATATACATATGTATATTTCTATGTGATGTGTGTGTGTCCCTTATATGACTTTACTATCCACATTTGATCCTCATCCTCCTTTGTAACCTTTATTTCTGCTACTTCTCTCCACAATTCTTCTGCCCTGCTAAGTAAGAGCGTATCTGTGGGAAGAGGGCATTTGCTACATCAGGTTTTTACTCCACCTCCTGTCCCTGCCCAGTGCCCTACTGTTGCCCATCTAAATACCATGTATTTCCAGCAGTCCCACATCCTCTGTGAAGCCTTCTCTGACCCTGAATTCCTAAACACTTGTCTCTTTCAAGGATGGGCATTTTGTGATAAGGTGCATTGTACTGCTATTTAACTTAATACCTTACCCTATATGGTACTTTACATTTCAAAGCAATTTCACACAAATTATCTTATTTCCTTCTGTGAGATTGTCAGGGTAGATATGATCTCTAATTTTAGTGTGTAGGAAAACAGAAGAATTATGTGACTTGCTTAAGTTTCTAAGGAGTCCAGACCAAGAACACAGTGTTTCTGATGCTTTTTTAAAAATTTTTATTTTATGTTGGAGTATAGTTGATTTACAATGTTGTGTTAGTTTCAGTTGCACAGCAAAGTGATTCAGATATACATACACATATATCCATTCTTTTTCAGATTCTTTTCCCATTTAGGTTATTATGGAACAGTGAGTAGAGCTCCCTGTGCTATACAGTAGGTCCTTTTTGATTATTTATATTTTACATATAGTAGTGTATATATGTTAATCTGAAACTCCTAATTTATCCACCCCCCCATCTTTTCCCTTTGGTAACCATAGGTTTGTTTATGAAGTCTGTGAGTCTGTTTCTCTTTTGTAAATAAGTTCATTTGTATCATTGTTTTAGATTCCACATGTAAGTGATATCATACGGTATTTGTCTTACTTCACTTAGTGTGATAATCTCTAGGTCCATCCATGTTGCTGCAAATGGCATTACTTTATTCTTTTTTATGGCTCAGTAATATTCCATTGTATATATGTACCACATCTTCTTTATCCATTCATCTGTCGATGGACATTTAGGTTGCTTCCATGTCTTAGCTATTGTAAACAGTGCTGCAATGAATATTGGGGTGTATGTATCCTTTCAAATTATGGTTTTCTCTAGATATATGCCCAGGATTGGGAGTACTGGATCATATGGCAGCTCTATTTTTAGTTTTTTAAGGAACCTCCATAGTGTTCTCCATAGTGGCTGTACCAATTTACATTCCCACCAACAGTGTAGGAGGATTCCATTTTCTCCGCACCCTCTCCAGCATTGTTTGTAGACTTTTTGATGATGGCCACTCTGACTGTATGAGACAATACCTCATTGTAGTTTTGATTTGCATTTCTCTAATAATTAGCGATGTTGAGCATCTTTTCATGTGCTTTTTGGCTATCTGCGTGTCTTCTTTGGAGAAATGTCTATTTAGATCTTCTGGCCATTTTTTGATTGTTTTTGTTGTTGTTGTTGTTTTACATTGAACTGCATGAGCTGTTTGTATACTTTGGAGATTAATCCCTTGTTGGTTACATCATTTGCAAGTATTTTCTCCCATTCTGTGAGTTGTCGTTTCGACTCGATATAATTTAATTTTCCACATATGGAGCTACACTTATTTACTTTTGTTCATAAAACTTTGGTCTCTCTGACTAAACTGTAAATAAATTTTATGAGCTCAAGGATTCTTTAACACTTACAACTATGGTACACACAATAGGTGCTCAATAAACAAAAAAACTTTTTTTTTTTTTTTTTTTTTGCCCCACAGCTTGCTTGTAGGATTTTAGTTCCCTGACCAGGGATCAAACCTGGGCCCTTGGCAGTGAAAACACAGAGTTCTTAACCACTGGACTGCCAGGGAATTCCCTAAAACTGTTGATTATTTAATACTTTGACAAAGTCTATGAGGCAAATAAACATAAATCAAAGCAATTTTCCTACCGCATCATTAACATATAAACCTCCCAATATTAAAATCTATAGGTCTGTTCTTCCTCAGGATTTCATGTCACTATTCCATTTTTAGACATTTGTATTTGTTTAGGATATAAGCAGGACATTTAGAAAAAAAATCAGCATTTAGAAAGAGAAGATAACACTCTGATTTACCTGGAAGAGAAAGTTTACTAGAGAAATAGCTTGATTGAGCAGGGTAAAACAGACAAAAACTCTCACCGGAATAGATGAAAAGAAAATCATAGGGGAAGAGGGAGGTGTCATGAAATGTGATTTGGAGTTCTTTCTGGGTTTTGTGTATTTCTGACTAGGGTAGGGAGAGTAGGATTTCACAGAAACAAGATGAGATTCAAGGTTTGCAAGATACCGATGAGCTGAGATTTCTATCACTGGTGGTTTCCAAAGTGTATAACATCCTAGCTAGCTAATCTAAGAGTGGTAAAATTTCATGGTGAGCTTTGATGCTTCTGGATGAGATTGTTGGAGTGGGGAGCAAGGTGAACCCATCACAATCTAAGGACAGGCAATAAGTGTCCAGGGGAAAGTAAAAGTTTTTCTCGTTGTAACAAAAGACTACAATGAGGCAAACAGTGATGACAATGAGCTAGGATACTAATGGATAACATAGCATAGTGTACAATTGTTTCAATATTTGTATATCATCTTCAAGAAACTCATAATGTCTATTCAGGTCTTTTGCCCACTTTTAGACTGGGTTTTCTTTTACTGTTAAGTTTTAAGAATTCTTTACAGATTCTGGATACAAGTTGCTTTTGAGATATATGATTTGCAAATATTTTCTTCCATTCTGAGGGTTGTCTTTTGCATTTTTTTGATGGTATCCTTTGAAGCACATAGTTATTCATTTTAATGAAGTTAAATTTATCTAATTTTTAATTTTATTGCTTGTGCTTTTGGTGTCATAGCTAAGAAACAATTGGTTATGAGTTTTCTGATGTGTTGACTTGGTTATGCTACAGTCCCAAGTTATTCAATTAACACTAATCTAGGTGTTACTGTGAAGGAAATTTGTGATGTAATTAACGTTCCTAAACAGTTGACTTTGAGTAAGGGAGGCTATTCATTTGGAAGACCTTTAAAGCAGATCTTTAAAGAGAGAGAAGTAATTATGGATGAAGCTTCCATAGAGAGGGAAGTAATTATGGATGACAGCTTGGGCCTGTGCTGGTAGAGTTTCATTTTGCTCTTGTTCTTGCTTTCCTGATGGCCTGCCCTATGAATTCAAATACACGTAACCAGCCCCCATCATTGTGTAAGTCAATTCTTTAAAAAAAAAATTTAAAAAGACATCAATATCTGTATCTATATCTATATCTGTATCTATATCTTTATATCTATATAGACATAGATGTACATATGTGTGTGTGTGGTAGATAGACATTTCTATTGGTTCTGCTTCTTGTTGAACCCTGACTAATATGGATATAGTATTAAATCTTATCACAGTATAGTGCTTCCCTATCAATAAATTCTCCCTTTTCCAGCCTTATATTCTGCACCACTCCCTACCCCCTCACCCCCCGCCATCCCAGCATTCTCAGAATCTATTCCTATATATACTTTCTCCGTTTCTGTTGGGATATGCTGGTTAGGTTCTGGAGGTCCTTCAGCATATACTACTTTCTTCGTCCTCCCCCTCCCCCTCCCCTTCTTCCTCCTCCCCCCTTGTCTTGCAAGATAGATACCTTTGTGTGATTATTAAGCAAGAGGGGGCACACACCTTTAACAGTGAGGAGAGGCCACTTCTGCAGGGAAACCTGGGAATTTGATTTTTGAGTACATTAACCCGTATAGTCCCCTCCTACCTCTCAGGGTCCTACACCTTTTCAATCAGAACCTGGACTATGGTGACCAGATTTGCTGTGGTTGGGAATTCCATCTTCTCTGGGGCTCTGCCAATCTTCCACTCTAATTATGGGTTTAATACTCACCTTTTCTGCCCTTCAGCTTTGATTGATGAATATCTCTTTACATTCTGCCAAAAATGTCCCCTAGCTTTTATGTTTTTTTTTTTTTTTTAAGTTGGTCATCGGTCAACCTCAAACTTTCATTAACTTGTCCAGTTAACTGACAGTTTCGAGAAATGGTCATCCAACGTCATAGTCCTGAACCTCTCAGTTACTTGATCTAGTGTCCCAGCAGTGCATTTCCTTCCACCAGTATTTCATCCCAGGTCACCATCTATAACAATTTTAACAATTGCACCACTATAGCATGCCACATTAGCTATCAGTGTCTATCAGTGTCAGGATTCTCATCTCCAGCCTGCCAACAGGTGATCCAGTCCAAAATCTCATTTTAGATTTTGCTTGTAAGGACCATGACAAACCCGAATTGTTTTAGGTCGGATACCTTAAAATAGACTCTGAAGCAGAGATCTGTGTAAAGGAGGTTATTGGGAGGACTTTCTGGAATAACACCAGTAAGGGAGTAAGAAGCAAGATTGGGCAGTGAGATGGGGATTAGGATTTCAACCCAGGGATTTTGGGGTGACACAAACATTCAGTCCATAACAGGGGGTAAGGTTTCTACATTCATTCAAGTGGTAAAATGTTGACACCAGTAGATCTTTGTGGTGATGATATAAATCTATATCTTGATTGTGGTGGAGGTTACAGGAATCTACCCATTACTATTGCTATGTCTGTGAAGAAACAGCATAAGAATATACACGCATTGTACCAACATTGATTTTTCTGGTTATGATATTATATTAATCATTATGTAAGATGTAATCATTGAGAGAAAATGGGTGAAAGATACATGAACCTCTCTGTACTATCTTTGCAATACCTGTACATCTATAATTATTTCAAAATAAAAAGTTTTTTTAAATGGGAAAAAAAAAAAAAGATTGGGCAGTGAGAAGCTGAGCTGCATTACACAAAAAGGCTTCAGATGTGTCTGTAGGGAGCTCTACAGCTGGGGCGGCATTTTAGAATTGTTCTGAATTTTGTCCCATGTTCTAATGGGGCCAAGACTTTTTAGGCCATTATCAACCATTGTTTGGGTAGGGGCTGTCTCTAAATTCAACTTTGGACAAGGCTGCAACTTTCCCCAGAAAGCAGTTTCTGGTGAGGGACTTGGCTATGAACAACCAGCAGCCAATATTCCCAGAGGCTAAAGGAATGAGTGCCTTTCCTGAATGTAGAAGGGAAAGATTTGGGCAGCACACCACAGTATCTGCTCCATCACACTACCATCCACCCAACTTTCAGGCTCAAAACCTGGATTCTTTTCTCTCACATCCCACATCCAATCCATCAGAGTCAGCTTGATGGGACGTCCCCTATACAGCCTGAATTTTTTCACCTGTCACCATTTCCACTGCAAAAATCCACATATTATATATCATTTTCCTTTATCTGGACAATAGTCCTCCAGTGGTTTTCCCTCTGTAGCCTCTTACCATTCTATACTCCATTTTCTTCAACACAGAGTTGATCTTCTGAAAATATAAAACATATCATTTTAACACCTTCCTATTGTTTCCTATCACAAGTAGCATAAAACTGATGTTCTTCACCATGGCCTATTCTAATAAATAACAGTCGCCATGCTTTGAGTCCAGAACCTGCTGATTCATTACCTCATGTAATCCTTAGGATAGCCCTCACAGATGCTGTTATTGTAACTGCTTTACAGATAAAGAGATTATATCTTAATGAGGTTGAATGACTAGCCCAAGGTCACGTAGCTGGGAAGTAGTGGGGTCTGGATTTCAACCCAGTACTGTTTGATTCCAAAGCCCTACTGTACCTGTTCTTAAAATGTCTACTTATGTAAAAATTCCAAGCTCTTGCCTTCAGTTTAAACAAACAGTGTTTTGGCTTCTCAGATAACTCCCTCACCTATGAAATCATCATCATTATTAGGAACTCATATTTATTTCTCGAAACATACAGTATTAAATAAATTTGAGTTAATTTTGTATTTTGTCCTCATAGAATACCGGGAAAATGATTGGGAGGGGAGCTAATTTCAGATGGGAAAAGTAAGATGTAAGGTGGTCAAGTGACCAGTTAAAGGTAACAAAGTTAGCCAGTTCTGGGATCAAGGATGGAAGTATGTCACTAACCTCTGACCAAGGACATTTCGTACCTTGGCTTCCTGCCCCCAGTGTGGGAGTTTCCTGATGGGAATGCTGCCTCCACATCTTCAGACACTCCCCAGTAATACTCTGGAGAAATGCTTCCAGACAATAGTGGAGGAAACTGGAACCCTAGGAGAAGCAGTCTGAAGGACAGCATTGTCTAATTTGGAGCATGGGCAGCGGCTGGAGGGCTTGAGAGCTCTTCACCCAAGTGCAGCTTGAAGTGGCTGCCGTCTTTGTGCGGTTGAGAACATTAAAACCTAATGTCTCGTTGCGAAAGCTTGGTCTGGAAGTGAGAATTCATCCACACATTTAACTGAAGGTTAAACCTGGGTCATTGTAGTTACTGGAAGTATTGAAAGATGGAGAAATTGACATCTTTTTGTGTTCTTTGTCTCTTTGGCAAAAATGTCCCAACACTGCATGTAAATAATTATAAATAAAACAAAAGTCAGAAGAGTTGCTAGTTAATATTTAATGACTAGTTCTCTGGCAGTAGTGCACATTCCAAAGATTTCCCATTCGGTTGTGTTTATTATACTGCTATAAACTCCAGCAGGCCTAGCTTTCTCTGAGCTCAGAGCACACTTCAAGAGCTAATATTTCCCCTACCTGAGAACTTTAAAAATGGTCTAAAAATCCATAGCCAGATACTATATGTTGGTGCCTTGATGTTGTTGTTAACTGAGAGAAGTTAGCAGCAAAAACCATCTTCTTGTTTATTACTGAATGGATTATGGGAATATCCACCTTTGCCAGCTTCGTCAGAGAAGGGGTCATACGTCCAAAGAGGCCAAATCACTTCAAAACTTGGTACGCAAGCTATTTGTTTCTGGAAAATTAGGAAAATAACCTGAGCTTAAGGGAAACGAAAAAGCTCCACAGGCAAATTTGTAAATTGTAATATTCTGACAATATTTCATTTAAAATACAGATACTGAGATTTATTAAATAAATAAAACTAACATTTTTGTAGGTGTTAGTGCAAAGAATACTTCACATTTGCTATTACATTTGACCCTGTTAAGTTTTCAAGGATTCGTGAAATTCTAGAGTCACAAGTAGTACCACTCTGAGTATGTCAGGAATAGGAAGTGTTGATGCTTGTATAGAGTAATAAAACCACTGAATCTTTTCCCAAGGAACTTCATACTAGTATTGTATTCTTATAACAGCTGAGTTAGCCAAAGGATTTTTTATTTCAGCTTTATTAAATAGTCCTGGGTCAGGGTTATCTATTTCTAAGTGAATATACTGTATGCACACAAAACCACGCAGTGTATAGATCAAACCTTTAGTTAGTAATTAGCAAAAGAAAATCTATAAAGAAATGATGTGGTTTATGGGAAAAAACTTCAAGTCACAAATCAAGAGATGAGAGTGCCTTTGAGAGTAACAATAATAGCAGCCTGTATTTATTTAGTTTTTAGTTTGTGCCAAGAACTATTTTAGGCTTTTTCTATATTGCCCATCTAATCCTTGTTGTTAGTCCTGTTATGCAGAAGAGGACACTGAGGGATTGAGGGGTTAGGAACTTGCACAAGGGTGTTGAACTTCTAAGTGGAGTTGCTGGGATTCGAAACCTAGAAATCTAACTCTGGAGCCCAAGCTATTAACTGCTCTGCTAAATTGCCTTTTGATTAGCAACACTACCCTTGCGAAGTGAACATGGTCTTTATTTTATTTTCCCAGTCTATTCAAATGATCTGATACCTGCCACTGCTACTTCCGCAAAGTTGTTTTCAAGGTTAACTGAAATAATATATTGAAAAGCACTTTAAAAGATAATGTGCTCTTCAAATATGAGGTGATATTATTATATTGTATACAATGGTTAGTTACTCAGAGCAATGGTCCGTGAAATGGTCAGCCATGAGTGTATTTGGTATACTAATAAACTGAACCACTGAGATAGGCTTCTAGATATATACACATTAGTTCTTCCCAGAATTCATGAGCAAGTCAAGGCTCAAACTGCCTCTTCGCACAGTTATTTGGAGATACACAGGCATATTTCTGGAAACAGGGAGGAACCGCTGTAATTGTTTGCACATGCAGACATTGTCTCAAATATGATTTCGCTATTTCAGAGATTCCCTTGTCATAACTACCAAAATGACACAAGCAGTACTTTTGTGTAATCTCCATATTTGACGCATGAAAGAAGACTTAATTCCTGTTTGAATAAACAACATAATAAGGTTATTGAGATTAGAGACCATTACTATATAAAATTATGTCTAAGTGGCAGATATAATTAACATTGGATTGTAATTACACTAATTACAAGTCACATTAAGACACTCCAGTAATGACAAAGTGAGAACCCTGTAATTGAATGGAATAAGTAGGGAAACATGCTGTTCACACTAATTACCTAAATGAGCTAATATGTCTTCACAGTGACAGTCATGCTCAATGTTATTACGCAGACAAGGCAATTGAGTGAGGTATTTTAAAAATATACATATATATTTTTCTAATTTTCCTTCTTTATTCTCTCCAGGACCTATTTCAAGTCATCAGCAGCTTCAGAATTTTTCTCCTGAGCCAAAGAAAACAAAAACTGCCATTAGAGCTTTCTCTAGCCTTGTTAAAGAAGAGCACATATAACAGTGATCCATAAACCCAGGTAAGATTCCAATCTTAGTGTATATGGAACACACTGAACACCAGTTGGTTTCTTGAACTGGGTAACGTTCTTCAATTTCTCCTCTGTCCTGGCTTTCCCAGCTTACCAAGTCAAGTAATGGTAGCTCACCGTGTAGTTTGCAGCCTTGAGAATCATCAGATGGGGGTTCCAAAGTACCAAATATGGCTTCCAGCAGCCCAGCTCCAGAGAAGCCCTGGAGAGTGATAAAACCTGAATTATTCAAGGCAATTAATACCAGCATCATACTGGAACCCACATTTTAGCCCAAGCTGTTAAGTGGGAATATAAACTAATAGTATCAATAGAATATGAATTCATAGCACTGTGAAAATCGTTTATATTTTGTTGTTTCTTTTCCCCCCTCACATTACCTTTCCTTTATGTACCTCTAACTGTCTGGGCACTACTTGGGTAAGAAAGGAAACTAAAAAAAAAAAAAAAAAAAAACAGACTGCAGCTATTTAAAACCTTTCTTTGAAAGGAGAGATTTCTTTTTTCTTTTTTTTTTTTTTGAGGCAAGGAAGTCACAGTATGTGGAAAATAGAATTGATGCACTTAAATTGGTAAACAATGATGAATGCAGCTTTTCTTTCTCTTCTGTCAGTGAAGAAAGGACACTATGTGAGGCGTGCCTTTGTTAGTGGGGCTTTGGAACTGTTTCTGTCCATTCCTCTTATCCTTGTATTAGCACAAATGAGATTTCCTTCTTTTAATCCAGACAATGCAGACAATGCAGTTTTGCCTCTAAGAAACCAGGCTTATGGGTTTCTAATACAAAGCAGTAAACCAAATACACAAGGTTCATTAATAAACAGATACTACAATAGTCCAAAGGTGGCAATTTGGCCCTCCCACTCTGTTAATATTTGGCATGTAACTCAAAAATAATGACCCTGTTCTGTTGAAGTACTCTACTTCCAGGGTTCTGCAATTCTTGCAATCAATCATATTTTAGTTCAAAATGGACTTAATGTTGAATTTGAATTACGGGTTATACTCAGTTAATTCTGTACTTGTACAAACTCATATAATCAAGCATTAGGAGTTTACATAAGAGGATGTTGATTGAAATAAATAGTGCTGGAGGCCAGCCTTACGCTAATGGCCATGCAAATCAGAGGCTAATGGAGCTTGGCAAGTTTAATCTAAGACGAGGAGTGGGGTGACTTAGATTTTATCGTTAGAACTATCCTCTTCTCACTGATGATTTTTCAAGTTGTTCATTATTTCTGTTTTGGTAAGATGGCAATTTCAATGGTTCTTTGAAACTTATTTAGAGTCCTTGAGGCTTAAAGCAGCTCACAAACATTTCATTTTATATCACTACCTCCAGGTAAATGATACAGCCAAGGTGACAGAGCAGTCAGATACCCCAGGTCAGGGTTGGCAAACATATTTTGTAAAGAACCAGATAGCAAATACTTAAGGATTTCCATATCACGTATGGTCTCTGTTATATATATATATGTATATTTCCAACTCTTAAAAAAATACATATATATATTTATTTATTTATATTTTCCAACTCTTAAAAACTGTAAAAACCTATTCACCATTCTTAGCTTGCTGGATTCTACACTAAGAGGCTGCAGGCAGAATTTAGGCCACAGGGCCAACCCCTGCCCCAGACTAATGTAACTGAATATGCACTACAGTGAAGAATAATTCTTTAAAAGAAGCTAAATATAAAACTACTTAAATCAACTCTTTCAAAAGCACTGAAAAAAATGTAGACCATAATTATTTAAAGTTATAGACATGTATATATATACTTGAATAAGTTGCTTTACCGGGTATATCAGATGTTGAGAGAGGAGAGGTGTGCTCTGCATAAGTCATGGGAGCAGCCTAGCATGAGTCAGAGCCTAAGTGAGGTGAGGAGGGCATCTGTGTAAGACTGGAGATGGGGGACTGGTTATATTGAGGGGGTTGATTAAATGAGTAACTATGTTAAGGATAAAGCCATCCAAGTATCAGAAGAGAACTACAAATATGGAAAGGAATAAAACTAGAAAGAACCCTGAAGTTTTCAATGCATATGGAAACATAAAGAAATAGATATAAATGTAAATTAAGTACCTGTGCACACACACACCTATACATACCTTCCCTAGCTCTGTCTACTGAGAGGCTGGGAGCAGCAAAACCTTAGCAACACTGAACAGACCTAGTGCTCAGATCATGGCTTCTTACGGTCATTCTCCACTGAAAGAAACCAAGGCTCCTTGGAGAAATAGTTGATTCTAGAACTGAGGCAGGGAATATATTAGTCTAGAAGATCTTTCTTGTTCCAGAAACAAACGAACAAACAAAAGGTCACAGAATGATTAGATCATCTCAGAAAGATCCAGAAACCACTTTGAAAGGATTCCCACTGGACAAACTGGGAATAATTTCAGCATCAAAATGAATAATGACAGTAACAGAATATTACATTCAGTAAGTTAGGAAATCATGAGTAAATGGAAAGTTTGCTGAAAAAAAGGAAATTTACATGGTTTTAAAGTACCTCCCTACAAAGTACTTATTAATTACAAGGGGGGCTAGGAAGATATACTTTACAGAAAAAAATCCTGGCAGGTACCACCTTAGTCAATGATCAAAGTGAACATCATCATTTGTGGGATAAATCTAAATTGTGCGCCACCTAATAGGATGCAATTAGGAAAACATGACATCACTCTTGTGATATTCTCATCAGAAAACATAACCTGAATCTAATCATGAGGAAACATCAGACAAACCTCAGCTGAGGGACATTTTACAAAATAACTGCTCTCTAACTCTTCAAAAGCATCAAGGTCATAAAAATCAAGGAAAAACCGAGAAGCAATTCTAGTGTGAAGAAGAATAAAGAGATATGATAGCTAAATGCAACATGTAATTCTGAGCTAATTCATTTTTCTATACAAGACATTATAGGGACAATTAGCAAAACTTGAATGGGGTCTAAGGATTAAATGATAGTAATGTATCAATGTTAATTTTCTTATTTGGATCGTTGCATTGGTTATGAGGAGACTGATAACCTTATTCGTAGGAAATACACATAAAAGATGATGGGGCATCAGGCTGACAAATTACTCTCAAGTGGCTCAAAAAAAGGAGTTCTTGTCCTGCGCTTCCTGTAATTTTCTAAATATTCTAAAATATAAATAATTTAAAATGATTTCTTATAAATATAAGATATTAAAATGTAAACACAATTAAAATGAGCATTCTAAGATGCTTTCCCATAGGGAGACAGCATGGTGGAGTGGATACAGCATGAATTTTGAAATCTGTGAAATCTGTAAATCTGGATTGGAATCTGGTTCAAATATTTAATAGCTGGATGCTTTTGGCCAAGCCACTTCACCACCTTAAATGTTAAATGTGTATGATATTACCTATATTGTAGTACCATTAAATAAATGTAAATATATTATCAGGCATATGGAAGATGCTTGCTTGAAGCTAATCATAGTAGAGGATAATAGTAGTTAACAGTAGTACTAGTAATAGTAGTAACAATAATAGTATGAGTAGTAGCGGTGACAGTAGTAATGTTGTCAATGACATTATCAGTAATAACAGCAAAGAGTGGCGGTAGCGATAGACTTTTTCCTACCGCAGTAACAGTAGCTGTTGTTGTCATAGATGGCATTACTAACATAATCATCATGGGCCCTCTCTAGGAAGGCTCGCCTGGGTGGTCTGCTATGTCAAAGAGCTTCAATAACCATAATCCGTCATGGGAAAAGGAGTAGCAGGCAAGAGGATATGTGGAGAACAATCGTATGGGTGGAAAACATCCTCATTATCAAAGGTGAGTTAATACCTAGAAAGAATCCATGATATTTTCACCTAGTGATCCCACTCTCTTACTAAACATTATAGAAAGACACTTGGTTTCACTCTTGCCCCCGCCAGCCTCCACTCCAGTGCACACAGACATGTAATTCTTATACCCCCTATCAGGCACACCCACGTCCTTATCCTCTGTGGCTTGCTCTGTCTTCAGAGTATTGTATATGTCAGGAGACATATCCGTGCTGAAGCCAGTTAAGAACCTTGAAGTCTCCACAATAGGTCAATACAGGATTCTTCATATTCTTGCTCTGATTTCCTACCATAATTATACTAATATCCAAAGTCTCAATACTCAAGACAGATGTATATGCCTCATAACTCCTTATCTAGACTTTAAACACTAACATGTAGTGTCTCACATTCCTTTCTTAACCTCTGGGGTTCAATACCTTGTGCTGCAGGGAATGGACCCTCTGCCAATGTTACTTGTATATAATAATCTTAGTCTAAAAGACCTTTCCAGAGATCATCTCTCTACTTAGTGCTGGAGGTACTGTACTGTCCAGGTCCCTGTTTGAAAGTCTATTTGTAAGTATCTCCACCTATGCTGAATAAAGTGAGGCCTATTTAGGCCTCATTTCCCCCAATTGTTTTCTGCAACACTTCTGGATATGTGCAATTCAGTCTCCCAGATGCAGACTCAATCTCCTACCTGTTCCTGAAGGATTCTTGACTACATCAGGGAATACACCAAATGCCTCACTCCCTCTGTCTGAAGAGCCTTGGAATTAAGACTCTCAGACAAACGATTGATCTAGTCATGGTTGTTGGGCTTCCCTGTTGCTCCCCCAATATCTTTGCTGTGAAGAAGCCTATGAGCAAAGCTGCAGATACATTCCCTGTGGGGCTGTGCATAGCTGCACCCCTTCTCTTCTCTTTCCTGCCCCCGTGTCGGCTCAGCCCAAAGGCTTAGATTTGCTGCGGGTCCTGCTCTTTACTTCTGGCCAGGGCTCAATCTCGTGGTTGCAGCACTGTAATTTTCTCTTGTGCCAGCCCTTTCCATCCGAGAAAAGGTTGCTGACCTATCCGTAGTCCAGGCTGCTGGTCAGAACACGGCTACCTCAGGGCAAATATTTTGAAGTAAAACAGCCTTCCCAGCATAAAAAGTAAAATATATTTGCAATGTGGTCTGAATTAGGTCCCTTCATTAGTGTTTGGTGCATATGGGTCCTCTTTTGGGACCCCGTATAGGAGATGCTTCTCACCAGCCCCTAATCTGCTGGGTCCCACCTTCCTTATCCTTCCTGCTCTCTTGCTTGCTGCTTCTTGAGCTCACACTTCCCGGAGTTACTGCAGTTGCAGGCAAATCAGTCCTCCCAGCCCTCACGTTGCCTTGGTTCTTCATGTTAAGGTACCTCCTGGCACCAAATGATATTCCATCTGCCAAGTGTTCCTTTTGGTGGCCTTACACCGCTTATGGAAACTGCTAAGATGCTATATTTGAGTCCCTCCCAGGGTTCTAAAACACAGTTAAGAGCAGAGTTTTGGAGTTAAATCCTCACCTTGATTCTAATTCTGGGCAAGTTATTTAACTTCACTGGGCATGATGACCATAATATGAGGATAATGTATAGATACAGTGGGGATGACAATTCATACATTACAAAGTCGTTAAGTACTGATATCGATAGCTGTGCATCAAGTGACACTGTGTGAGGGCACTGTGTTAAATGCTTTACATATATTATTTCTGATTCTTAGAGTTATACTGCCTGGTGTCCTGTATTCTCATTTTATGATGAGGAAATTGAGGCTCCGCGTGCCACACTACAGCAAGTGGTAGAGCTGGAATTCAGTTCCAAGGTTTGGCTGACTCTTAAACTGGCATATTTCACTACTGTGCCATCTCTGATGGAAAGATTTTTCTCCAAAGAAACAAAGAGACACATTTCTCTGTGGCATTTCCTGTTTTCCTATTTCAAACATCTTTTTAGTTGCTGAAGAGTTGCCAGGATCAAAGACATAATTTATGTATTGAACTGCTGCAGGCTGGAAAAAAATGCATTTGATCATGTTTAATCCTTTAACTCATTCACTACAGGAATTTAAACACTTCTAGTGAGGTGGCAATAGACATATTTTAATGAGAAGTAATATACACTGGACATTGGTGGGGCTGAAGGACACGTGGACAGAAGTGATCAAGTCCTAAGGATCCTAGCCTGTAAGGTATCAGGTGCTGCAGAAAATAGTAAGGGGAAGAATTTAAATGTTTGAGATCTGAGGAAAGGAAGTCTCCCCTGTGTGCTGGAAACCTCTCAAGATAGTGTTTTCTGACTGTCTCTTTAAACTTGGTCCTTTAAGTATTTCTCTATCTCAACCTCTTTGGTTTCCTTGATAGCATTTTTTATACTTATATTTTTCCATTTTCTTTACTTTTTTCAATCTCCTTCTCTGGAATGTATGTTCTCTAAAGACCAGGATCATGTAGCACAGCGACTGCTCAGTAAATGTGTCCTATTATGTAAAAGAATCTGAAAAAGAATATATATGTATGACTGAATCACTGTGCTGTACACCTGCAACTAACACAACATTGCAAATCAACTATACTTCAAAACAAGCAAGCAAAAATGTTGACCGGGTGGTGCTGTGAAGCCTCTGTTAGCCGGTCCCCAGCGGTCCACGCAGCGGTCCCCAGTGGACCCCACAGGCAGGCCATCACTGTAGCCCCGAAGGGCATGCCTAAATCTGCACATGCTCAGAGACCGCCTCCTCCTAGGAAACGGAGTATCCCGTCGCCCCACGCACGCAGGTCGCACGTCGGGGGAACCTGGTACAAAACCATTCGTAGAGGACCTGCCCCGGGACGCTGGACGCTGCGTGGACTGGAGAAGGGGGGCCAGTGCGGTGAGCCTTGAGGCCTAGGGCAAGGGCCTGGTGGAGCAGGAGAATTAAAAATAATGATCATTGTTGAATGAATATGCCAAAAGGCCAAACAAGATCCCCTCTCTTTGTGAGATCTGCATCAGGTACTGCCAGACTGAAATCCACATACCAGTACAGGGATCACCAGGCAAGGTAATATAATGCATGACAGTTTGTTTTCATCAACACTCCCTCTGTACACCTCCCATCATAGAAACGGGCTTAGAAAGAGGATGTGCTGGCATCTCACCCACAAGGACAGTCAGGAAGGAAAACAGAAGCAGGTGGCACTGAAGAAATGGGGCTGCAGAAGTCGTTGACTCTGGCACAGGTGGCCAGGGAGTCCAGGGCAAGCAGTTCAAAGGTTGTGGACCATTGAGCAGATGTTTTCTTTTTCCAGAAAGGTTTTCCAGAAAGGTTCAATGTCATAGGCTTCAGGCAGGTGTAGGCTGTGTAATACTGAGTCAGGTGGTGTCATACTGGGGACTTGGCCCAGGGGTGGCTCATCTTGGCAAAGAGTCAAGACTCAGAATGTTCCAACATTTGAAGGAGGAGACTTGTAAGAACTAGGCGGTATCAGTTTGCCTGTGAATTTCTGTGGGTTATCAGCATCCATAGGCAGCATACCATACACCATACCTGACCCTGTAGCCTTTAAATCGTGTTACAGAATCTGGGTGCCTAGGAAAATATTCACAACAAAGAATTGAGAGATAAAGAGAATTAAGCAACTATATGTACCATGTGAGGCAAAATATCTCTATCTCTGTATTTTTATCTACACCTATATATGCAGAGGAAAAGAACAGATTGGGAAGAAATACATGAAGATGTTATTAGTGATTATCTCCAGGTGGTAGAATCTCAGGTGATGTATAGTTTCATCTGTATGTTTCCCAAGTCTTCTCCAGTTAACATGAATTACTTACAAAAAAGAAAAAAATAAATGTGAAAGAAAACAGAGAAAGACTGTTCTAGGCAGAATAAATCTAAATAAATCAGAGACTGTGCAGGTAACTCTTCTCATGTTTCTGTTTCTCATCCCGGGGAATGGCCTTCCTGGATATTCTTTGAAGTATAGACTGTGGTGCCTTCCCTGGCTGGGAGGCACCAATTACCTGCCCTGCTGGCTCAAGACTCTCCCTTTTTGCTCACGGGTCGAACTTCTTGCTTCTCACAATATGTGATGGTGGGGGTGTTACTCTCCTGTTCTTCTCTTTACCCAGCATTCAGTGGTGGTGGACACAATAGGCCTGAGCTTCAGCTTTGTTCGAAGACAAAGAATTTGGCAGGGAAACTGAGGCTGGTATTACGCTTTGGCAATCCCCCCTCCCCCATCTCTGGTACACTACGTGTCGGAGACCTTGAAGTGCAAACCCTTTAATTAACAGCCCCACGGCAGCTCCACAGGCTCCTATGTGTGTGGTGGAGTAGATGCTGGGATTGCGTGCACATTTGAAGAATCAAATATTGAATCTGTTGGTTTATTGCAAAAATTGCGATGGCTGGTTTAGAACCAAGGATGAGCCTAGACCTGCAGTTTTTCATGAAGCTGGAAAAAGCAAAGAGGGTGATTTATTCCTCTAGTGGTTAGTCTCTCCCTGTCAATCCCTGGTTGCCCTTCACTCTTATTTTCCGAATTCTACCTACCCTTCCTACCTCACAAGAGAGCCGGTTTGTCACATTTTCCTCTTAATTAAAATGTACAAGTCCTATATTTTACTCTCTCAGGTCCCCTGCTAGGTAACTGATGTAACTGATTCCTTGAATCCAAGTTGAGGTGTTGATAGCTGATAAGCACTAGATGTGTTAGATGTGTTAATGTGTATGCTGATAACATTGGCATTTCTCCACTGACCTTCAGAATCTTAGATCTACAGGGCATTTAAGACACCATGAGGTGTTGTAGGATAAAAATGTGAGGGCAAATGGGACTTTCATAACCCTAGGTGATATAGGCTACTATTTAATTGAGCTCAGCATTTGGCCACTTATTTTCAGAGCAAATTCTCTGAAATCAATAATGTTTGTCTCTGATTTCTGATTAGGTGTAGTACCCAATACTTGAAACTTAAATGAAAAAACTGTAACTAGTTATTTGAGAGGAGTTTTGATGTTGAATTTAACAGAAAGTCTGATCTTTTTTGGATATGATTCCATTAAGATGAGTGTTATGTACTCTCTCCATCAAAAGACTAGCATAAATGGTAGCTGTGACATGGCATATTTAATAATGTATCCTTTTGTAAGTTAGTCAAAGATAGAGAATATAAGTTGGCTGGGGAAAAAAAAAAAAACAACCGTGAAATTCAGTGATAAAACCTCTGATCATGCCTAAAAGGTCAGTTGAAATGGGCTGATTATACTTTATAATCAAGTGGTTCTTAACCTATACTGTGCTGCTTTTAACTTCCTTGGCGTGACCTTGTTTTGGTGAAATTCCCATTTAGATTTCTGATTAGGGGTGTGTGAGTGTCTGTGTGTGTATTGGGAGGAAAGAAAGACAGCCACTTTGAAAATTCCAATCATTTATGCATTCTTCCCTCTTTTTCCATGCTTTGATTTTAGTTGAACTGATTGCCTATCTCATTTTATTTTAATCCATATAGCAATTTTTGCTTTCTGATCCTTTCAAGATACATGACAAGTTTGAGTCTAATTTTTATTTGGCTATCTCGCTGTAATTCAGTGGATGTGAGTATGCACGTGTGTATCAGTTTGAAGTAAAAAAAAAAAAAAATGTGAAGAAAAACCCACTAAGAGATCAGTTTTAAGGCTTGTAAAATTACTTCATTTCTATGTCTGTCTCCTCTATAATTTAAGAATAGTATCTGTCTTTTGTATCTCAAAGTGTAGTTGTAAAGTTCAAAATGAGATAATAAAAATGAGTATTTTTAAAAGCATAAAATCCTGTTTAAATATAATAAAGATGTTACTTATATTGCTTTGATTTTCAATAGTTCTACCTTTTAAATTGTACATTATCTAAAGATAAAGAATCTACATGTTTTACTTTGACACACATAAGTACAAATATTTTTCCTTAAATATGTTTTTTCATTTAGTGTAAGATTCTCCTTTTGACTCTCAGTGAATAATTATTCCAAATTTAGCAATCTAATTAGCATTCATGTACATTGTCTTTATAAAATTATGGTGAAGAATATAAGTTATTGTTCATTAACATGAAATAATACAAACTCTGATTAGGATTGCAACTATTCTGTTTTGCCAAGTGGTTAGAAGACAACAGAACTTAAACTTTGAGGAGCTAAATAAGTAAAACAGATTGTTCTGCCACTAGACAAAAGTCTCTAGTAAAATATGACCATTCTGCAAAATACTGGGAAAATATTCAGCCCGAATTTGCAGTCAACAATTTTAAGAATTTTTTTTTTCCTTTTGACGCTATGCTTCACTAATCTATTAAGCAGGTCCCGTTAGCATCCAGTCTCTTTAAGTAAGACACCCCGTGCTAGATAATCCCTGTACAGTTTTGAAAGTCATTTAAAATGAATGAATAAGCAAAGAATTTGTGATCTATGGGATTCTAGAAAAAAAGGTTGAGCAATTTTATGCTCTATATATTAGAATAATTCGTATTGGTAAATACTGTATTCATGTTACTATGCATGCACATTTTTCAAGAGACTTAAAATAATAAATGAACTCTTTGGCTAATGCTTGCCCTTGTGATAAATCTGTCATTTTTCCTTGGAAATGTGCAGTTACAAGGAATTTCTACCTCATTTGGACAGATATTTTTAAATGTTTGCCAGAAAATAAACAGGAAACATATCTGAAAGTAGTTCAGAAAAGTCAGAAAGATATTCTCCTTCCAAGAATCTAGCTCAGTTAGCATTCCTCTCCCTGTCCCTATTTAGTAGTCCCAGAGGTTTTTGTTTAAAGATCCAGGTCATAACTATAAATTAAGTAGTTTTCAGCACCTCTGGATACCTCTAAACAAAATTACCTAGATTCTTCTCTCTCCTGCCACACCACCTCCTCCCGTTAAATGGAGAGTGGTACATGCTGCAGGAGACTATTTGATCATTGAAGAGAGACAGAATGTTCTGCTTTTCAGCACATTTTAATCCACAGCTGGTGCACAGATTGGCATAGAGTATATGTTAATTTTAGCTGTGAATTTTTTCAGGTTGAGGTTGCCTATATTTAGATCTCTGGAGTTTTAGGATTGCTGAAACTAAATGTTTGAATGAGAAAAAATATTGACTGGAGGAAAACACTGTTTAATAGAGGTGTTGATTTTGACCAGCCTAAAAAATGCTCATGTTGGATGAACATTTGTAATAGGAGAGATGAAACTGTGGTTATTACTGGGAACCACATTTATTCGATAACTATGCCTTAAAGATAAACTGTGGTGTCTAAAGAATACTTGGCTTTTTTGGAGAAAAAAATGTTTTCCTAGGTTCATTTTAGAAAGCAAGGTATTACACTTTAGAGACAAACCAACACAAAACCTAATTTAGACTTTTAAAGTTTATTTTCAAATTTATTAAAATCCTAAAGTAATTATTTAACTATTGATTCTTGGACTGCCTTGCAAAACAGGCTCTTCATCCACAAGAGGGAACGTGATGGTCTATTTTATTTCCTCCTGAACTGGCTTTTAATTCATTCAACAAATATTTATTGAACACCCATTAATTGCCAGGCAGTGTGCTATTTGACTATAACTTTGATTGTTATTGCTCTGTGAGATGTAAATAAACACAAAGGATTTTTTTTATCCTGATAATACTGTAGTATATGCTTTTCTGGTCAAGTAGTTTTAATTGCAGGTTTATCTAGTAACTCAGATAATTCAGAATGTGTATGTTTTGCTCAAAGCTCACCTCCATTCAGTCAGGGATGCATAGTATATGGACTCAATTAAAATAACAAATAATGTGCTTAAATCATCATTTTTTTCTAATATTTTTCCACACAAAAAACTGAAAAAACCTGACTCTATTCCAGTATATAAAAGAATAAATGTTTTAAATAGGAATTATGGTTTTAAAGCAAGTATATAGAAACGGATTGTTTAGATCGAGACCCCCAGTTTAACTTAAAATTCAAGATAAATAATTTTTATTTCATTTACATCTTATCACCAGAAAAAGAATTATAAAATATTCTAAATTAATCTTCATGAGAAGAGGAGAGATTGGCAACGTGTATTCAAAGCCTTTACAATGTTCATTATCTTTGAATTTAAAATACCTCAACTATGAATTTAGGGAAATCATCAAGATGCATGGGGAGGTTCAGGATTATGTTATTTGTAATAGTGAAAAATGGATATAAATGAAATATATATTACAAAGTATTTATTAGATAAATTATGATACATCGTAGATTGAATGTGATGGCATGCTGTTACCGTTGACATTATTTTCTTAACAGTATATCAGGAGTATGTTTCTTTTGCATTCCATTGAGACTACTTACATCAAGATAACCAATAAGTGGACTCCCCTGGTGGTACAGTGGTTAAGAATCTGCCTGCCAATGCAGGGGACACGGGTTCAAGCCCTGGTCTGGGAAGATCCCACATGCTGTGAGGTAACTAAGCCAATGCACCACAACTACTGAGCCTGCGCTCTAGAGCCCATGAGCCACAACTACTGAGCCCATGTGCACCACGACTAATGAAGCCCGCATGCCTAGAGCCCGTGCTCTGCAACAAGAGAAGCCACTGCAATGAGAAGCCCACGCAGTGCAACGAAGAGTAGCCCCCACTCACCACAACTAGAGAAAGCCTGCACGCAGCAATGAAGACCCAACACAGCCAAAAATAAAATAAATAAAGTAAATAAATTTATTAAAAAAAGATAATCAATAAGCTGCATAGAGCAAAATGCTCCATCATTTTTCTGCATATCTTGTGTGACCTATCTGCAGCAATCTTGTAGTATACTGTTCAACTGTTCATCACCCAGGAAGATGTGTACCAGGTACACAAAGCTACAGAAGTATAAGATGCCTTAATAAGGAGAATAAACTCTTGAAAACAAACCCAGAACTGACACAGATGATAGAATTAGCAGAAAAGGACACTGAACATTGTTATAACTATTCCATATATTTACAAAGTTAGGTAGAGACATGGTAGGTATGAAAAAAGATCCAAATCAAACATCTAGAGATGGAAAAATACAACATGTAAGATGGAAAATACACTGGATGGGATTAACGGTTGATTAGACATCGTGGAAGGTGATTGAACTTGAAGTCGTGGCAATAGAAGTGACCAACAAAGGAACACACAGACGAAATAAAAAAGTACAGCCACAACAAATAAGTGAACAGATCATCAGTGAGCTGTGGACAATTTCAAGTAGCCTCTGGAGGAGGGAGGGAGGCAGAGAAAATATTTGAATGTGTAATGGCCATTTCTTTTTTTTTCTAATTTGGTAAAAATGATAAGCTCACAGATCCAAGAAGCTGACTAAACTCCAAGGGCAAGAAACATTAAGACAACCACACCAAGACACATGATAATCAAGTGCCCAAATCCAGTGAAGAAGAGAAAATCGTAAAAGCTGGCAGAGAAGGGAAAACGTATTTTACTTGTAGAGGTACATAAAGCTTTTGCCACCGATAATATTTTGACATATGACCTTTTATTGTTGAATTATAGTTTGATTTGCTCTTTGACTTTAGAAAGCCTATTGTGGTCTTAATATCCTCAGTCATGGACAACTTCATCACCTCTGCCAATCATCCATTTCACATTTTTTTTGCATGAGCTAAGTCTAAAATAAGTAAATACCTTTAATAATCTCCTTATTTTCTATTTCTTGTTTCTAAACATAATGGATGACTGGTTAGTGTGTCCTTATAAAGGCTGCTTATTTAACCCATTGGTCACTGGATTATAGTCATTTAGACATTTACATAGTTGGTCATGCTTAAGGCTCTTATTAGCAGAAAATATAAACTTAGCCACACCACCAAAGTGGCAAAAGTTACAATAATTTACTAATATGATTGGTCAGTGCCTACTGTATAATTAAATGTAAATGTGTTGAATGAAAAATTGATAAATAGAGCCAATAGCGAATGTTATTTTTTTAAAAAGTAGAGCTTCTAACTTTTTCAGTATGATAATATTCACTGCTATAGTTCACTGTCAACTGGTACTTTGTAACGAACACATCAACAAAGGTTGATTATGGGATATGGTATTTCAGATTTGTGAAGTTGATAAAATTTATTTTTTAACCTATCTTTAGAACATTGGCCTTTTCATTAGAGAAACTCCAACAGATTTATTTTTGTGTGTTGTAAACTGCGTGTGTTATTGGAAACATTATTAATTTTTAAAAGCAGTATGCCTGTGTTTTGAATAGAATTAAGTAGTCACTACAAAAGAATTAGTGACTAATTTCTAGACTACTCAGGGAGCTTTTTTCAGTTCTTAGGTATTATTATTATTATTATTTAAAAATCAAACCAAAGTACAAATCCTGAAGAGGATATGTGAGAGAGCTTCAAGCTAAGAATAGCATCTGAATTTGTTTTTTCCCCCTAGATTCCTAGGGGAAAAATAACGACAGCAACAACGTTATATCAAGCCCTATGGTTGCTGAGTTACCAACTTTATGCCTCACTTTTCTCTCTTGAATCTCAAACCTTTATATTCAGATACTCTTAGGCTTTATTCTACTTGGTGAATCCTGATTCCTTCATCACGATTCAATGTTAGCTCCTCAGTGAAAATTATCCTTTGAACTGAAGCCGGCTTAACAGATAGCTCTTGTGTATTCCACATTACTATTACATATATTACATATTTCCGTTAAGGTTTCAATCCCACGGAATGATCACATTTGTTAACATATCTGTTTTCTATGTTAGCCTATGAAGTCTTTGAGGGGAAGGCCATACCTGAGTCTCTACCGCAAGCATAACAGTAAATACTTTGTAAATGCTGTTTGAATAGTCATGTTTAAAGAAATTAACATTGAAAGGTTATAAAATTTACTATCATGTAATTTTAAAATAAGCTAAATCTATTATTCTGTTCACTCCTCACCCCATTGCTTGCTTTCTTTTCATTCTTCCAGTGAGGATGCAGGGGAACAGACACTCTTCTTTCTAAAATTGTTTTATGAATGGAAGACAGAAATTAGATACTTACTAATATTTTCTACACTGAGTGAAACAACTTCAACTTCTTTAACCTTTCCTTAAAATATATATTTTTCAAAATTGAAGTCATATTTTTAGTGAGTATTAATTTAGATAATGTAAGTTAAAATGCTTTAAAATCATAGAATGCTATGCAGAGATGAGATGATAATAGGATTATTTCGAATCCAAGTTTCATTCATTCACAATTTGAGGAAGTGAGTTCCATCAGGTAAACTTTGTAAACACGATATCATTTTTGGCATCTATATGCCATTTTAAAAGGTCCGCTGCTGCCAAAAAGAAAAAAGAAAAAAAAATCAACATCATACTCAGCATTGTCAGAAGGTTATAGGAAACAAAATACAAAGCATTATCAAAGCTTCGTTGTATGACTAAGGACATAACAGAGTTGAAGATGAATACTGTGTCCATAATGGAATTTAATGCATCTTATGCGAGGTAGGGATGGGTCAGTGAAAAGGTCAAAGGACTTGGAGTCAGGAAAACTTATCCTCGGGGTCTCATTTCAAATAATGCACTGAGGTCAAATAATGCACTAATAACATGAACACCCCAGAACCAAAGGAATCGTTATTTTAAAATCAAATTTCTAGTTGTTATTAGACATTTCTCTTTTAGATCATACCATATACATTTTCTCTGCTAAAATATACAGTTATACAGTTATTTATTTCTATATGAGTCTTCAAGTACAGTCTTCCAAGTGTGTTAAATTATAATTATGGTGAGTATGATCTGGCCCATTCATTCTTGCATGTAATTTGGTCACATACTCTGTGACCATGAAATGATTGAGTGTATGGAATATCAATGAGCTTTATTATGAGAGAGAAGCCCTGTGTTTGGATTCATTAAAACTTCAGTATGGAAGTCCAGTATGGCTTATTTATTTATTCATATGCTCAGCTATTTCGATTTAACCCCTCATTTTAGGAATGTCATGTGTATGTTAGTTTATATGTCATAGTCGTCAGCCACCTAGAACAATTACCAATTTGTGGATCCTATTTATATTTCTATCATAAATGGCATTCTTTTGTAGACCAACTTTTGAACTTAAACCTTCACACAGTTGTAGTGTGAAGGGTTCATCTCTGTTTTATAATGGCATAAGGTTGTTCGAAAGATCTAGGGAGATGTGGTATGTGAAAGTGCTTTGTAATTTTTAAAAAACTATCCAATTACAAGGTGTTAATTTTCTTTATTAGAGTACCTAGTATGTGCTGGGTACTGACAAACCTTGTAATCAGTGAGATTTAAATTGATACTAGGAAATCCCAAATGACATTATAGGTTTATTATTTTAACCATTCAACCATGATTGTACATTTTAGAAATGGAGAAGTGTTTTCATTCACTGATGGAGATTGATTAATTTAGTGAAGGAAAAACAATTTAAATCCAATATATTTTATCATTTGATATTTATCTAATAGAGGAGTTGGTCTCCCTTTGGTCTTTAGTGACAGTTTATTGTCAATGTTATTATTTATCTAGCTGCATTGTAATTATGGAAATAAGTAATAGTAAAAAAATGTTATTCGTAAGTAGACTATAAGTCATTTCAATATCAATTGTGAATGCTTACAGTTTATGTTTATGGCTTACGTCCACGCTATTGCACAGATATTCAGGCAAGTACCTTTCTTTGTTAGTACCTTTGTTGGTCCTTCCTTTGGCAAGCCCACATGATCAGTACACTGGATAATTTTGTGATGGTGTAAATATGTTACATGTTGGAGAGACTTGATGGAGTGGTTTGTAACCAAAAGATGGTATAACAGCCATAGTTCTACTTGCCTGATTTTCAGAATAAATTTATTCCTTGATTTCAATTGCAAAACCAGTCTCCAACCGTGCACCACAATTTTTATATCTAAGAACATTATCACAATTGAAAGCAGTGACGAACTTTATTAACACGAGGTCTCTCTGACTCTTACTGTAGCATTCACTGTCTTGTTTTAACTTTGCACAGGCACAATACCAGTCCGTTAGGAATTTTTCAGTCTTTGCAAGCAACACTAAATACCTCTTTCCAGTGCAATATCTGCCTATAGAGAACAACTGTGTAGACCAAGAGGAAGGAAATTGTTTGTAGGGACTTTTGCTCCTAGGAATCTCTGAAATTAGAAAGGAATTTTATTCTGTGTGAATTTCTATAGACATGAATTTGAGGGGTAGCTCTTAATTAAAGCTCCTACTGAAAGCTAGGAATTTGTATCTCATTCACTATCATTTTGGCTCAGACAGTGCTCCCAGGACCACTGCCTGGTTGAGTTGACCCACTTCACACAGTGATGCTGTCTACTTTCCAGTGGACCTGTGTCTTCCACTTTAGGCTCTGGCTTGGGTCATCATTTGACTGTCTTTGCTCAGAGTCACCTTGCCCACTGTACAGTGACCTCTTTGGTAAGATCCGCAAGCCAGGATTTGAGTTCTCTCTATACCACATAGGAACCGAGGGCCGCCAGGATGAGCTGAACCTCAGGAGCATCTTCTTCTTGAGCTCCCGGGGCACATGATGATGTATCTGTGCCCAGATTGTTACAGGGCAGCCTGAAAATAAGCCTCTTCCCAGAGTGAAAAGGGAGAACAGGATGGAGTAAGATCTTCCCCTGCCCTTGGTGTGGACCGTGCTAACTAACCTCCTCTTCTCTAGACCAAAGCCCAGAAAGGGGAGTATTTACATAAGAGCCCAGTTTGGAGCTCCTTTGCAAGCTCTTGGTTTCCTTTTCTGGGATTGGAGAGTACATAGCTTTTATTTTTCTTGTCTTACATGTGCCTTCCTTTGGCTCCATCAAAACCATAATGACAGAAACAAATAACTTCTATTATTTCAGGTGAACTCTGTGAACTGATTTCCACAAGCTGAGCTGTTAAATTGCTGCAGGGTTGGGGAACTTGCAGTAGGGATAAAAGAATAGAGACAACAAAATGACACTCAAGATAACCAGTAGAGCCTGAAGGTTGACTTTTTGGGGGTAGAGTCAGGGCAAGGGCCTTATATTCAGAAAAGCAAAAGAGAAAATTAAATAATTTAAACTTATTTGTGTGTGTATTGTTTTTCTTCCCTGCTAGAATGTTATATACTCTTTTTTTTAAAAGAAATCTCCATTTTATTTATTTATTTATTTATTTATTTATTTATTTATTCATTTATTTATTTATGGCTGTGTTGGGTCTTCGTTTCTGTGCGAGGGCTTTCTCTAGTTGCGGCAAGTGGGGGCCGCTCTTCATCGCGGTGCGCGGGCCTCTCGCTATCGCGGCCTCTCTTGTTGCGGAGCACAGGCTCCAGATGCGCAGGCTCAGTACTTGTGTCTTATGGGCCCAGCCGCTCCGCGGCATGTGGGATCTTCCCAGACCAGGGCTCGAACCCGTGTCCCCTGCATTGGCAGGTGGATTCTCAACCACTGCGCCACCAGGGAAGCCCGGGAATGTTAAATACTCTTAACAGCAGAGTCCTTATAGTTGCTGCTCATAAAAGATGCTCAGAGAATACTTATTTTATGAATTAAAAAATAATATATAATACATACTAAAATATTAACATGATTATCAATTTTTAGATTCATTGTATTGTGTTGAGAGAACATGAAGTGTATTATTCTGTTTTTGAGAAGAATGACTTCTTTAGACTTTATACTTAGGAAAATAACTGTGATTATTTCATGTTGCTAGCAGAAGGGCACATTCTCTTTTGGGTAAAGTTTTATCTAATCATTCAATTTTATTAATTATATCAATTATTCATTTTTTTCCTCTTTCCTATTATTTTTCTCTTTCTGCCTGTTGGGGGGAGATGGAAATATTTTAGACATTTGTTGTTACTGTATTTTTCAACTACATACTTTTCATTCTCTGTCTGCCTTACCTTTTCCTCCTGTCCTTCTCCTCCCTCCCCTTCTTTCCTTCTCTTTCTCT
Organism: Eubalaena glacialis; assembly: GCF_028564815.1. Classification (NCBI taxonomy): domain Eukaryota; kingdom Metazoa; phylum Chordata; class Mammalia; order Artiodactyla; family Balaenidae; genus Eubalaena; species Eubalaena glacialis. Next base: position 156,698,416 of record NC_083716.1, on the reverse strand, counting down.
TTCCTTTCCTTTTTGTTTCCTTTCTCTTCCTTGTTACCCTTCTTTTTTGTTTTGCTTCTCATTCTGTTTTTCCCTTGTAGCATTATTATTTTGTATGCTTTCACAGTCTTTTCTATGGTATTTGATATATAACACTTGGTGATGATTTTCTTTAATGTTGCTTATAAACTTTATTAATAAAACAATCGTATTTATATATTTATTTCTATTTTCTAATTGAATTAGAATTTTATGTAATAAAACTTAAATTTTTTTTCATTGCATGTGAATTACATGTCTTTGCTTTGAATAATCTGAGCTATTTTATTTTAGGTATAAAAAATATAGGTAGAATCTAATTGCATTTTTTAAAGTGAATGTGAATCTCTGTCTTTCACTGAGGGAAATGAATTTGTTTATAATTACTGTGCATATCAGATATGCATATTTTATTTCTGTTTTCTTGGTTTAATTATGTCATAGTTCTTATGCTTCCTTGCTACTTATTTTTTCACATTTTCCTCCTCTATGTTGACCATAAATTTTTTCATTTTTCTTTTCCTCTCTTTGTGCAAAATGTATGAGTATTTTTATTCTAATTGCAGTTAAATTTACATTTTCAAGGCACATATTTGAAACAGTATTTATTTTAGATATAAAATTCAAAAATGAGATATGGTCAGATATTATGTATAATGTCCCTCAATTGAGATTTTTCTGATGCTTTTCTCATAATTAGATAGAGGTTATGCGTTTTTGGAAGAAAAGCCATCAATTATCTTTAAAGAGATGTAAATAATAAGAAAAAAATCTAATATATTTACAGAGGAAAATACTATTTCTGTTGCTTTTCATTTGTTTGCATAGATCCATATTTCTATTTGGTGTCATTTCCTTTATGCCTAAAAGACTTCCTTTAGTCTCTTTTATAGTGCAGGACTGTTGGTGAGGAATTCTTTTAGCTTCTGTGTGCCTGAATGGTCCTTATTTAACCTTTATTTGGAAAGGTATTTTCTCTGGATATAGAATTCACCCAAACTTGTTTTCTTTAAAGATGTTGCTCTGTGGCTTCTTACTTGCATTGTTTCTGACAAAAAATCTGCTATCTCCCTTAATGTTGTTCCTCCAGGTAATATGTTCTTTCTCCAGCTGCTTTTAAGCAGCTGTACTTTTTATTACTGTTTTTGAGCAATTTGATTGTGAGGTAGCTGGGTGTGGTTATCTTCATCTTTCTAAACCATGGATTTTTTGAGTGTCTTGGATCTGTGGGTTTATAATTTTTATCAAATTTGGAAATTTGGGGCATTATTTTTACAAACATTCTTCTTTCCCTCTTCTTGTCCCTTATCTTTGAAGACTTTGATTATATATCTATTGAGCCATTTGAAGTTGTCTTACAGTTCACTGAAGTTCTGCTAATTTTAAAAAATTCTCTTTTCTCTCTGTGTTTCATTTTGGATAGTTTCTATTTCTGTCTATAAATTTGCTAACCTTTCCTTCTACAATACCTGGTTTGCTGTTAGTCCCATTCAGTGCAGTTTTATTATTATTATTTTGGTCAGGAGGATAGTTTTATTTAATTTTTAATATTAATTACAGCTAAATTTTGTGGAATGAAGTTCTAAGGTACTGTTCTGACTTACACATATTAATTAATTTAGTCCTTAAAATAATCATATGCTGTGAGTACTATTTTTATCCCCATTTTACAGATGAGAAAACTGAGATGAAAAAGAGTTAATTAACTTCAAGTTTACATAGATAAGAAGTAGAGAAACTAGAAATTCAAGCCAGGGTGCTCATGCTTCAAGCCATGTGACTAGCATGTATAGAGGAAGTCTTCAATCCACATGGAGCCAGCACTGCATAAATAAACATAAGCTTTTAATTCTCCCCACAGCTCTAAGAGATATGTGGCGTTATCCCATTTTTCTTTTCTTCTTTTTTTCCTCCATATTATACCCCTGTGACTTATTTATTATATAGCTGGAGGTTTGTACCTCTAATCCCCTTCACCTATTTTGCCCACCCTACCACCCTCTCCCTCCTGGTAACCATCCAGTTATTCTCTGTATCTATGAATCTGTTTTCGTTTTGTTTTATTTGTTTGTTTTGTTTCTTAGATTCCACATATAAGTGAGATCATGCCATTGGAATTTTGATAAGGATTGTTTTGTGTAACATGAACATGTTAACAATGTTAATTCTTCCAATCTGTGAGCATAGAGTATGTTTTCATTTATTTGTGTCTCCTTCAATTTCTTTCATCAGTTTTCCATGTACAGATCTTTCACCTCCTTGATTAAATTTATTCCTAGGTATTCTCCCTCATACAATTGTAAATGGATTGTTTTCTTAATTTATCTTTCTGATTATTCATTAATAGTGTATAAAAATACAACTGATTATTGTATATTAATTTTGTACTCTGCAACTTTACTTTTTTATCAGTTCTCACAGTTTTCTGCTGTAGTCTTTATGGTTTTCTATATATAAAATCATGTCATCCACAAGTAGTGACAGTTTTACTTCTTCCTTTCCAATTTGGATGCCTTTTAATTTATTTTCCTGCCTAATTGCTGTGGCTAAGGTTTCCAATACCTTATTAAATAAAAATGATGGGAGTGGGCATACTTGTCTTGTTCCTGACCTTAAAGGAAAAGATTTCATCTTTTCTCTGTTAAGTGTGATGTTATCTGTGGGCTTGTAATATATGGCATTTATTATGTTGAAGTATGTTCCCTCTATACCCACTTGAGAGTTTTTATTATAAATTGATGTTGAATTTTGTCAAAAGCTTTTTCTGCATCTATTGAGATGATTTTATGATATTTATTCTTCAACTTGTTAATGTGGTGTGTCACATTGATTAATTTGTGGATATTGTACCATCCTTGCATCCCTGGGATAAACCCCACTTAATCATGGTGTATGATCCTTTTAATGTGTTTTTGAATTTGGTTTCCTAATATTTGTTAAGGTTTCTTGCATCTGTGTTTCAGTGATACTGGCCTGTAACTTTCTTTTTTTGTGGTGTCTTTGTCTGGTTTTGGTATCAGAGTGATGATGGACTTGTAGAGTGACTTCCCATCCAGTATATTTTTGATCTCACATATTGTAGCTTTCATCTCTAAAAGTTCATTTTTGGTGTGTGTTTGTGTGTGTGTGTGTGTGTCCTAGCTCTCTACTTAACTTTGTAGACAAATTGAATGTAGTTATAACAATTTTTAGATTATTCTTGTCTGATAAATCTAAGATCTGTGTCAGTCTATATTGTTTCAACTAATTTTCCTCTTTATTATGAGTTGTATTTCTCTGCTTGTTTTCATGCAAATTTTTTTGTTTGGGGGATAGATATTGCTAATTTCACCTTTTGGGTGCATTATATTTTTGCATTCCTGTAAAAATTCTTGAACTCTGTTCTTAGACACAGTTAAGTTACTTAAAAATATTTCTATCCTTTCCAGTCTCGCTTTTTAACATTATTTAGGTGGGACCAGAGCAGTGTTACTTAAGAGCTAAATCCCCACTACTGATCACTATTGATATAAGACCCTTGTGAGTACATGATCAAGTATCCTGTGAATCATGAACTTTTCCAGATTGACTGGTAATAGGCTCAACTCCTGGCCAAGTACTATTCCCTCAAATTATTTCAGGTGGTTCTCTCCCCAGCCTTTGGTAGTTTCTTTACATGCTTATGTTGATCAGTACTCTTTTGAGTACTTACAGGGGACAATTCACAGGTCTCTGGAATTTTCTCTATGTGCAGCTCTCTCCTCTTCAGTACTCTGTCTTGTGAATTCTACCTGCCTTCGTCTCCTTGGACTCTCAGCTCCACGTCCTTAACTCAGGGAGTCTGCTGGGCTCAGCCCTTCCGCCTTTTTGTGCTTCAGTCTGAAAACTTTATTAGGACAGTAAACCAAGCAATTGTGGCACTCATCTCTGAAAGAGTCCCATGTCTCAGATATCACACCACCTTCATTCCTAATGTAAAGAGGTTTGCCATATATTTTATCTGGCTTTTTTGTTATTGTTGTTTCATGTGAAAGGGTAAATCTGGTCCATTTTGCTCCATCTTGGCCAGAAACCTCTCTCATCTCTATTAACTCTTTTTTATTTGTTTTTTGTCTTTGTATTGTGTAAAAGTTTTCAATTTGATGCTATGTATTTGTGAGAAAGATTTATGCATGCTTGCGCCTGATTTTAGTGCTTGAAATTCCATTTTAAATACTAGTTTCTCTTTTCTTTTACTTGGATTTTTAATTTGTTTTATGCTTTGTTTTTTATATATATATAAATATATATATTTATATATATAATATCTTCTGATATCCAGTTACCTCTTTATTTATAAATACTCTATATTTACTTCTTGTATTATTTAGTCTTTCTTTTTTTTCCTAAAAGAATTTGAGACTACAATGTAAATAGATGCTTTTTAAAAAAATTTGTCTGTTCCAGGCTTCTGATATTCCTAAAAGTGGTAACAGATATTTTTCTGGTGTGGTGCAGATGGTGAAGTTTACTTTCTTTTACATTTACCTATATTTTCTAAATTTTCTTCATTGAATTTATACATTTATCATATAAAAGTTTATTCTATAAGAAAAATGCTTTTCCATTCTCTCTGGTTTGTTGATTCTTTAGAGGTCCCTATCGCTATGGTTGGCGTTTTCCTGTTTACTTGTTCTTGAAAGACAAGAGATTTATTCAAGCTAAATAGTCTCCCAAATCTGGATGGGTGCAATCTCCTTGAATCTTCCCACTCACCTCCTGGGTGATATTTAAGAAAAAAAAAATCTTCCTTTTAGATGTTGAACTGGAGGGCTTTTTGGTATAAATTCATATTAGCATTAATAAATCCAAAAACTTTGGACCCAGAGAAGAGAAGAGAAAGTCTTATTGGGGGAATTTTATTCCTTCATTGTTTAATTTTGTACTGAGCACTCTTAGCACTCAGATTTCTAAGTCCAGTCATCCTGCTCTTGCCTCCAGCCAGCTCACATGAACAGCTCCTTTGATGCTGTGGCCCAAAGCGTCAGGATGACCCCTTCCACACCGGAGGGAAGGTCCTTGGCCCTGCCCACTTTCTACATAGTACAAATATACTTATAAATGCTTCAATGAACATCTTTTTCTTCTCCCTCATCTAGATTCCTGGAAGTGTTATTACTTGCCAAAAGTTATAGGCATGTTTAAGGAGTATTTTCAAATTACTTGCTTTCTAGAAATATTGAGCCTTTTTGCTCCTGCCATTATTATTGGAGAGCTGTCTCATCACTATATTACTTTTTTCCCCTCACTGTTTTGATTTGCCATTCTTTATTAATGAGGGTAAATTGTGGTGTGTGTGTGTGTGTGTGTGTGTGTGTGTGTGTGTGCATGCATGTGGGTTCTTGCTATTTGGAATAAATTATTTGCTCATGTCCTTTAGCTATTTTTCTCTAGGATTTTTCATTATCCTATGAAAATTTCTGTATTGTTCTTTATATAGTAAGGTTATTAACCTTTTCATACTTTTTATAAACATGTTCCCACCCTTTTCTTATGTATTTTACAAGTACGTTAGGTTGATACGAAATTTTCTTCTCTCTATCTCTACCTCTATGCTTTAACATGATTAAGTTAACCAAATAAGTTGATGTGTTCCTTGATTCTTCCCATTATTTTACTTGGAAAACTAGTCCTCATAGAGGAATCAGATAAACAAAGACAACTAAATCTATTTATTACTTCTGTTTCTTAGTTGAATGTTTGTTAATTGAATGAACAGATAAAATTGTAGCTTCCTTCCCACCTATCCACCCACCCTGTAGTGCTTGCACTGCTTCCAGCTCTCATTTTGTTAACATTATTAATATTTTACATCTCAAGATGCAATGTTAATTCTTTTAATGTCTACCATTACACCAATTTGCAGTTCCATTCAATTCCATTTCTAGTGTCTCTAGAGATGGGGAAGAGTTAGTCAGTAGACTGACTGACCAGAAAGAATGTGATGTAATGGTGCCCAAATGGAAGTATTATGGCTCTGTAGAACCTTACCTCAAAATTTAGTGATGTATACCCACCAGTTAATTTGCCTGTGGATTCTGTTGGTCAGGAATGTGGACAGGGCACAATGGAAAGCCCTTTTCTTTATTCTGCCATGTTAATCTCAGTTGGACTCAAAGGCTGGAGTCTGGGATTATCTGAAGGCTTGCTCACACACATAGCTCGTGGTTGATCCTGGCTGTCAGTTGAGTCCTGAGCTGGAGCTGATGGTTGGAACATCTATCTCTCATCTCACCGTGCAGCCTGGGCTTCCACTCACCATGGTAACAGGATTCCAGTGATAAGTGTCTTGAAGTAAAGAAAGCCAGGCGGAAACTGCATTGCCTTTCATGACCTAGACTTGGGAGTTATGTTGCATTACTTCTGCCACATTCTGCTCTTTAGAAATTACTCATTAAGTTTGATGCATATTCAGAGAGAGAGAACAAAGACCTGTGCCTCTCAGGAGAGGAATATCATGTCACTTTGTAAGAAGAGCACATATGTGAGATGGGATATATTGGTGCAGTCATCTTTGGAGAGCACAGCCTGCCAAACTCTCTTTGAGATTTAGATATAACGCCCTCCTCAAGACTTCTAAACTCTAAGTTGTGTATATTCTACCAACCAAATCTACTTCCTATTTCTTTTTCTGTTACATTTTCATTGTTACTTGCTCCTCACGTCCAGTAGCAGCTCTTTTCTTCATGCAATTAAAATGTTAAATGTTGACCCTTTTCCATATTGTTCCAAAAGAACATTTATACGAGATACTTATATATGTATTAGATTTTACTGAAGGTTTGGTAGGTAGTTTAATGGAGGACAAGGATAGTAGGGATAGAAGAAATAATATCATAGCCACTATGGAGCAAATAATTTAAAATTAGAATATAAACAATCATGATATTAAAGACTTTTTGGATGTCCCTGTCACCAAGAACTTCTGACTGATGTACATTTCTTTATTGGGGATTCATTTTCTGTCACGTGACATTATTTTTTTCTACTGTAACCCAACCTCTTTTTCCTTTTTCTGCTTTTTCACATGCCCATTTTCTACTTGTATCATATCCAGAAATATTTAGGTATATCATTATTTTACCACCAGGTTTCAGTTTATGCCCTGAAGGCCTTCTCTGTCAACCATAGCAAGGGGAACCATATGTTGGCACTTGAGCTGAAGATCAATCATGGGAATCCTTTAAAGGCAGAAGCTGCACTTATTTTTAATTTAAAAAACAAATTTGCCTCACCCACAAAACTATCAAATGAGTAAAGAAACAAGTAAGCATATAGTTTTCTTCAAGCACATTGATAATACTCTTTTTATCGTTGAAAATGCCCTTTATAGTAGAGCAGCTGAATTTGTGATAGTTTTGGGGGAAAGCTTGCTCTTCTCTTTACTTTTTTCTTTTTTTCCACTGGGTCTTGCCAATTTTCTTGTAAAAATATGTTAACTGTAGGTGAACCCTTTAAGATTCAGCAAAGTGTCACATTTTTACATGAAGTGTGAGTTAATTGTTTTATGAGTAAGTGAGATTTATAATAGATTTGAGACTGGATGTTTGAAACAGCTATTCTCAAAGTGGTGTACTCTAAAGGAAATATTTCTTTAGCACCTAAAAGCACCTCAATCCATTATAGCACAATAAGGCAAAACATTATTTCCAAAGTTTCAATTTTCTATGACTTGAATCCAAGATAACATTTTGCAATTTTAGTATTCATAGAAATGAAAAGTCAAAATGTACCTGAACGGTATGACTTGAGAAGATAAGATTTAAGTTAAAGATATTCTGTACCACCAATACATAACAGTTTTTCTTTTAGTTGAGAAATGCATCAACTAGTTTTTTTGGCTGAGAGCCATGTGGGATATCAGCTCCCAGACCAGGGATTGAACCCGTACCCCCTGCATTGGAAGGCGAAGTCTTAACCACTGTACTGCCAGGGAAGTCCCTCAACTAGTTTTTAAGACAACCTACTTGGTTGTAAAAACAACCCTTCTTATAGTGGGGCATAAGAAGAAAATTCATGCCCTCAGTTTCTGTGCACTAAGACAATGTTTGAAACAATGGTGGACATTCTAAGACATGCTTGTAGATTATATGTTGTGTGGTGTAGATTGTAAGTATTGATACTATGGGTTTTGAGAAGGAGGAATGATGAAAAATAATGCGTTAGGTTAACCTTCATGGAGCAGATAGGACGATCCTAAAGGTAGAATTCGGGTGAAGTCTTTCTAATTCGTAATGTGTGATAAGGATTACGGATCATTTGGGAGTAGTGTCAGGTTTACTGTTAGTTTAATGAGGCTGAATCTCCAAGGCAGCCATTTGCCTTGGACCTTGGAGCACAGGAATTTGTCAAAAATGGGTGGGGGTGAGGGTGAGAAGCATATCTACATAATCATTTCTGGTATTTATGTAGAGATACCTCAAAAGAGATCTTTGCTGAGATTTCTTATTTACTGTGATTTCCTGTTTCAGTCAAAGTATATTCACTTTCATACCTATTTTTGTATTTGTAATTTTATATTCTTTTTCTTAAAAGGTCTCCTGGTTTATATAAATCAGACCCCACAAAACCTGTATCCATCCCTGTTTGGGAGACAGTGATGGAATCTGCAAGTTAGAAATTTAGTGTACATGGTTCCTTTTGATTTCAAAGAGGCAACTGATTCATAGCTATTTAGTATCAGAGCTAAGAACAAAACTCAGATCTGTTCATTTCTAGCTCTGTGCTGTTTACACAGCATGGTCTTGTATAGAAATCACCTTCAAGAGCTCTTCTTTTGGTTTATTAAAGTTAGCCGGATCTGATCTAATAAAATGTGGCACCAAATTATGTCATTGATAAAATGAAACACTAAAATCTGCTGTATGAAATGGCTCTGGCAGCATCTACCTTTCCTTTGTAGATACTATAGTTTCTTAATTACCACCATAGCTGAAATGCCTAGTGTTTAGAAATTGGAATGAGTTCATATAAGCACTTACATTATCAGGAAATATAAATAGCTCATTTATTCATGGTAGCATTACTGTGTTCCTAATATAGTTTTTATTGATGGATGCTTGAACTGTATCAATCCACTTAAAATTCAGAATGGTTCCTTTGTGCATGGCATTATCGCAAGAGTATAATTTAATTTAATAGAATCTTTTAAAACAATGATGTTTGTTTCATAAATGAATATTTTATATGTTGTGTTTAATTAAAATAAAACTATGCTACTGATCTAGAAAACACAAAACAGACTTGAGTTCATATTTATGAAGTGTAGCAATATTGGCAAGGCACAACTTATCTTGTTTATGAGACATGCTTGCTATTACTTGTACAGATTGCAGTCATTTTATTGCTGAGCTTTACATGGTTTACAACCCAACAAATGCAATGAAACTGTCATGAGGAAAATAAGCCTATAAAATTTTTTTAAAAAAGAAGGTGACACTCACAGATCAAAATGCAGTTTTTGCTGAAGCATTGGTAGGTTTTGAACTGTTATATCCATTTAGGCAGCAGGTTTCCTGGATATAGCTATAAATGAATGGGAGAAGGCTAAGATAGGACACCAAGGTTATTTTTAGCACCTCTGCTTTGAGTACAGTTCCTCTGAGACTTCGCTTTTGCTTTTACTCTGTCAATAGGTTCCAGCATCCCAGGTAATCATAGAAATGTTTTCAACAAAGGGACTGTTTGGAAATCAGGAAATGGTGTTTATGTGTTTAAAAAAAAAAAAAAAGGTGTGTATGGATGGAAAGGTCCCTGTCTCTTTATTTAAAGTGTTCAAACTGAATATTGAATTTGATTCATATTTTTGTAAACTGGGACTGGAGCAAGAAATTGTAGTAAGGGCATCTGCAGGCTGCAGTGGTCAGGTTGGCTTGGCTGTCTCCGTGGCTTTGCACAGATAATTTATCTTCCAGGGCATTAAGCTGTAATTTTAATTTACTTTGTAGGTTTTTTCTTTTATCTGAAAAATCATTTAATTTCTTGGCCAGTCATAAAATATTAGTGGCCTTAAATCTTTTACTTCTTCAGGTATATTTATGTTTATCTTCTTAAGACTTAGAAAAAATGTCATAAAAGCATTCTTAAATGAACTTTGGAATTGTTTACAGAAAGAATTCAGAGGGGAAAAATGCTTCTTTATATAGAGCACCTGTTTGTTGCATATCCTCCCATAACTATGCCTAGTTTTGATCGTAACTGCAACACTTATTTTGTTTCTTGATGCAAGAATAATAAAGTTTTACTCTTATAGCTTTTTAACCAGTTGGGTCCCTGATGGTATCCAAGAGGTAGAAAAACAAAAGTGTATAAAAGAAATTCAGGGAAGAGAAAGGAGAAATTTCAAAACATAAGACTATAAACTCTTTACTACATAGAATAAACCTTTTCAGAGCAATTAGCAATGATAAACATACTACTTATTGGGTCTAGAAAATGTCCTGCTTGTCTTCTCTTATCTGAATCCTACCCATACTGCAAGGTGCAGTTTACATCCCATTTGTTCTCATCTGCAGACACATTTCATGGGTTTTTGTCTACAGTCCCTTTTCTGGAATTATGGATACAGCTCGTCTCTGGACCCAGGCCCACCGCAGTTTTTCTTATTTGTCCTGTTGTTCGTTTCTCAACCCACCAATACTTACAGAAGACAGCAGGGGGCCTGCAGTGTGCTCTCACTGCCATTAGAGGGCATGCCTTGTTAGACCTGGGTGTCTATGAGGCACTACCTACCCACTTCAACAAGCCCCATGCTCCAGTTCCCTGCTAGGTTAATCCCCTGCCTGAATGTCATTATGCTCAACTCTGGGACTCCACTGCCTTGCTCATGCCAGCCTCCTCCCACTGAGAAAACTGACCCTCTTCTCATTACTTACTGTTCTACACTCATACCTTTTCTACTTCTTCAACCCATTCAGTGCCTGCTATCAGCTGGTATCCTGCCTTGAATGGATGGTTTTTCCTGGACGGTGCTAGGACCACCATCTTCTGGACTTTAAATATATCTTAGTTCAGTGTTCCATATATTAGATTTTGTTTTTCCTCCTTTCCTACCTCACTTGTGATTTCCACATAGAATCAATAATCCACTGAGCTATACTTGAAATTGTATAATGCACATGTTAGAAAATGGGCATTGCACTGCCAAGCTATACCCAGAGGTACCTGCCCCATGACTGATTTATTTCCACAGTCCCATCACAGGTAGTCAACTTCAATCCCTTATTTACAGGTTCATATTTTCGACGCCTCAGCATTTCTCTTATTAAAACAGCCTGAATTAAAGTTGATCAGTGACTTCACCTGATAGCTTTCTTCTTTTGCTATGTACTTTAAAAGAAGTCCATATAGGCACTCTGCAGGCAAAATTCAATTTTAGTTATTTTGTTAATAGATAACACATGTACATAGTATAAAACTCAAAGCTTCCAAAATAAAGGTTAGTAGTTTTTTACCTGTGGCACTTCCCATGCCACCCTCAGCCATTCAGTTTTTCCGAGCCACAACTACTGTTAATAGTCACTGTATCATCCTTTCTGCCATAATGCATGCATATATAGTACACACAAGCCTATGTGGATATGGTGATTGTGTCTATTCATTGTGCTTGTAGATATATAAATCACATACACACACGCACACACATACTAATACACTGTTCTATACTTTTCTTTCTTTTGTATTGTACCTTGAAGATCATTCTATGTCATATATAAAGAGTTGTCTCATTCTTTTAGTGGCTATACAACATTCCATTTTAGGACTTTCTCCTATTGATGGATATTTAGAGAATTTCCAATATTTTATGTTACAAAGCTACAATGAATATTTGTCATTTCACAATGCGGTGGTACATATATAAAATGAGTATCTGTATATGAAAGTGCTGGGCCCATGGGTCTGTGTATTTATAATTTTAATAGATATTGCTTAGTTTCCCTTAACTGACGTTGGACTGTTTTACTACAACTAGAATTCTTGAGGATGACATTGTATCCTTAGGAGCCTAGCTGGAAATAGCTGGATCAACTGGGTATTTGGTAAATGAACTGTTTACAAAATATGGGCAGGAGAGAGAGAACTCCCAAGACATGCTGTAATATCCCAGAGCTAGTAAGGGGGTGGGATTACTGCCACTAGACCTGAGAGGGCAAGAGGAGAGAGCACTTACTGGTACCAAAGACAGAGAGGAGGATGTGTGAAAAGGACCTCCTTAAATGGGCTGTGATCTTTGGTCGAGGAAGTAGCCAGCCAGAAGCAAACCCTCAGAGAGGAAGTCTGGAGGATGAATATTCAGACCACATTCTCATCCCTCCTTCTGATGTCTTGTTGTTGTTACCTATTGCCCAAACTTCACAGGTGGCCAGAGGGCAAATGAGACCGTGGATGCTGTTCACACAGGTTAGCTAGCTGAGGTACAGAGCAGGGCAGAGAAGCGGGGCCAGAAGCATACACAGAAGATACCCAGCTCATTCAACTATCCCTGATCTTTACCAAAACATAGATCAACAGTATTTTTTTTATCCTTATGTATCTGAGTGGTGAGATATTGTATATGCATTTTTCTGAATATGAGTGAGGCTATGAATATTTTGAAGTAAGAGATAATTTTATCTCTATTTCTGTATCTATTCCTAACCTTCCCCTATAACATATATGTTTTTCACTTTTATTTTGAAATGATTTCAAATTTACAGAAAAGTTGCAAAAACAGTATAAAAAATAGAGTTCCTATATATTTTTTATCCATATTTTCAAACTGTTAATGTTTTAGCATAGTTGCTTTTTCATTCCCTTCCTCCCTCCCTCTCTCTCCATGTGTGTGTAAATATTATCAATTGATAAATCTAAGATATGTATAAATATACACAAACATCTATATCACTATATATGGTGAACTATCTGAGAATGAGATACAAACGTGATATCCTTCAAGTGTGTATTTTCTGAAAATGAAGGTATTTTCCTACTTAGTCATAATACAAAATTAGGAAATTAATTTCATTATAATCATTTAATCTTCAGACTCTATTCAAATTTTCTTTCTGTTGTCCACACAGTGTCATGCATTGTATTTGATTGTCATGGTCCTTAGTCTCCTTCAAGCTGGACAGTTCCTCTGTCTCCCTGTCTTTCATGACCTGACTTTTTGAAAGTTATAGGCTAGTTACTTGTAAAATGTCCCTTAATTTGGATTTGCTGATATTTTCTCATTTTCAGCAGGATTACCTCAAAATGTTACTGTGTTTATCTTATATCATATCAGCAGGTATGAAATGTCAATTTGTTTCGTTACTAGTGATATTAAATTTCATTACTTGGTTAGCACATTTTATGCCGGGCTTCTTCACTGTAAAGCCATTTGATAAGTATTCGTGATCATTAATTAATAAACAATCAAGTATCTTTTGGGGAGACACTTTGAGATTTTCACTAACCCATAAAGCTCTGTTCTCATTCATTCATTAGTTCATTCATTCATTCATTCATTCATGTATTTCTATCAATCAGGATTTGAGCAGAGAAGAACAAAGGATTTATTACAGGGGTATCACTTGATGCAGGAATGAGAGCTGATTACACAGTTTTGTGAGCCTTTTGTTTCTGTGCCTGGAGCTGCACTCGGAATCTCACTGGGCGGGCAGTCATGGAGGGCCAGTGGACATGAAATGAGGGAAGCAAGGATGAATTGGAACTAGTGAAGATAGAATAGAGTCCAATGGAGAATGCGCTCTCATCACCTCCAGGCCTCCAAGTTGGATTATGGAGTGTCCTGCAGGAGAAGCCAGTGTCCTTCACCATGGAGCTAACCATGCATCTGGCCAGGCATCAGTGGGGCTGAGGCCAAAGATCTAGTGGTTGCTCCTACCTGAGAAGACAAGATAAGTAACAATGTGAGTGGGCTGCAACAGCATCGTGCTCTTTCAACTGACCTTCTGGTCATAAGGACTACTGCTGCTCATTTACTTCCATCTTACAGATCTTGTGCAAAATATCACTTCTGGGTCATGCCAACTCAGAACTCTGAGGAAAGGGAATTCTGGGACATGAATCACAGATTAGTCCAGTTGATATAAGACAAATCCACCATAGTATTTATAGCAGTTTGAATTCATAAATTTTTATTTTACTCAAAGGATTACTACCTATTACAATTATTAATATTTATTTATTTTGATGCTCAAATTGTTCCAGACTTGGCCAGTGGAAACCTTTCATGCTGAGTCTTGTATTCTTTTGACATTTTCCCAGCATTGAGTATTTATTTACTTTTGGATACAAAAAGATGTTACAGGATCATCTTATATTTTCCCTGTCATAATCCAAGATTTAATCCTTTCTCCAAAGAGTTTTGGTTCTTTTAGTATAGAATGGCATTTAGAAACTAATATCTAGAAGACACTTGTCTTCTTTGTTACTTAGGATCACTGCTTCTAGGTCCTCTCAATAGACAAAGCTAGGAAATACAGGAAAAAGGAAGGCAGGGAAAGATTTCTTTGCCTATTTTCCTATTAGGATATTAGTCTTATTTTGTATTGAGTTTTGAGAGCTCTTTATGTATTAGGAAACTAACCCTTCATGATATGAGTTATGAATAGCTCTCCTAGAATATCATTTATGTACAGCGTTCTATTGTAATTTAGCCTGTTTTGATTTTCTCCCTCTCTTGAGGGCAGTTTTGGTTACATATATATAGTGTAATTTGGATATGTATAAAGCAGGGTTTTCATTCTAGTGATCATGTAGAAGACAGATAACACCTTAAAATGGTTAAAGAGGGGGCAGGTATTCTTGAAAATGCATGTGGGGGAGACTTTGTGACCTCTCTGCTTATCTGTAGGCAGTATCTTTAAGACAGAGTTCATGATGTGTAGGAAGACAATTTTTCAAGACTGGTTTTCATGGGAGACAAATCGAAGGTGTTTACAGTTATTTTTATTCACCATTCTGCCAACTGTTCAGAAAGGAGCTGTCCTGGGCCTCTTTCCCTTGATTTGGACCTTGATTTTTTTTCCCTCCATACATTTCTTGGTTCATTAATTCACTCTGTGCATAGTTCATTCATTCATTTAAAATTCATTTATTCATTAACTAGTTCCTACAGTGGACATAAAACTGAACTACCTTTTGGACAAGCTGGAAAGTGACTGAAACTATGGTTCTTGTATTCAAGGCTTACTATGGTGTTTTAACGGCCAAAATAATATCACATGAATAACTAGAAAGTCATAGCCCAGCATCATAAATAAGCATAAAATATCTAGGACAGACTGGAGTCTAAGTTTACATGAAATATTACGTTTGTTAATTCAAAAAAGGCATCGGATTCTTTTGGTGTGCCTAAAGCCTATTTTATATACGTATATATATTTCATGTAACTTTTGTGCCTCAGAATTTAGGGTAGAAAAAAGAGACAGTGATTTAAGAATAGCTTGAAAACTCAAATCAGAAATCACAGGACATTAGATGTAGGATAAATGGAAGTTTTTTGAACTCAGTTTCTTGTTGTTGTTTTTTTTTTTTTATATCTCCCTATATTTGCTTTCATGGCTTATTCTGTATTATCTAAAGGCTGGCACCACTCACATATCAAGACCCATAGCCTTGCCTCCTGTAGAAAGTATATGTAAATACTATCACTAGCCAATTATTAATAATCATTTTCTTCCTTGCGCCATACTCCCTTGTCTTTCTATAATATCATTTCTGAGACAATATTTCACTTATGTATTTTCATATTAGTATCCTCTCCAAGACTAACTTACTAGAAGATAGGGATTGTATCTTATTCATCTTTGTTTCCACTGCCAAGTATAGTGCCTGGTAAATAATAGGTGCTCAATAAATGTTTGTGGGATAAATGTATGTATTAGTCTCCCATCTTAAATATTATTGGCTTTTGGGTAGTGAAAGTAGAAAACTGTTCCAGTCCAATCATTTAACCTAAATTGATTTTCTTCTCCCAACTGTGAATTCAGTGGTGGGCGTGATTATCCTGGTCTTGTTAATCTAGTTCATTTGTTGGCATGGAAAAGGTGGAAAGATGAGTTTCAGATGCTGTTTTTATGCCGTCCGTCAGACATCTCCTGTCCCATGCCATGTACAGATACATTCTGTTCACCAGCTGCTGATTTCTGTTTGTTCTCATCGTGTTGCTTCCTGGGCCAAAGGTGGTGCTGATGCTACTGGTCTCTTTTCTGCAACAATGTCCCCTAATCACATCACCCAGATATAAAATGTGTTATCTATACTCCCTTCTGTCCTCCTCTGTTTTTTTGTTCCTCTAAGAAATAATGGGGAAATGCTTGCCAATGTGTATGTTTTGCAAACGTTCCCAGGCCTCATGATTTATCCCTTAGTCCCTCTTCTAAGGAGATTAGATATTCCTCAGAGATACCACCAGAATTTGGAATTGTCTCTGGTGCTTGGAGCAGATCAAAAAAGCTCTCTGGGGATTTAAATTTCCATAAATTTGAAAATTGGTGTCAAAAGGTTTTGATTCTAAGCCTGTAAAGGTGAATGC
Organism: Eubalaena glacialis; assembly: GCF_028564815.1. NCBI lineage: Eukaryota > Metazoa > Chordata > Mammalia > Artiodactyla > Balaenidae > Eubalaena > Eubalaena glacialis. The sequence goes on along the minus strand of NC_083716.1, from coordinate 156,681,857 downwards.
CGTACGATTAATTCATTGTTGCAGCTACTAAATTCACATTTTAATTTGCTGATAAGGAAAGGCAGAAAATAGTATGAAACTTAGACATTTCATCTGTCATGTTAGTTATACCCTGGCTTATAAGAGGTAGTTCCATGAGATTGTCTTTATGTTACTTTTCTCCCCTCAAGTTATTAAGAACCTTGTCCCCCGAAGTCTACCTGTAATTTCTACTATCTGGACCAGTATAAACTTGAGTAGACATGGCTTCTGCCAGCATGTATGGACTATAAGTCTGATATACCTTCTAAACTGTGAAAAAAGGATACATTTGGGAATTTCTCATTCAAATACTAATAAAGTCTGGGAGGGTAAGGGGTAAGACACTTGGATTCATATCTACTTCCTATCTCTATTCTAAGGTTAAATCACTGTTGGCATCTATCTGTTGTCTGACCACATATTCATCCAATTTTTAACTTATTACTTTTACCAAGAACTCAGCAGTCAGTTGGCACTGAGGCTATGCAGAGAAAGGACAACGTGCTGGCCCTAAAGAGCTCCAGACTCAAGGAAGGGGCATACTTGCAAATCAGGTTTTGATTGCCCTCTGCAGAGATCAAATTTTGAATGCTCTCTACAGAGCAAGCTTGTTGGAGCAAGAGTGGGCAGCTTCTTTCCCTTAAGAGACATCAAAGAATCTTCCTCAAGGAGATGAATCCTGGGTTAAGTGTCAAAATGTATTAGTAAGGCAGAGAGGAGGTAAGTGCTTAGATAGGTGTACGGTGTTAGTGTGTGGATGGCTCAACAATTACAGATCTTGGGTGGCTGTGGGCTAGAAACATAGCAAGAACTGGCATCTATTAAACACTTGGTATTACGTAGACCCTTTATTATCTTACATTTAATTCTTCCCCCAAAACATCTATGGCAGATATTATCATCACATTGGACCCATTTTTAAAGGTAAGGAAGTGCATCTCAGAGTAGGTTTGGTAACTTCCCTAAAGTTAAGTATACGGAAGAACCAGGATTTGTATGCAGACCATTTTTCCTACAAATTCTTTAGTCTAACAAATATATGTTAGGAGAAAGAGTTTAAGAGAGGATTGGAGATGTAGTGAGATGAGGTGTAAGAGAGAGGCAGATACCATATCATGAAGAGTTGTGTGGGCCTAATTAAGAATCTTGGCTTCTGTCCTGAAAGTGATAAAGTACCTCTAAAAGGCTTTAAGCCAGGAAATGGCATGATCAGATTTGCATTTAGAAAGATGTCTCTTGCTACAGGGTTCAGAAAGGCCAAGACTGTAGGCAAAGAGGCCTGTTGTTGAATTGATCCAGTGGAGACATGACAGATGAGTTTATATAGCTCATTAGTAGCAGATGAGCCACACCAAAAAGTCATCTGCTTTTATAATCATCTTGATCCTACTTCCTTTTCAGGTCTTTGGTATCAGCTGGTTCCTCTGATTCCAAGCCTTTCCTTCCAGTTTTTAATTGATTTCCTTCCAACCTGCTAAACAGCTCTTGCTTCTGAAGCCTTGCATTGAACTTCCTGTTAATTTGGCCTTGCCAAACTAGCAGTTGTCATTTTGATAATCTAATATTCACCTCACTTAAGTGACCTAATATTTGTGATCTGACTTGAATTTCTTCCTTTTAGTTTAAATTGTATATTGATAATAGATTTGGAAAGTGTATTTTTGCATAATTCTTCTTACCTTGTAAAAATATGTATGTAATTGCACCTAGGGCCTGTACAACACAGAATCATTTTTTTCAAGAGAATGATGGTAAACTGCCATTTTGAAGATGGGAAATAAAGGAAAGGAAACTATCAGGCCGCAGAGTTGGCCAAGGGTGAAATGTAGAAATCTAAGCCATTGGAAGGAAGTTGGCAGTAGCGGGGTAAGTTAGACTGTATTTGGAGTGTTAGCGAGCTCTGTAAAGAAAATGTTGGCTGTGACTGCTCAGGCAAAGCAATAAATCCAACCCGTGAATTCCACGAAGGTCGAGAGTTCAAGAAGACTTTGGAAGATCAAAGAATAAGTTAGGGCAGCTGCCAGAAGCAGAAGACCTAGAAATTTGAACCGAGGGTGCGTGGTTTGCTTTATTTCCTCTTTTATGTTGCCTCTTAGGTATGAATTGCTGCTGTGTGCCACAGCCAGAGGATGACACAGTGTTCTCAGTGTAGTTAGATCCTCATTGCATGAGTTCTTGAGCTCAGAGGCAACTGAGTCTCTTTCTAATTGCAGGACTAAGATGAGTGGTCTAGCCTGAAAATGCATGTCAAAACTGGACAGCCCAAATAAGTGGGCTGCAACCCCTAAAGACCTTTGCATAGAGCTTTTTTTTTTTTTAAATTATTTATTTTATTTATGGCTGTGTTGGGTCTTCGTTTCTGTGCGAGGGCTTTCTCTAGTTGTGACAAGTGGGGGCCACTCTTCATCACGGTGCGCGGGCCTATCACTATCGCGGCCTCTCTTGTTGTGGAGCACAGGCTCCAGACGCGCAGGCTCAGTAATTGTGGCTCACGGGCCCAGTTGCTCCGCGGCATGTGGGATCTTCCCAGACCAGGGCTCGAACCCATGTCCCCTGCATTGGCAGGCATATTCTCTGCGCCGCCAGGGAAGCCCTTGCATAGAGCTTTGCAGACTGCAAAACTCTTTTTGTAGATATATATCACACCCATGAAAATTTATTTTTATTATTATTATTTTTTAATATTCTCTCCCTTTTATTACTGTCAGTTCCTGGTATTTTATTTTTTATTTTATTTATTTATTTATTTATTTTTCGGCTGCGCCGCATGGCAGGCATGTGGGATCTTACTTCCCCGACCAGGGACTGAACCCACGTTCCCTGCAGTGGAAGCATGGAGTCTTAACCACTGGACCGCCAGGGAAGTCTCTTATTTTTATTATTAATGACACTATACTAGCCTAAGGACTTGGACTCACATATTCTGATCCAAAATCTTGTCTTTCCTTGAAAAACACTAAGCCCACAGTGATAGGAATGGCATGGGAACGTTGACTGGGTCACTGGAAATGACTCTTTGGGAATGCATTCCATCTAACTCTGTTTGCCCCTTACATATTTAGGCCTATTCTTTCTCCTACTGAAGAACCATCTCAAGTACTAACTGCTGTATACTCCCTAACAAATTTCTAGTCAGAAGTGATCTCTCTCCTCTTTGGTCTTCCCTAGCACACTTGCTTTGTATCTTTCTATGGCAGTTATCTTACCTTTCCATGTGTCATTGTTTTTCCATAAAACGTCTATCCATGAATGCTCCCCTTTTCCTCTCACCCCAGACTTATTAACATACTTATTACCATGAATATACACCATGTGTCTTCAATAAATACATGAGTGTTTCAGAAAATTCTAGCAGTGCATGGTTCTTTTAGTGTTGAATTTTGGGATAAAATGTTAAAAAGAATAAAAAGAAAAGTGCAAAAATTTATTTAGCAATACAAAAAAGAGATAGAGATGTATTGATAAAAAAGTTGACCTTTGTCTTTTTCAGTCCCATATCTGAGAAGCTCGGTACTTGCCTTTCACTGTTTTATATGCTTACATCAAACTAGCACATGCAGAATCATTCAGACACACAAAGATTTTATTTGAAATAAATTCTTGTGACATTGAATAACATAGTAACCTTCTTTAGTTTGGCAAAGGAGTTAAGGGGGATGGGTATAAAAAGGGAGAGTAAGATAGTGGTTAGTGGCAGGTGGGAGAGAGGTCCTGATAAATAATTTTTATTTAAAGGATTACAAGGATTACTGCAGGAAAACAGCCAGGCCTAAAAAGCTTGGCAGGGCCTTTGGATATGGTTTTACTATCTGGCAACCCTGTGCCGTATGTAGAAAATGATCAAATTGGCTAAGATTGGGTAAAAAACAGTGGATTGCCAGCTCCTACTGTAGGTCATTAAAGTCATCTGTGTAAAGCAACTATACTCCAAAAAAAATTAATTAAAAAAAACTCATCTAAATTGCTTCTCTAAGTGAGTTGGGAATTTCTGTCTTCTCTCTGGTGGATTTGATAGTCCTTAGCCATAATTCTCAATGTGTGGTATCAGGAATTTGCAGGTACCACACCAAATCTACTGAATCAAAATCTCTGGGGATGGGACCAGCAATCTGTGTTTACTAAACCCTCAATGGTGATTCTTATGTTCATTAAAGTTTGAAAATTACTGAACTAGAAGAAAGAGTTAGAAAAAAAGGTTGGGCTAAGGTTGGGGAAGGAGATAAGAGGCTAGCTAGAGGAAAATTCTTTCATGGGGAAAGAATTGAAAAGAAATTAGAATGACTTTTTCTAAGCAGAAGAGCACTTAAAATTTTTGGATAATTTGATGATTGGGAAACCAGAATTTAATGCCTCCGTATATTGCCTAACCCTACTTCTATAGCCAGAAATCTTGAGGTCTCTGGTTAGAACCAATGTGGAAAGTCTGGTTAAGTTAATTTTTATCTCATGGCCTTGGTGGTGTGGTGATAGACCAGCATTTCATCTTGCTTTCCTTCTAAGATCCTGGCCATTGATTTAATTAAAACCTAAATTTGGATGACACGGTTTCTCATAAAATAATGCTAATAGATATAAAATGCATCCTTCTTGGTGTTAACTTCTCAAGATTGGATCTGTCCACACACTGGATGATAAGGTTGTGTTGGCAGAGTATCCGGCCTTGGGTACTGGGGAAAAGCTTGAGGTGGAGAGAAAAGTCTTCTCTCTCCTCGTTTGGAAATCAAACAGCAGCAACAAAAATGTTGGAAACTTTTAAAAAGCTTAGTTTGATGGAGTGTCAAGCAGAACTGCATAGATTCAGAAATATTTACATTTGAGAACCAGAAAGTAGTGGGAACAGAAACTCTTCTGCCTCCTCCCACCTTTTCTGTCAGCTACTCAGTCATTTCCGAGTGGTTTGAAGTTTCTGTACAAGCATCTCGCTAATGACTGTAATTCATCACAGGAGGTGTTTAGTTTTGAAAATGAAATATGACTATATATTTTGGAGATTGATAGCGAGGGTTTGTTTATTGATTATAGTCCTAGAGAAAAAAATAAAAGAAATATAACAGAGAAAAATGCATTTTTGAAGGTCCATCATAATAGCTAAAATAACTTGACCTGTAAAACTTCTTAAAAACATTCTACCTGTAACTTTACATAAAAGATAAAAAATACTGATGTTGAGTTTTTAAAACACTTTTGAGAAGACCTAAAGACGTATATGCCAAAAGTAAGTAACAATGATTAAGTCAATATCCTGGACACAAATTAGTGTTCTGACCATGAAGTCCCATATATTTGCTATCACCGAGCATTAGTTTTGCCTCAGAGTTTCCTAGTGTCTGTGGCAAAAAGAGAAATATGGGAAGATTCAAATTCCTTAATGAAGAAGTGGTTTTAAGGAAAAAGGTATAGTCTTGGATTTTATGTAGGAGGTACAAGGTAATGTAATGAATACTGCTCTCTGTAGTCATTTTTAAATAAATATAGAGGTGATTGGCATGTGACTTTTTAAAATAAGGAGATTAGGTGAATTCAAGGTCAAAGCATTTGAGGGTACAATTCAGGGAAGGTGAGTTATTACATGAGAAATTAAGCCAATGAACTTCACATATGTAGGCTTCTTGTGAATCTTATGTGTTAATTTAGAACTGAGAATAAGTGTATCCCTTAAACTTTCCCCTCCCTAGAAAACTTTAGTTAGAAGTTCATGTAGTATCAGTCTAAAATCACTGTAATTTCTTATATGCTAATATTATATGTTATTGGCTTAATATAGCTCCATATACTTGGAAGACCAGAAGAATGCTAACTAGGTAGAGTTGTCATTATGTTAATAAGATGAAAAACTGAAGCAGTATTCTCACCCAGAAGGAAATCATTCCTGAAAAAGAGTAAACTGAAGGGACAGCACAAATTTTCCTCAGGAAAGCATCTTTAGATTTTCTATAGCACTTTAAAAAATGCTTTAACCGTGGAGAATGACAGAGAAAACTTTGGCCAGAATAATTTTCCAAGTAGTGCCTCCTCCTTCTCAGTAGAAATATCAAGGGTTTATTTTCACATAAATGACACTAAGCATTAATCTAAAGATTAGTTTCATTCACTTGGGACAGTGAGATGAATAAACAAACATGGATAGATTTGGGACTTTCAGAGAAATCTGAATCATAGGTTAAACTAATCCAATCCAACTCTTATTTCTCTTTTTAGTCCCTTAAGAATCTTACATCCTCCAAATAAGAGTAGGTTCACCACAGATCACTTTTTTCTCCCATATACATTGAAAATCATCCACTCTTAGAAATTTAAAGAATTTAAAGAATTGTCAGCAGAATTTTTAACTTTTAATTAACTGTAACTTTATTTTTTTGAAACTAACTGAAATATTTTGTCCTGATGATTGGAATGTTCACATTTAATTTGCCAAACAAACGTTTAAAAATATACTGTTAGAAATGCTGCAGGCTTTGTAAAGTGGCTTTCCGCTGGCTGAATGTTACAGCAGGACCAGACGTTTATTAATTCTCTCTGCCACAGAGCTAATAGAACTGTTCTTTTAATTCAACAAACAGAAGCCTGTGTTCTTTGGATGGTTATTTTATTTCCCATGGAGTCTGCATGCTGTTGGCTGACAATCACAATGGCTATGTATCTATTTGGCTCTGGATGGCTCTACTGAAAAAAAAAAAAAAGCAATCTTTTAATTTGTTTTGCAATAGTTCTGAAAATATAACTTCAAAAATTCTTAGCAAAGTTTCTGGAAATGATTTTTTTTTTCCCACCGAGACACATTTTTTAGTGTAGAACTGCTAAAATCATAAGATAAAGACTAATTTGATCAATAACTAAAGAGTCTCACATAGTCCAAGTATTCTTCCAGTTACATTTAAGGTCCCCTTTTGAACCAAACATTGTCTTCTTTAACATATTATAATTTTTAAAAATAGAAAATCATTACTAGTCCCTTGTACTCCTGTCTCGCCAAACACAGTCCATGGTTACTGCCTTACTCAGGCTGATGAGTAGTTAATAGCAAACTGCTGTGATAGGATGAGGGTAGGGGGTGGTCAACTACTCAGTCTCTGGGGCACAGCCCTCTCAGAGGTTCAAGTATCCTCTCTGCACTTTCAGCCATGTGATCTGGGGTGAATTACTTCATCTCTCCATGCTTTATTTTCCTTATCTATAAAGTGAGCATAAAGGTAATTGTGACTACTCCACAGGAGTGATATAAGAATTAGATTAATTTAGTTCATGGAAAAGCACCAGAGCAGTGTCTTACCAATAGTCGATGCATCCCATGAGTTGAGGTTATTCTCCTTGCCCTTGAGCAGCTCCCTTCTTAATACATTTCCACCCAGCTGCTTACATTTGCGTGGATGCACCTGTTTCTGTTAGGAATTCAGTGTTACTTTAAAGGAGCATTTAAATGTAAGTGTCCTGAAGTTCTTCAAATCTTAACTTCCTCTGTTTGCTTTTTATCATTTTTTTGTTTCTGCTTTTAAACTATTAGCTTTCCTTTATTGCTTCCCGTATCAGTTGCTCAGCCTGCAACTTTCTGATTTTAATCTGCTGCACACCAAGAAATCAGATTATCAACCCAATTGGAATTTGAAATAAATTAGGAGTAATTTGACTCAGAGGAAGCACCTGGCGTGCTCTCCCTCTGTGTAAAGCAAATTCTCTTGACTGCAGGGATTTTGTACTTGATAGGATCTGTTTTGCTTTCCAGGGAATTGTTTTGCTTTTAAAAGTGAAGGTGTTAGATAAGTTGCCTTGGAAAAAGTGAAGTGTTACACTGTTAAACTGAATTTCCTTTTGATCTCAGTGTTTGCTGTGCTTATGAAAGAGATGGTGGACGTAGTGAGTACATGTAACCACATTTGTTGCAGGAGTGAATGAGACAACAAATTCATGAATTTAAATATTACCCTGACTGCATTTCAAATGTTCTGGCTATAGACTCACAACCTATTCCTCTGCTTTAGGCAAATGGAATTGATAGCAAGGGTCACTGCAGTGATTCTCAGATTTTCCTCCCAGAACCAGCCCCAATAAAGTTTTTTAGAAATGCAGATTCTCTGCCCCACCCTAGACCTATTGACTCAGAACCTCTGGGGTGGGCCCAGCAGTCCTTCCTGCAACAGTCCCTCCAGGTTATTCTGATGCAGGCTGAATTGTGAGACTCCCGGGACCAAGGCTAGTGCACGGCAAACCTGATTACATAGTAGATTCACCTGGGCGCTTCCAGCCCCAGAAATTAAATTATTTTAAGGTAAAAACAGAAACAAAAACAAAACACCTGAAGAGAGTTCAAGGTAAACAGGGTTGAGACCTATTTCTCTAGAGTGTGCTTTCAAGCACAAAGTAAGTCACTTAAAAGCCGTAATTTTAACAGGCCTCCATGATTCAGATTCAGAGTCGCTCCCTTTTCGCATCTGTGGCACCTGAACTCCTTCACCCTAATTGTTTACTGCTTACTTCAGCCTGGAAGGCCTCTGTGAAATGCAAATATTATCTGTGAGAGATGACATCTGGAATTAATATAGATGGATACATTTTCTCCTACTAACGTAGCCCTTCTTCTGTAGCAGTGCTTCTCAAACAGCAGCCCACTTCATAATACCTGGAAGACTAGTTAAAGCAAAGGTTGCTATGTCCCCCCTCCAGAGTTCCTGATTCTTAAGGTCTGCGGAGAAGCTCAGTAATTTGCATTTCTAACAAGTTCCAGGTGAGCTGGCGTTGCCGCTTCCTGGGACTATAAAAACCAGCGCTTTGAGGAAAGAAGGGGCCTGAGGAGTGGAGTTCCGAGCAGGTGAGGTTTTGCTGGATGGGGGAAGGACAAGGCTGTGCTGCTCTTCCGCAAGTGGGAGACCTGAGTCACTGGGAGACACCCACCCCCCCAGGGGTTAAAGAAATAGAAGGGCTAGTGAATCTAAAATCAAGTGATTATTATTAGAATAGTTTAACTGATAAGATTAATTTCTGGTTTCCAAATTTTTATCTAGTGTTTTCCAGAACTTGAGGTGCAGCAAAATGGTGGTAGAAGCTTGTTCAAAAATTCAGACAGTTAGGGCTCATCTTTGCGACCTCTATTCACGAAATCTCGGATGAAGCGCAGAAATAAGCGACCCGGGTAAGTTTGTTGCAAATGGTCTTTTACTTATTTATTCGTTTGGAACTCTTTATTCAGGGGAACTGAGGGCCTGTATTGCTATTATTATCATGTTATTGAACATTTCTGGAGATTTAATCATAAAATAGAAATATTTTTCTGAGAGTAGTTCAAGTATACTTTTGCTTTGCTTTCAGAATGGCCTCTTCCGCTTCTAACTCCTGGTGTCTTTATTTGAAAATGGCTCAGTTTACTACTTAAAAATAATCTGAAGAGCAAATTCTTATATATTGGACATTTTTTATATGACATAACTGTCAGGTCCATCTAAATTCAGGAGAGGTGAGAGATCCTTCTATAGGGCCACTATTCGCAGTTGTAGAAATCAAATAACAAGGAGCACATGGGGAAAGTGCACAGAGCTTCATTCTAACAAATTCCAGTGACTCATCAGCTGTCCATATGATGATAGCTACCGTATTCCTGCCGTACTGATGGAAATCTCTACAGATAGGGTTGTTGTCAACAGTCGTGATTTGCAAACATACAGCACTTCTAAAAATAAAAAACTATCAGCGGTTTTTGCTAGGTTTTTATTTTCTTGTTCCTTTTGTAATCCCCAGTTTAGGACCCAGTGTAATACAGGATAGTAGCATGCTTATAATGAACCTCGAATCTTCCTGTACAGGAAAAAAGGTTGCTTTCCACCCTCAGTAGTTAGGTGCAGTTTCCCTGAGGGTTATGAACAGGGAATGATCCCTCAAGAAATGTAGCTGGCATATTTAAATCTTTAAGCAAATTATAAAAGTCATTATAAAATCCGTTCACTGGCAAGGAAGGAGGGGTACAGTTCTTCAAGAACCTTTAACTCTTAAAAACAAGTTTAGTGGAGAAATCATTGTAGCAAAATACTGCCGGAGGAAGCTCTTCTATCTAGAAATCTAATGACATCTGTCAAGAAACCATGAAAAGTATCAGCTGAGGACATTTAGAAAGAAGATGAAGGAATATTTGATGTTTTAAGGATATGTATACCTATTGTTAAACATGGAATTTTAGCCTGTATAAAATACTGTGTTTCACTAAGTATTATTGATAATGCTTACAGAATGACCCATCTTGTTGGGTGATGTGTTCTGGAGATTTTCCTTTAAAAACGTTTCCTCATTCACTTATATTAATAAGTTTGTATTTGTGTTAAAAGTTGTACAACTGAAATGGGCACGTGGGTGGTTGCCTCAAAGCGACACTGTGTTGAGGTCACTGCCTTAAACCACACATCAGTTTGAACGGGGCTGGCTCACATATTTGGCATTGGGAATTTATTTTCCCCCTGTGAGGAAATAGTTACGTTTATTCAGACATTCAACCTTGTCTTGATCGTTGGTTCCTGTATTCAGCAGAGAGACAGCATGGGAATAGAAGTAGCTGCCTATCAGAGAAAGTTGCCAAGTTCCAGGGTCCCTAGGGAAATGTCTTGAGTCGAACACCCCAGAATATTTCCTGATTTCGATGCTGTAAAATAGTTAGTATTGTGCTCAGGCTGATAGGCAGTTCCTGTATTCACGCTGTAATAGGTGTTATGCTATAGAAGGCACAAAAATTGCTTCAAGCAGTATGTTTTCCTTTCTGGCGTTTAGGAGGAACTAAACGTGGGGAGATGTGAATGTCCCTCTGGATTTGCTTGTTCTCTCTAGGAGAGGGTTATTTAAGATCATGGAGTTACTTTTGTGAATGGTACCTTATAAAATAAAAGAATATTACTACCTTTTGTTCTGTTACTGTTACTCTCTTTCAGCAATAATATACTTCTTGGTGTAAATGTCATATTGTTTGAATATGCAAACATCACATCCGCCTACATATGTTCTGTTGCTTAGTAATTCTTGGCACTGGAGCACCGTGAATTTTGTGCCTAATAAATGAGATACCCATCAGAATGAAAAATGAACTATGTTGGTCTCTTGAGTAAGATATCATTATTTCAGATTTTAGTTATGAAAAAGTAGGCTGCATTCTTGTGTGTGGTAGTCTAGAAATTTGGAGGGGAATTGAATTTAGGAATAACTTTTGTTTACTTTTTCATCAAATAAAGCTTATACCATCTAGTACTTTTCCCTAGACATGGGCCAATATTTCAAAGCATTTATTTAAAGATAGACAGATTTTGGTTATATAAAGTTTTGTTTGAAAAAATTTTACTTAAGAATCTGTAAAAATCTCCTTTTATAATAAAACAAAATACTGTATGTAAGAGTGACTCCTGGAATTATGCCTTGAAGATCAAGTGAATTGTCTTCATCTTCGTATAATTATTACGGTCACCCTTTTCAACTCTGAGCCCATATCCCTTTTTGTAATGTCCATTCATAGATCTGAGTTTTGAGGTTTTTGATAGGGATCCCTTTCAGCTTCAAATCAATGAATTAAAAGATATATCTCTATTAACACAATTTAATCTTTCTCTGAATTTGAGAGACACTGTATCTCTCTGCCCCAAATAATTAAAATGGTTTTCTCCAGTGGGGGGCTTTGAATCCACCAAACAAGGTACCAGATATCATACTCTATTCATATGCCATTCCTTCACTCCTAGATGTTCATTTTAACACTACTGTTTTCTCAGTTCTTACCTTGTGATAAAAACTGGGGATACAAAGATTTTAAAAAATCACTCTTCTCATTTCGGAGCTCATGCTCCTGTAGGAGAGACAGACGTATACTTTAATGTTACAGTAGCTTTATAACAGGCACCAAGAAAACACTAGATACCACATGATAAAAGAGGTAAGAATCAGTTCCAAAGGAGGACAAGAATCAAGTGAATGCCTTTTAAAGCTCTCACCATGTTTTGAGTCACATCTTCTCCCAAGAGGAAGGAGTATGGAGTATTCCGACTCCACCTCAAATGAAGAGAGGGGAATTTAAAGAGACCACTAGGAATTTGAGACAAGAACCTTGCAGTTTTAGGGATGAGTACAGAGTGGAAAATTGAAATGCTAAGAGGTACACCTCAACTACCTGAGTTTTCAAGGGCATCAGTGGATCAGCTATCTACTACATCATGGGATAAAGCCAATATAGGGCCACCTTAATTAATGAAGTATGTATTTTATATCCCTTACCTTAGGAGAATGTGGAATAAAAATATGAGTGATGTTTTATAGCCAAGTTATTTTTACTTTAGCTGAAACATGGTGCTTCTATGCCTTTGCCTGACCTCTAAATGCTGATGCCTTTCTCTTTACTTCACACATTGTCTCTTGGGTATTTTACTCTCTCATAGTTTCAGCTACCTACTGTGGGGTGATAGCTTTTAAGTTTTATATAAATGTACTTTGGATTTATGTCTAATCACATATGTGACCTTTTCAACTGGCTATGTCATAGGTACTTCAGATGTCCAGATAAACAAACTGTGACTAATCATTTTTTAAACCACCCTTCAGTATGCACTTCCTTTTGTGTTAATTGTGTCATCTGAAGTAGATGACACAATTATCCACTCAGTTGCTACCACATCTAGAAAGGGAGTCACCCTAGGTACTTCAGTTATACCTTCACCCCTCATGTCCTATAAATTACTACACAGTGTTAAGTTTACCATCATTCCTTTCTGTTTATCATCATTACAACTAGCACAGTTCAGACTTTCCATCACTTGCTTAGACTCTCAACTTAACAACTTGCCTGCCTCCACTCCTGTCCTATTAATTTTTTATCTTCAATAAAATATCCAGAAAGTTTTTTTTTTAAAAAACAAAAATCTGAATATATCACTCCCTTGATTAAAAATCCTTCAGCATCTTGTTAAAATCTAAGCTTTGGAATGTAGTAAATAATTGGTTCCTTGAACTTTCTCTTGCATATACTCTGGACATATCTGTTGCCCTCTGCCTTTGACTTAATGCTCATGAAATACATGAACTGTCTGCAGTTTCCACTTGCATCATGCTAGATCTCCCTTCTGTGTCCCTGTGCTCATACTATTTTCTCTGCCTGGAATGCCCTCTCCACTGCTACTCATATTTTAAGATTAAACATAGCCATTAATACTGTGAAGCTTTCACTGACTGCCACATATAGGGCGGTAAAACTTACTCTGGATATTTTTATCTTGTATTGTACTATCACAATATTTATAATATTGATTTGTTTGGGTCCCCTGCTGAATTGTTAGTTTTGAATCTCCAGTGCATAACAAAGTAATTGGTATACTGGAAGTATTGGATGAATGAATGATTGAATAAATGTCTGCTAATCCCGCTTAATAGTTTATGCTCTACATGTACACATTCTGTGAAGGGGCAGGCAGATGCTATTTGAAGTTGTAGGCCACAGAGCCAGTCTAGATTGTTGATCAAATTGAATATGCTAGTTGAACGGTGGAAGTGATATTTGAAGAATTATAATTTTGAAATTACTTGTGATATGGTGAAAAAAAGATGAGTTAAGAAAAACAGGAGATTTTGGCAGTTGCCCGAGATGATTATATTTAAAGTGGGAGTGGAAAAGGAAATGAGTAGGTTTGAAAGATACCATCAAGAAAAAATAAGCCAGGAAAATCAAGTACAATATATCAGCTGTAAGTGGTAGTGAGGAAACAAGTCTTAAATGTTGAGAAGATTTAACCATATAATCTGTGATTTCTTCCATTGGGCTGAGTAATCGAGAAAAGATGTATAATCCCTCTGGAACTGGAAAGATCCTAGGTTATATAGAATTAACATTATTATATACGTTAAAATTTGTAGAATTCTACTTCTGCCATGATGAAGTAACTGATATTAGTCCTGCCTTACCACTGTAAACAACTAGAAAATTAGATGAAATATATAATAACTGGTTTCGGATACTGGGCAACAGACAATACAGAACTGTGAACTCTAAGAGAAGGAAACAATTGAGGTGTGCTCTGAGATATTCCTGGCTTTTAGATGGATATTTCTGGCTTTTAGATGGAATTACTTTCCATAGTACAGGGGGGCAGTTCAGGAGGTAGAGAGGGAAGAATTTGGAGAGGTTGAACGAACTTGAATTTACATAACAGAGAATATCAAAGAGTTAGCAACTATGAAGAAAAAGAGTTCTAGAAAAATAGTTCTTGAAATATGCATAGGCTTGCCTTCAATCTGTTGCTGAATGGTGATAGATGTGTGTGCAGAGTGAAACCTTATGAGACAACAAATATCAAGGGATTTATAAATCACATAATTCCCAGAGCTCACACAAAGTTGGGAGTTTCCATCATGCAGAATAAAGAGATCTATTTGGACACCTGAGGCATTATGTAGGATACCAGGAAGTAGGTCCAAGCTACACTTGAGTAAAGATTACTCTAAACAAGCCAAAAGAAATCTTAAAAACGTATCGTGGATATATCAGACTGATCCATGAGTAATTTAACTGCTTCTTACCACTAAATTTGAAACTTTCTAAAGTAACACTATAAAATCCAGATATTAAATAACAGTATTCATAACGCCTCTTACTCAAGAGTTAGTAGGCATATAAAGAAGCAGAAAATGTGATTCATAAAGAGGAAAAAATATCAGTTAATAGAAATATAGCCAAAGATAAAATAAAGAATTTGGAAACAAGAACTTTAAAAAGTTATTAAAAATATACTCAATATTTAAATGAAAACATGACCATAATGAGAAGCTAAAACTGTATGAAATGAAACCTCTAGAGCTGAAAAATAGAATAGCTAACATGAAAATTCGCTAGATGGGCTTACCACAGGATAGACTCTGCAGAAGAAAAGATTAATGAACTGAGAACATAGCAAAAGAAACTATCCAAACTGAAGCAAAAAGAGTAAAAAAGTTTGCAAAAATTGAATGGAATCTCAGGATGGGACAATGGCAGTTGATCTAACATATATATAACTGGAGTCCCAGAAGTAAAGGAGATAAGAAGGCAGAAAAAGTATTTAGAAATAATGACCTATATTTTCCAAATTTGATGACAAGGATGAATTCACAGATCCAAGGTGATGATGACTCCAAAAAGAACAAATACAACAAAAACTTCACCAAGAATCATAATCAAATTGCTGAACCATTGATTTAAAAAAAAAATCTTAAAAATAGCAAGAGAAAGGACACATTATATTCTAGGAAACAAAAATAAGAATGAATGGAGATTTTGTCTTCTGTTTGCATTATTATTATTTTTTTAAATTTATTTATTTATTTTTGGCTGTGTTGGGTCTTCGTTTCTGTGTGAGGGCTTTCTCTAGTTGCGGCAAGCGGGGGCCACTCTTCATCGCGGTGCGCGGGCCTCTCACTGTCGCGGCCTCTCCCGTTGCGGAGCACAGGCTCCAGACGCGCAGGCTCAGTAGTTGTGGCTCACGGGCGTAGTTGCTCCGCGGCATGTGGGATCTTCCCAGACCAGGGCTCGAACCCGTGTTCCCTGCATTGGCAGGCAGATTCTTAACCACTGCGCCACCAGGGAAGCCCTGTTTGCATTATTTTTAATGCAATGGAATAGTGCCTTCAAAATGCTAAAGGAAAAAGTGAACATAGATATCTATAATCAGCAAAAATGTCCTTCCAAGAAAAGGTAAGATAAAAAATTTTCCAGACAATAAGATAAAGATAAGAAATTCTAAATGTGATTCTTCAGGCTGAAAGCATATAATTTCAGACTGAAGCTAAATAGAGGAATGTAAGGCAACAGAATTGGAACATATATTGGTAATTATTATTTGAGGGGGGCATTCTAATTTAAAAGATAACCATTTAAAGCAAAAAAATAAAACTAAAATGTGTGGTTTAAATATACATAGAAGAAAATATAAGATTAGAAATATACTGCTGTAAGGATCTTATACATAACATAATACAATCTTAATTGAAGGTAGATTCTGACAAGTTAAAGAAACTTATTGTAAATTCTCCATAACCTTTTAAAAATAAAACATTGAGGTGTAGCTAATAATCCAATAGCAGAGATAAAATGAAATATGAATACATATTCATCCCTAAAAGAAGGCTGGAGAAAAGAAGAAACAAAATAAGAGAATGAACACAGATAAAACAAATAACAAGATACCAGGAAAATATCGATCATAGTGAAGGTGCAGTGATTGTATTGATATCAGAAAGGCAGACTTTAAAACAAAGAATATTACTAGAAATAAAAGGACCATTTATAAGGAGTCAGTGCATCGAAAAGAGAATCCCAAATGTATGCATCTAATTACAAGGCTTCAAAATAGTGAAACAAAAACTGATAGAAAAGGAGAAATACACAAATTTTAGTTCATTTATACACTGTCTGTAATTGATAGAACAAATAGACAAAGTCAGATTTAGATTTAGAAAGCTAAAACTGCACTACAAACCAACTTTTCTTTATTTTTAAGAGTACTTTACCCCAAAGCAGCAGAATATATGTTGGGTGCAAATGGAAAATTTATAAAAATTGACCACATTCTGGTCCACAAGGCAAGTTTTAATAAAGTTGAAAGTATTATTCATAGAATATGTTCTCTGATCAAAACTGAATTAAATTAGAAATCACTATTATTTAGATCATTCTAAAATATGGGACAATGAAAAACATTCTTTATAAAAGCCTTAGGTCAAAGAACAGATCAAAAGGAATATCCATATGAATTTAGAAATGATTTGAACTTCATGAAAATGAAAACAATAACTTTATGACTCAACTAAAACAATAACTATGACACAGCTAAAGAAGTTGCTTAGAGGAAAATATATAGAATTAAATGCTTTGTTAGAAAAAAATAAGTCTAAAATCAGTGTTCTAAGCATTTTCCTAAAGTTAGAAAAATACAAATTAACCCGAAAATAAATAGAATGGAGGCTATAATACAGATGAAACTGTAAATAAAAAAAATAATAAAATGGAAAATAGAAAATCAGTGAAAATAAAATTTGGCTCTTTGAAAAAAATCAATAAATTTTATAAATCTCTAGAGTGATCAAGAAAAATAGAAAACACAGTTACTGACAGAAGGAATCAAAGAAGCATTGGTACAGGGTCTCCAGCCATTAACATTTTGATAAGTAAATATGACATTTTTATGCCAACGTTTGAAAGACACTTAGATGAAATAGAAAAATTCTTTTAAAAGAACACAAGCAAAACTGACTCAAGAAAAAAAAAATTAACGAATAGCTAATAATGGAGTGGAATTTGTAATAGGAATTCTCCTTGTGGAAATATTTTCAATCTTAGATGGCATCACTGATGAATCCTATCAAAAGTTAAAGGAAGAAATAATACCAATCCTACACATTTTCTTCAGAAACAGAATAGAAGTTAATACTTACCAGGTCAATTTATGAAGGAGGTATTACCCTGGTACCATAACTAGGCAAAGACATTATAAGAAGAGAAAAATGGAGTCTGCTATCCCTATGAACTTAGATGCAAAAATCTTTAAATATTAGAACATCAAATCTAGCAGGATAAAGGGGGGAAAAAAGATAATTATCTCAATAGGTGCAGAAGCAGTACAGTTGACCCTTTCCCAGCACAATTACCGTATTACCAAGTGTGATTTAAAGATATTACCTTGAAAGGAGCCAGAGAACAATACTTTATACACAGAGAAAAAGCAATATGAAGGGTGGCTGACCACTCTTCAGAAACAATGAAGATCAGAAGACAAATTAGATTTTTAAAGTATGGAAAGAAAATGTCAGCCCAGAATTCTATATTTAGTGAAAATGTCTTGCCAAAAAATTCATCAGTTCAAGCTTTCACTTTTGACTTTGTTTCTTCTACTTGTGTTAACAAAAAAATATATATGGACATTTTTAGCAATCATGAAAATAAGTCCTGATTTTTCAGACTGGACAAGAGCCTAAAATATATATAATCTGTCGGCTGGATCTAAGCAAGACCCTCCTGACACTCAGTTTAATTGTATAATCAAGCATAATGTATAATTAACCCTAGGCAAAAAAGCAGTTTAGAAGTAAAATGTCTCCTTGTGAAAGAGAATGTTTGTAGAAATAGATATATTAAATTTTTCAGTACCTGAACATTAAGCACCTGATGTGCTCATCCAACTCTGCATGTTCTAAATCCTGCTCACAAGGCAGTCCTCTGATAACTGATTTTCCATCTACATCTGCCAAGAAGAAAAATGTAATAGCTATGCTCATGAAAGTCTTACATCCCATTTAGCTGTAGCATTTTTTTTGTTGTTGTTAAAGTAATAAACTGGCATCCTACTTGGTGTATCAGCTTCTTATGAGCTTGGTTAACATGAGTTAGCCTCCTTGAACATTATCATAATTGGATCCTGAATGATCAATTTTCTGGCCCTTTAAAACTTCTCTGAAACCTGATTTCCCCATCACACAGGTCTGCAGAAGATGAATAAACCCTACACCCCTCAGTCCTTTTTTTATTTTTTTAATTTGACGTAACTTCACATTTGTAGGAGATTTGAGAATAATCCAAGGAACTCCTGTTAAATTTTTTAACCAGATTTAGAAATTGCTTATATTTTCCCCATTTTCTTTATCATTTTCTGTGTACATGTACATATAAATATGTGCATATGTGTGCATACAGGAATATTTTTCTAATGATGTGTTAGAAACATCATGTTCCCTTTCCCCTAAATATTTCAGTATGTATGTCTTAGGAAAATGGGCATTCTCTCATATAAAAACATATTGTAAAAATGAGAAAAATTAACATCTTAATTTGATACATTATTATCTAATCCATAGTCATGTTTAAATTGTTCATCGTTCCCAACATGTCCTTTATAGCCCCTTCTACCATCCCCTAGTCGAGTGTCCAATCCATGACAATGCATTACATTTAGTAGTCATTTTGTTGTGTCTAACATTTCCTCACCCACCCTTTGTCTTTTTTTAAATTGACATTTTTACAGCATTTTGTAGAATATCCCTTAGAGTTTACTTGATGTTTCCTTATCATTTAGATAAGGCTTTGCATTTTTGGTTTAAAACCACAGAAGTGATATGTCCTTTTTAATGAATCATATCAAGAGGCAACATGATGTTATTTTGTCTCAATTATGGCTAGGTAAACTTTGATCTTTTGGTTAAAGTGGTGTCTAAGAGGTATCTCTTTTATGAAGTTACTGTTTTAACCTTTGTAATTATCCATTCACTATCACCCCAATGGTAATATACTGTTTTCTAACACCATAGATTAATTTTTGCAGGTTTTTGAATTTTATGTATCTAAAATTATACAGTATGCACCCTTGTATGTATTCTTTAATTTTACATTGTTTTGAGATCCATCCATATTGCTATGCAATTGCCATTTGTTTATTCTCATTACTATATAGTATTCCATTATGTGACTATACCACAGTTTATCCATTCATGAACAATTGAGCAATCTTCCAGGTGTTACTATTAAAGTGTGCTCTGTAAACATTCTTGTAAATGTCATTTGGAGAATCTATTGGGTGTACACCTAGAAGGGATAGAATTGTGAGTTGTATGGTCTCCATTTATGTAGTTTTGGTGGGTATTCCAAAGGGTTTCCCATAGGGGTTGTACCAGCTTTTACTGTGACCAGAAATAAATGAGAGTTTCAGTTGATCTGAAATAATACCACTTTTATCTCTTCCTTTCCAGTTTTTTTTCATGTCATAGCACTTGCTAGAACCTCTGAGAAATACTGAATATAATTTTTATCGTGAATAAGAGTTGAATTTAATCAAAGAAATTTTCTTCATCTATTGAGATGATCATATGATTTTTCACCTTATTTTCTATTTATGTGTTAAAACATGGATTGATTTTCAAAATTTTTTACTTCTATTTATTTATTTGTATTGAAGTATAGTTGATTTAAAGTGTTGTGATCGTTTCTGGTGTACAGCAAAGTGATTCAGATATATATTATTTTTCAGATTATTTTTCCTTATAGATTATTACAAAATATTGAGTATAGTTCTCTGAGCTATATGGTAGGTCCTTGTTGGTTATCTATTTTATATAGTAGTGTGTATATGTTGATCCCAAACTCCTAATTTATCCTCCCTCCCCCCTTTCCCCTTTGGTAACCATAAGTTTGTTTTCTATGTCTATGGGTCTATTTCTGTTTTGTAAATAAGTTCATTTGTATCATTTTTTAAGATTCCACATAAAAGCAATATCATATGCTATTTGTCTTTCTCTGTCTGGCTTACTTCACTTAGTATGATAATTTCTAGGCCCATTCATGTTGCTGCAAATGGCATTATTTCATTCATTTTATGGCTGAGTAGTATTCCACTGTGTGTGTGTGTGTGTGTGTGTGTCTGTCTATATATATATATACACACACACATACCATATATTCTTTATCCATTTATCTGTTGATGGACATTTAGGTTGCTTCCATGTCTTGGCTATTGTAAATTGTGCTGCAGTGAACATTGGGGTGCATGTATCTTTTTGAATTAGAGTTTTCTCCAGATATAATGCCCAGGAGTGGGATCCCTGGAGCACGTGGTAACTCTATTTTTAGTTTTTTAAGGAACCTCCATACTGTTTTACATAGTGGCTGTACAAATTAAATTCCTACCAAGTTTGGGTGGGTTCCTTTTGCTCCACACCCTGTCCAGCATTTATTATTTGTAGACATTTTGATAAAGGCCATTCTGACCAGTGTGAGGTGATGCCTCATTGTAGTTTTGATTTGCATTTCTCTAATAATTAGTGATGTTGAGCAGATTTTCATGTGCCTTTTGTTCATCTGTATGTGTTCTTTCGAGAAATGTCTATGTAGATTATCTGCCCATTTTTTTTTTTTTGATTTTTTTTTCATATTGAGCTGTATGAGCTGTTTGTATGCTTTGAAAATTAATTCCTTGTTGGTCACATCTTTTGCAAATATTTTCTCCCATCATGTAGGTTGTCTTTTTGTTTATGGATTCCTTTGCTGTGCAAAAGCTTTTAAGTTTAATTAGGTCCCATTTGATTATTTTTGTTTTTATTTCCATTACTCTAGGAGATGGGTCCAAAAAGATATTGCTGTGATTTATATCAGTGCTCTGCCTATGTTTTCCGCTAGGAGTTTTATAGTATCCAGTCTTACGTTTAGGTCTTTAATCCATTTTGAGTTTATTTCTGTATATGGTATTAGAGAATGTTCTAATTTCATTCTTTTACATGTAGCTGTCCAGTTTTCCCAGCACCACTTATTGAAGAGACTGTCTTTTCTCCTTTGTATATTCTTGCCTTCTTTGTCGTAGATTAATTGACCATAGGTTTGTGGGTTTATTTCTGGGCTTTCTATCCTGTTCCATTGATATATATGTCTGGTTTTTTGCCAGTCTCATACCGTTTTAATGATTGTAGTTTTGTAGTATAGTCTAAAGTCAAGGAGCCTGATTGCTCCAGCTCCATTTTTTCTTAAGATTGCTTTGGCTATTCGAGGTGTTTTGTGTTTACATACATATTTAAAAAATTTTTGTTCTAGTTCTGTGACAAATACTGTTGGTAATTTGATAGGGGTTACATTGAATCTGTATATTGCCTTGAGTAGTATAGTCATTTTGACAATATTGATTCTTGCAATCCAAGAACATGGTATATCTTTCCATCTGTTTGTGTCATCTTTGATTTCTTTCATCAGTATCTTATAGTTTTGGGAGTACATGTCTTTTGCCTCTTTGGGTAGGTTTATTCCTAAGTATTTTATTCTTTTTGATGCCAAGGTAAATGGGATTGTTTCCTTAATTTCTCCTTCTGATCTTTTGTTGTTAGTGTATAGAAATGCAACAGATTTCTCTGTATTAATTTTGTATCCTGCAACTTTACTGAATTCATTGAGCTCTAGTAGTTTTCTGGTAGTGTCTTTAGGATTTTCTCTGATAAGTATCATGTTATCTGCAAATGGTGTCAGTGTCAGTTTTAATTCTTCTTTTCCAATTTGGATTCCTTTAATTTCTTCTCTGATTGCTGTGGTTACAACTTTCAGAACTATGTTGAATAAAAGTATGAGAGTGGGCATCCTTGTATTGTTCCTGATCTTAGAGTAAATGGTTTCAGGTTTTCATTATTGAGTATGATGTTAGCTGTGGGTTTGTCATATATAGCCTTTATTATGTTGAGGTATGTTCCCTCTATGCCCACATTCTGGAGAATTTTTATCATAAATGGATGTTGAATTTTATGAAAAGCTTTTTCTGTATCTATCGAGATGATCATATGGTTTTTATTCTTCAATTTGTTGATGTGGCGTATCACACTGATTTCCAGATGTTGAAAAATCCTTGCATCCCTGGGATAAATCCCAGTTGATGATGATCCTTTTAACATACTGTTGGAGTTGGTTTGCTAGTATTTCATTAAGGATTTTTGTATCTATGTTCATTAATGATATTGGCCTGTAACTTTCTTTTTTTGTGATATCTTTGTCTGGTTTTAGTATCAGGGTGATGGTGGCCACATAAAATGAGTTTGGAAGTGTTCCTTCCTCTGCAATTTTTTGGAATAATTTCAGACAGATAGGTGTTAACTTTTCTCTAAATGTTTGATAGAATTTGTCTGTGAAGCCATCTGGTCCTAGACTTTTGTTTGTTGGGAGTTTTAAAATCACAGATTCAATTTCAGTACTTGTGATTGGTCTGTTCACATTTTCTGTTTCTTCCTGGTGCAGTCTTGGGAGATTGTACCTTTCTAAGGATTTGTCCATTTCTTCTTGGTCATCCATTTTATTGGCATATAGTTGCTTGTAGTAGTCTCTTATGATCCTTTGTATTTCTTTGGTGTTGCTTGTAACTTCTTTTTTTCAAAGAGTTTTTCAAAGGGGTTGTACCAACTTTTACTCTGACTAGAAGTAGATGAGAGTTCCAGTTGATCTGAAATAACACTTTTATTTCTTCCTTTCCAATTTTTTTTTCTTGCCTTATGGCACTTGCTAGAACCTCCAAGAAATGTTAAATATAATTTTTATTATGAATGAGAGTTGAATTTTATTAAATAAATTTTCTTCATCTATTGAGATGATCTTATGATTTTTCACCTTATTTTCTATTTATATGTTAAAACATATGGACTGATTTTCAAATGTTGAGCCAACCTACATTTATAAGAGTGAAACAGTTTGGAAATTATCCTTTTAATATACATCTGGATTACATATGTTAATATTTTATTAAGGATTTTTGTGTTCATGAGGGAAATTGCTCTCTAACTTTTCTTCCCTGTAATACCCTTGTCAGGTTTTGGTATCAAATTTATGCTGGCCTCATAGAAAGTTGGAGAAGTTCTCTTCCTCTGTTTCAGACAAATTTAATATTGGGGTTTTTTCTTTAAATTTGGAAGAATTCGCTGTTAAAGCTGTTTGGGCTAGGGGTTTTGTTTGTGAGAAAATTTTAAATGGCTCACTTTCTTAGACAGAAGAATGTTCGGATTTATAAGGTGTCTGTCAATTTTGGTAAATTGTGTTATTAAGGACTTTTACTGCTCATTGAAATTAACATTTTTGGCATAAATTTGATTATATCTCCTTTTAAAAAAATCTATAGGATCTCTATCCCCTCTTTTTTATTCCTGTTATTGTCAATTTGTTTTGTCATCCTTTCTTCATTTTTACTCATGCTAGTTGGTTATCAAATTTATTAATATTTTCAAAGAACCAATCTTTGGCTTTGATTATCTCTATTGTGGATTTATTTTCCTTCTGTGAATTTCTGATTTTATATATATATTTTTAATGTGCTTATATTTTTCTGGATTCTACTCCTATTTGTATTCCACTCTGGTACTTTCACTTAATACTATATGTTTCTCTTTGTTTAACAGTATCTACAGTTTTGGTTCATCATATGTGATGTTAAATATTCATATGTTTAAAAATATTTTTCTAATAATGTGATTTATTCTTAGATAAATAGAAGTTAAAAAGTTTTTAATTTCCAGTTTTAATTTTCACTCTATGATGATGTAAATGTTGCGTATCTGAGATGTTCAATACAGTAGTTGTTAGTCATTTATGGCTATTGCACACTTGATTCATGGCTGGTGCAATTGAGGAACTGAATTTTTAAATTTATTCTAAAATTTATTTAATTAAGTATAAATGTAAATAGTCTCATGTAGCTAGCATTTTCTCTATTAAACAGCTTATCTAGGTCTTCCAACAATCTAATTTCTACATTGACATACTTAAGAATAAGTTAATAGATGAAAAATGAGATACTACTGGTATTTTGAAATCTCTTGATCTGGGGTAGAATGCACAGTATCCTCTGAAGCCCAGATAGGAGTCTTTAGATTTGGAGTCAGAATGGAAATCGTTTGATCCCTGATTAGCTTGACCATTCTCCTGAGTCTGAAGTTTTTTGTTCTCTAATGATATAGTGAAACAATACCTATTGTGTTTGACAGCTCTGATTATTTGATTTAGAAAGCTTACGTATGGCACTTAGAGAAAATGGAGGAATGTGAAGAAAGTCTAATATGGACCCCGAAGGACCACTGATGAATATTTTTAAAAACTTCTCTCCATTTATATGTGTCTTTTCTCCTTACCTTTCAAATTCAGCATTCATAAGAGGTATCTTGTTTCTCTCTGTTCCAAGGTGGGAAATTTCCATAGTAATATCTGAGGAAAAGAAAAATGGGAGAGTAAAAAAACAAAGGAGGGTCAGAGAAAAATGAAATGTTGAATTCAATGTACAACTGAGTTTGTACTTAGAAACTATGACACCTGAAAAATTAAAATTCAATTAGAGTTTAGTTATCTTATTGAGGAAAACATGATTACAATCTTTATATCTTATAATTTTTTTTTCAGTATACCATAACCATTTTATTCACCATCAAGAATATATAAAATCAATGCAGGAAAATGGTATTACATAAATCTCGTTCTTTTAATGGAATCAAAATCTCATGACTACAGAAGTATTTTCACTTGACTATAGTTATCACACAAACTTTAGAGCTCAATATTCTGATTAAGTTTAGAAGTATTTTAAACTAGCTTTTGGAATCTTAGAATTTATTTTTTAGTCTTTCTTTTTCTTTCTCTCCCAGTAATATTGAGATATAAAACATAGCATATAGTAGGCTCATGATATACATACTTAATACATGATAGCTTATGTCATTTAGCTAACAGATTTGATTTTCCTGACAAGAAGCTTAGGTAGCCATTCGTGAGGACAGATTAGGTTAAAAAAAATCAGGTCATCTCTGCCTGATCAACTTGACTTATGTGATTACTCCAGTGCTTAGTCTTTAAAAAAAAAAATCTCCACTGGGAAGAACCAGTAACATTAGGACTATTAGTTGTACATACTACGACTCAGGATAAGCACTGCACTTTTAGGTAAAAGTGAAATCGATTTTAAGAAAGTATTTTCCTGACATAAGTGTACCTTATCTGAGTTTAATGTAAGAAGGCTCTGCAGACAATAAACCTAACTCAAGTACCACCTTAATGCTGGCAGGCAGTCATCCAGTATGTCCCTGCTTTGTTCCCTTGTCTCCTCTTCTACATGACTTTTTCACACCTTCTCTACTCAATCTACTGATAGTCCCATAGAGTCCCATCCCATCTCCACCCACCTACCAGCATCTGTGCCCACACTCTGACTAGGAAGTTGGTCTGTTCCCATGGATGAACTCTTCATGCTCCTATCTAAAGCCAGTCACTCCAATAATTCTCCCCTCTGTCTCCCATCACCAATTTTGTTTTTTTGCTGTCTCCTGGATTATTCCCTTCAGTGTACAAATATGCTGTTATTTCTCCCATCTTAAACAAAAATTTTATCTCTATAAACTACTGATTAAAATTTTAAAAATCAGGATACAGAACAGCATTATAGTATGCTGCCATTCCTCTAAGATGGAGTGGAAATGTGGCCAAATTTACCATATTTTTGTATAATATAGCCATGTTTATATATTATACATATATGTGTAAATATATGGATTTCCTTATATTAAAAATGGAAAGAAAAACCAAAAAATGAATAAAAATGGTTTCTTTAAGGGGGATGCAACAGGTGGAGGGAGCAGAAACGGAGGCTAGAATTCACTAAAAATGCGTTGTTTCATAATTTTGACTTAAAATTGTTATACTTGTGACTTTAAAATCAGGTATGAAGACCCTCATTACTATTTGTTGGAATTCTCACTCTCTGCTAATGCCCTTGCTTAAAGTTCCACTTAAGTGCTGCACCTTTATCACAATTTGCTAAGGAAGATTTTCTTCCTTTTAACACATACCACAAAAATGTCATTGGCTGCTCCCTTCACTCTTCTGAGAATGGTTTTCCTTTCTGCCTGTTTGGGGGGGCACTGTAGAGAATACATCCCTGATCCCTTTTTGACCTGTGTGATTCCTGAAAGGGATTGGGTGTTAAAATTCTTTGGGTTTAATTGAGTGTAAATATACCTTATAATTATCATTATGCTTTTCCTTATTCTTTGTTAAATATTTCAATGACTTATCTTACAGCTTCTGTAATTTTGAGTAAATCAATGCTATGCACTGATGTGGACCTTAGCTAGCTGAGAATGTTTATCTTTCACTGAATCAAAGGTGATTATAATTATTTTCAGGGAAAGCTAATGAAATTACCACCTGCTTGAAAAGGAACTCGAACAAGTCCCGAGTTTCAGAGAACAGAATCAGATCCTCGAGTTATAAACAGAAGAAAAAAATCCTCAGGGGTCCTGTGAACAATCATTTCCAAAAATAAAGCTCTTGTCTTTAATAATATGTCAAAATTGTACCATAGAGTTGGTAACAGTGCAGAGAGAAGAATGAAACAGTTTTAAGAATACTTTAGTGCTTGAGGACATTTCAAGATGAAAGTCCTTGAGGATGTTGTCACATTGGTAGAATTCCAACATTACAGTTCCTTTATGAAATGTCACCATCAGAGAGATTAATCTTAGTAGTATAGGATCACAGAAATGTTTCCATTGATGTAGGTTACTTTGTTGAACTCCAAAAATGTGTCAAGAGTAACAAATCTGACATGTCCAGTCAAGGACCTGTTTTAAGCAGAAACCATGGCTTGCAGGACACTGTTACATTTTAATTTTGTTTTTCAACCACAAAAAGGAGTCTTTGTTTGTAGTCAGGATGAACACCTGTGGAATCCTAAAACATTTACAGACATGTCTTTAAAAGCTCTATGGTACAGTTAAGATTTAATCTATCAAAGTGGTATAAATAATGTAGACATAGCCTTAGGTGCCAATTCTTCCCACAGCAGATAGAAAAACGTAACAGTAAGAACTTCTTTACTGATTTTTATATAGCTCAAATTAACACTGCCAAGGGCAGGGGGGAGCAGTGTAATCTGGAGATAAAAACTTCTTGATATTAGTAATAATGTGCTGAAGACTAGAAATAGGAAATAATCAGGGTTCTGGCAAAGCTAAAATTATGCAGAAGAAATAAAGTTCAGATAGTTTCATGCTTGAAACCTTGGTTATCATTTTGAAACTCTTATAATTAAAAAGTGATAAAATAATGGTCAGGCAGTTCTGGGACTAAGCATTGACCTTCCATATCCTTTTAATCTAACCTAAAGGTATTTCAATATTTATTCATGCCATTCAAACACCTCTGGTAGAATAGAATGTGGAGATTCAATCTAAAATTTAAACATTTATTTATTAAACATGAAGTAGAGTGTGCAAAGCACTGCACTGGCTACCATAAGGGATAAAAAAAAAAAAAAAGTATAAGATGTGGTTCTAATTCCAAAGATGATTAAGATCTAGTAGGAAAGATGAGAAAATATTTCAGCAGTAACTAAGATTCAAGGTGGTATATTTGAAAGGGAAATTTGTTTTTGGTTGGGTTGTTCTGGAAATTCTCCTTGGTAGAAGAGAAAGTGAGACTTAATGAAGGCAAAGTTTTGCACAGGTCAATGTGATGAGGGAAGGAAGTTGTTGACAGCAGTACTAATGTAGAGCTGGAGAAACCAAGAGACAGAGTCACCAGTTTTAGCTGGAGGGATAGATGTGTTAGAGGAATAGAGAAATAAGTTTAGAGAATTTTTCCCCAGAATGTGGAGGAACTGGAATCCCAAAGAAGTGTAGTCATTTGAAGAAAGTGGGTCTTGGGAAAGACTACCTTCATAGATAGAAACCACCATAGGGTAGATGTTTAATGGATATTTACTGAATGAATGAATTGGGAGACCATCACTGGATATTTATTACCAGTCTTAACAATAAGGTCCCTTATAAAATCAAACAGATAAACCCAAAGCAGATACATTAGAAAAGAGGTCCTTATTCCATTTAGAATAGAATTAGAGTCAAGGTGAGGTACTAAAGAAAAAGGAACTGCTCTTTCTGTGGCTATACATCAAGAAAGGTAATAAGCTAGTAATCCAATTCTCTTTTTTTTGAGGTGAAAGAACTCTGTTTCCTTGCACTACCTATTTCATCTAGTACCTCCCAAACTCTGTTGTTCCTTACATAATCTTCCGTTATGAAAGACTTTATCGTTCTTCCCTTTTCTTCTGTCTTTACTGGAGGACAGATGTCTGTGTTCCAGGTCACCTTGTTGGGAAGCATCCCTTGATCCCTTTCCGGCAGTGTCAGTTACCTCCTCTTCAGTACAACAAAGGTGTGCACTACTCTTGTTATATTGTGCATTCCAGGTACAGTTCATTCCTTCACATGTTTGTCTCATGCTTTACTCTGTCCCTATTAATCTATTTCTAGCATAGTGTATGATTGCCGAATATCTAGTGAATTAAATAAATCCTTTCCAGTATCATAATTCTGACAATAGAGTAGAAAACTTATAAAGCAATTCATTATCTCTAGAAAAATGAAAAAAAAATTGGTCAAGGGATTTCTGGCTCTCTGATGATGCTTCCTTAGTACCTGGAGGGAATAGAGAGGTGGTGATTCTAAGTGATTTAGACGTTTAGTCTTGGACATTTCATATATCTCTCTCTATGCACACACACACACATATATATATATACTCATATACATATGTTCATATATAATATGTATATATTATATATAATCTTAATGATCTCTCTTTTTCTACACACACACACACATATGTACATTCTTAGTTGATGGGAGTATCTTCCAAAATATGATGCTTCGGCCAACATGGCTTTCCAAACAGGTTCCATAGAAACAAATGAAATAATCAAAACAAATCTTATTCTTCCTTCAGCCACACTCTTACTTAACTACCTGTTAATTATTTTGTGGGGAATTTGTGAATTTTAATAATTAGAAATGAGCAATAAATAGATATCCTATGGAACAAATCATACAATAAAGATATAGTAATTTACAAGAAGATAATTTTCCAGCAGTTTCCTACTTAAAGTTAAGCTTTTCATATCTTTGGGCATTTTTATTTGTTTTATTTCATTTTGGAAATCCACAGTTGGACTTAAAAGGGTCCGTGTGCTCCTGAAATTGTGTGCTATGTTTTGTAATGTGAGCATTTTTCTTGGGAAAGTTTCTTGCTTTTTTCTTGTCAAGGTCTGACTTTCAAAATTATCTAAGACTCAACGTATTCTACTCTGTCCATTATTGTCATGTGTTAGACAATGAGATATATATTCAACAATAGTAATTATAGTAATAAACATATAGATAATTTCAAATTGGTTGTATCTTTTAACCTGAACCCTAAGAAGTAAGTTTTTAAAATCTTAATTTTGCTGATTATTAAATTGAAATTCAGATCTCAAACATCTTGCATAAGCTAAGCAAGTTATTCCATGGTAGGCCGTGGAACCAGGTCTCCCATCTCCAAATCGGCAACTAATTTCAGTAGACGTGGTCCTTGCCCCATCAACTATATCCTCTTCAGGAATCTCTCTCCTTCCATCTGTTTTCCTCCATGAATAAGCACGATTAGTGCTTGAACAGCTTGTCCAACTGTTCCCAGTCTCACTTCCCACCATGGTTTCAAATCTTCTGAGCTTGGAAGGTTTTAGGGCAGGGAAAACTGACTCAGCAGAATTGATATTTTGAGTTGGCCATAAGGAAATCAGTATGGTCACACTTCATTGCAGTGGTCAGAATGGTGGTACACAAGAGTGGGAACATAATTGTCAGAAAGAGATTTGTATTGGAAATTTGGAGGGGGAGATAAAAGAAAGTAAGTGAACTTGGAATAAAGCAAGGAGGGGAAGGTAAAGGAAGAGAGACCACTTGATATCAAGGACCTCAGCTCAAGCAGAAAAGGCTCTACATCTTAGGACTAGAGGTGCCAGACTTCCATAATGTCAGGAGAGCCTGTTCCCATTAGGTCTCAGTGACTCACAGTCTCTAAATACAGCCTGAAGCCATCCTCCCTGGACAAAGAAAGACACTTTCAAGGAAGTTGAAGCCAAACGCATCCAACTGACCCAACTCTTGTAGGGACATTTAAAACGTCTTAACTCATCAGTGCTGCATACTGCTTCTTAGTTGATTGGATCTTTGTGATGCAATACCATCTTCATTATTTTCTCATTTAAATGTGAAATTCTGTATCAACATGGGAGCACCAGTATTTCTCCCCCATCCCCCATTCCTCATCCTCTTCCTGGATGTTTTCAGATACCAAAATTAAGGGAAGGTTTTGCAATGTAACTTAAACCCGAAGAGGAAACAATGCTGGCTTCTGGTTCCTAAGGACTTCAGATATACCTCATTTATTCTTACTGTTTAATTAAGAAATTGAGATTCAGAAATGTCATATCACCTAATGGGGATAGAAACCTTGAGTCCTCAAATTTCTGACTCAGGACCACTCCCTCTGTACTGTGCAATGTTCAGTATACATTTTCTTAATACTGCTGATTGACCAGAAAGGAAGTTGGTCCCTGCTGCTTAATCTTCCTGGTATTAAGCTTAATAAGTATTCTATTACTCTGATAACTTATTGCCATATAAATTCATGGCCCCTTGGTACTTAGTTATTTGTATCAATGCATGCACTAAACTAATCAGGTCAATGTTTATACCTATCATCGACCATCTAGTTCTCTGTCTTCCAGCATTTGGTTCAAGCCAAACATTGTGATTGGGCACATCCTAGGGCACAAACAGTTTTCACAAATCTGTACATAATTTTCCACCACTAAAGGAATAAAATGCTTTGCAAATAAATTCTATCAATATGTAAGAGGCCACCCAAAGCACTGCAGTATAGATCACCAGGATATCTCAACATTCTCTGCTTGCTTAGTCTCAGGATTCTAGGCAGTGGAGGTGAAGAAAGGGTAGAGATGGGAAAGAGAATGGAGTTAAGTGATACCTTAATTTACCTTTCAGGTCAGAGAGGGCAGATTTCAAGCAAATCTTTAAAGCTAGTGAAGGTTTTCTTTGAACTTTCCCTTTATGGTTCTCTATTTTAATCAGTAAGAAAACTTCTTCTTTGTCTACTGAAGTCCTGGAGTTCTGATCGAAAATGGCTTCTGGCTGACCCACAGCTCACTTGTGGAACATAATGTGGAGAAGGAAAGAGCTAAGGTTTTGCAGTCCTCTTTTTCTTCTCTTGAGATGGTCAGCACTGTTCTCTTTAGACACTGCTCTCAGCCTCCATCCAGTGATGGACAGGTAACATAATTTGTAACTCTAAGCCACTGAAATATTGGTTTGGTTTGTTACCAAAACCTCAGCACAAGCTAGTCTGTCCTTACTGATACATTTTCCACTGTTTTCCCTCCTGATAAAAAGTCCATGGACCTGTGCTTTTGAAAAAGGACGTTGAAGAGTTGCTCATATTTTACAATTAGTAATTCAGGTATAAACAAGCAGTATTCTTGTAAGGCCAAATTGGTTGAAAGCAAGACAGCGCTTCACATTTAGAGCAAAGCTGACAAGATGAGAAAGAGGAAGGAGTGGTTCTTTCTTTCTGAGATGGCTGTGGGACACAAGAGTATAAAAGGAAGACTGTAGGTCACCTCCTGGATTGGTATGTTATCCCAACTAGTACTAGGAAAATTTTCTTAACTTCTCTAAGCCTCAGTCTTCCCATCTATAAAAAGATTTATTACTAATAATATCTTTCTCATATTGTTAATAGGATTAAATGAGATAATGCATGTAAAACACCTAGCACAATGCTTGGATATCAGTAATAAATTAATAAATGGAAATAATTATTTTTATTCCAAAATTTTTTCCATCCCATCTTAATTCCTGTCTGAGTATAGTCACACTTGCTTCAGCAATGTAAAAATAATTATTTTCATTCCTATGAACCAGCTTACCATTTATGCCTAATGATGTGTAGCACAATAGCTGTTATACATATCATTAAATATGTGTCTGATTAACTTTGTTGTAATTTTAATTGCCACACAAAATCCCTCTTGTGCATACTCAACTATCAAAGACTATTGCTCATGAAACATGGTTGACTGCTTTCAGCCTGAAAGAATTACAGGGAATGTTGATCACACACTATAAATCATAGACCTGAAAGCAGCAGAGCACAAAGGAAAGAACACAAGTTTGGGATTCATGTAGACCAAGGACTAAAGGCTTCAGCTCCACCACTACAAGTTATTCAGCCTTCTTCTGAGAGTTTTTCTCTGTAGAACATGGCTAGTGACACCTACCATGTAGGATTTTGTGAGGAATAGAGATGCTATATACAAGATGATCAACAAGGATCTTGGAACACAGTAGACAGTCAATTTTGGACTTCAGCTTAGAAGAGACTTCTGGAAGCCCATGGTATGAGCCACCTCTGCTTGGTAGGTATAATGTTATCACATCCTCCCCTTTCATTTTCTACAAATGCAGAGTGGGAGACACCAGCATGATTTGCCCAAGGTCATGCAGCTTATAAGTGAAGCAGAGAAGCTGAGCCAGCAATGCGTGCCCCACCTCTTCCTCTACTCCCCTCTTTCACTCAGACCATGCCCACTGCTGGCAAAACAACCCAAAGCACACATTCTTCTGGGGTTGGGTCAGTGGCATCCTGTGCCTTCCTTCCCAAAGAGAGGAAGCACATTTGAGTCAGGAGGAAATGGAACTGCCAAGTAGGAAAAGAAATCAAAGAACAGAGGACAGCCAACCTGTTCCGTGCTGTAAATGTGGCAAAAAGCCACGTCAATTTCGGGGAGGAAATTGGTACTATTTCCTGCTAATCAGAACTTGTCTTCATGGGGCCTGAGCTCAAAGTTTCATAGGAGACCCGCTTGCTTTTGGTAACCATCTCCGAATGCTTTCTTCCTTGTATAGTCCTCCTTCACTTGACCGTGACCCAGGGTACGGACAGACTGAGTAATCTGAGCTGTTTGAGATGATGTCTGCACACTGTCACTGTGGAGTGGATGTTCACCAGAGGACCCCATCTGCTGTGTGCTGTCCCTTCTCAGAATGGGCAGCTGCTTTCTCAGAAGGTCTGGTGCTGGTGAACAAACCTTGATTCAGAGCTCCGTGGGAGATTAATAGACAACTCAGACTTGACTACTGTCTCTCTTTGCTGCCTATTTTCATCTTGGCCTAGTCTTTTCTCTGAGGCCCTGGGAATAGTTGATTTTGATCATTTGAATCTTGGTATATTACTTCATTAGGGAGGTGAGTTACTTTACTTCTCATGTACTCCTATAAAAGAGTAATTACAAGGATGAAATGAGAGAATATGGGTGAAAACGTGCTACATATATGTTAAGTATGAAGAAAATGATAGTTTTCCCCTCCTTCCTGCAAAATTAAATCTAGGGAAAGAGAGCTATAGTAAATCTAAATATTTCTGATTATTTCAAAAACTGGAAAGGTAAAAGATGGGAGAAGGTGCTAATTCCTTACCATATGGAATATTTCATTTTATATAATTTTAAAAATTTATGATAAAAAAGAAAAATGATGCAAATTAAACCCTTATGGAGAAGCAGTGTACCTTTAGTGAATATTGTCTGTATTAGGTATATAATTCATTTTAAAATTACCTTTCAAAAGTCAGAAAAACCTTTGATAGATGAAGCAAAATGAAGCAAAATTAGACATTTGACATGGTTTGTTGTTAATGAATTCAGAGTATGAATGAAGCCATTTGAGGATAAATATTTTTCTGGTTATGATAAAATTATGATTTTTCTGGTTATGGGCTTGTGGTTTAGAAAATCAAAAGCACTGTTGCTAGAGGAGTTGTTTTTCATCAGCTCAGGTAATTTTCTTAGGTTCTTGGGAAGGTCCTGGCAAAAACCGAACCCATGATTAAAGCTGAGGATCCCATGATGCCCAATGACTTTTTTAAATCTAAGATTTATTATAATAACTAAATACATTGTTTCTCAATGTCCTTCATCATAGCAGTTGTTGAGTAGTGGAGAAGCAATTAGCTTCTTTTTCTGTATTAAGTGATGTGTCAAAGAGGGGGAAATGGCCTTTTATCTAGGTTCTACAAACTAGAAGTTCTGAAATGTCATTTTCCTAGAGGCCATATCATTTATATTACTAAGAATTCAACATGATATATGTATATAGTTTATTTATATCAATAAGCCCATCTATTACACCACTGATGCCTCAAATAGTTTGAGAGAGGAATACTGAGGAAATGTTGTGTGCCAGGATTGCTTGTTTGTGAGACTTGATTACGCTAGGCCTGTCTAGGCCTATGGGGCTGTTTCTGGACCATGATTTCCATCTGTGCTTTTATATGCAACCAGAAAGGGCTGTGTGAATGCATATGAGGAGAAATCTGTAGCTGTTATACACAGATCTAAATAATTGAATTGAGGCAGTTGTACATGGAGAGCAATGAATGTTGTCTACCTTGCAAGCTACTGAGGAAGATGAGAGTGGTCAGAGTGCCAATGGAACATTGATGTTTTATATAGCAGTGACTAATTTTCATTTTCTAGGTAACTATAGGGGAATATGAGAAAAATCTCCCAGAGGTCCCTTATTAATGATGATAATGGAGACAATGGCTTTTATACGTGTATATGTGTGTACACACACACACACATATATGGTGCTTGCAGTTTTCCAGGAATGGTGCTAAGTTCTTTATATTTCAATAAGTATGATTGTTGTATAACCATCCAGGTGTGCTTATCATGTTGCTTATCATGTTTCCTTACATTAAAACTTCCACAAGCTTCTTCCCTTCCCCTATAACCCAGATTTCAGGAAGTCTAGAATCATGCTCCTATCTCATTTATCCTCATTTTCAGATAAAGAGACAGTTTCAGAAAATTTAAGTAACTTGACAAAGGTTGAATTCTAATCAATATATTAAATAATGTGAGAGGAATAACTTCTGAGTTAGGTTAGCAAAAATTATTCGCATAAGAGAAGGCCCTTGGGAACACTGACCTGATTGTTTCTTAGCCTTTCTTTTCCTAGATCATTATTTACTTTAAAAAGAAATGTATGTTCCAGCTCCCTTCTCTTTCTTTAAGGATAAAGCAAAAGGTCTTCATTGAAAAAAAAATTATTTAGCATGTACTGTATGTCAGGCACTGAGCTTCTGCTAAGGATTTAGTTGTGAACCAGGCAAACATGGTCTCTGTACTCACAAATGCAGCTGTGAAAAGATAAGCAAACAAATGGGCAATTAATACGCTGGGGACTCGTTCTTCAAAGGCAGAATATCTGCTTTGGGAACTTACAGCGAAGAAGCTAATATACAGTTAAATTATCTTTTATAAGATTATCTTGAGGTAACTATATAAATTTGGAATCATAGGTATCCTTTATGACAGGTTTAAGACAGATATAGAAATTCAGACCTGTCTAGGGGAAGAAGGTGTATTAGTTTTCTGTTGCTTAACAAGTTATCACAAACTTAGTGGCTTAAAATATCACATATTACCCCATAGTTCAGGAGGTCAGTAGTCCAAAATGGGTCTTATATTTCTAAAATCAAGGTATCAGCAGAGCTGCCTGCCTTCTGGATGCTCTAGGGGAGATGACATCCCTTGTTTTTTCCATCCTCTAGAGGCTACCCACAATCCTTGGCTTGTGGCAATGCCACTTTGAACTCTGCTCCCTTGTTACATCTCCTCCTTTGCCTCTAAATCTTTTGTCTCCCTCTTTCACATACTGTATAAGAACCTCTGTGATTACATTGAGCCCATCTGGATAATCCAGAATACTGCTCTCATCTAAAGATCCTTAACTTAATCATGTCTATAAAGTCCCTTTTTGCCATGTAAGGTAACTAACTATTCAGAGGTTCTGGGATTACGATGTGAACTTCTTTGGGATTAAGATCTTTGGGATTATGTTGTCTAACATAGAACATTATAGTGAAAATAATAAATATTTGAATTTAATAGTTAATCTAGCTTTTATCCATTTGAAATCGATAAAATATAGATAGAAAGACAGGTTGAAAGATAGAAGGATAGGTTGAGTTGTTAAGAAATTCTCCTCAGACTCATTACTCTCAGGTTTGCAACTTGGCTCTTTTTCAGTCTGTGTGAAACACAGATTATGATTAGATCTTTTAACACTTAGGCCTTGCTTTTTATTTAATAGAATGAGCTTGTGTCTAGGTGTTTGGCCTTCAAATAACTCCAAAGACCAATTTTAAGCCAACGGTAAATCAGAACCACTCTTCTTTTGGAATAAAGTAAATCAAGAATAGTGTGCTCACCCAAGAATAGGATGTTGTTTGCAAAAAAAAAAAAAAAAAGACAAAAAAAGTGTCTACTATATTTCAAGCCAGTGCCGGTTATAAGAGTAACTACGGGAGCATATACTCCAAAGTTACTGGCCAAAAAAGTAAAGCAAATAAAGTCTCCATGGGATTTCTAACTTTAAAACTGAGGTAAAAGTGGATATTAGATTTTATAATTTACATTAGATTTGTATATGCTTGTATCAGGATTCTCTAGAGAAACTGAACCAATAGGATTCATTTTAGGGGAGTGGCTCACGCAGTTATGCAATCATGGGGGACTGACATGTCTGAAATTTGTAGGATAGTCTGGCAGAATAGAAATTCAGTTAGGGTTTCCATGTTACAGTCTTGAGGAATTCTCGTTTTTCTCTGGGAAAACTTAGTCTTTGCTTTTAAGGCCTTCAGCTGAATGAGGCCCACCCACATTATGCAGAGTAATCGGCTTTACTTAAAGTCAGCTGATTGTAAGTGTTAATCGCATCTGCAATACCTTCACTGCAAGACGACTGTTTGACCGAACAACTGGGCATCACAGAGCCTAACCAAGTTGACACGTAAAAACAACTATCACCAATGCTCAGAGCCAAGAGCAATACTCTTATTCCTTTGGTTAGGGGCAGAGAAGTTTTTTGTTTTTGTTTTGTTTTGTTTTTTGCTTGTTTGTTTGTTTTTTAGTAGAACAGTCTTGAAAATTATCTGTAATTCTCACCACTAAAGATTATATCAAAACAGACTGGCATTTAGATAGAATGAAAGAACTCAAAGGTTTTGAGAATTGAAAATTGAAAAAAAATGAGATTTTGATATTTATTATTGTACATGATTTCTTAGTAATGGTTACTCCCATAACTGCTTTATTGCACAGACATCAGTCCATGTAGAAGGACATGGACATTAATCCCTGTGTTGATTAGTTATTTTGGGAGCCTGGAATCACCTTGTATTAATCAGCCAGGTTACTTAAGAATATGATGTCCAACATTAATTTTATTATATTATGACAACTATGGAGAAACCAGCTGATTTGAAATTGGGCCACCTATCATACTGATAAATAGGAACTGCCCAAATATACAGGAAATGTAGATTTAGAGCAATTTATAGATATTGATGTTAATAAAAATAGTTCTGTCATATTAAATAACTAGATAAAAATTTGAAGAGATTAGGAGCTTAAAATAATTAAATTTAAAGATAAATGAGATTTTTATTAACTCCTTTTTGAACTATTATTTTAACTGAAAAAAAAGGTTTTTTAGAAAGCATCAATATAATTTAAAAATATTGAGCAATGCATATCTTTGTGATGCTTATCTCTGTATCTGTTCAGTTAACTCTCTGCTGCTATCTTGCAGAGATGGCAGTCCAGAATCAGGATTTCTGTACATACACCTTGTCAAATATTCCATGAAAGAGAATATTGGTGATAAAAAAAAAAAAATTAATTTCAAGGTAACTGAGATTGAATTTGGATTCTGTATTTGAGTTTTCCAGAGAAACATAACTACTAACAGGATAGGGGTGTGTGTGTGTGTGTGTGTGTGTGTGTGTGTGTGTGTGTGTGTGTGTGTGTGGAGAGAGAGAGAGATTTATTTTAAGGAATTGGTTCACGTGATTCTGGAAGTCTAAAATCTTCAGGGTAGGCCAGCAGGCTAGAGGCACAGGGAAATGTTGCAGTTTGAGTCCCAAAGCAGTCTGCTGGCCTGATTCCTTTTTGCGTGGAAAAGGTCATTCTTTGTTGTATTAAGGTCTTCATCTAACTGGGTAAGGCTGATTTGAGAAGAGCAGATTACCCTCCAACCGCATAGTTGATCCTTGAACAACATGGGTTTGAACTGTGTGGGTTCACTTATACATGGATATTTTTTTTTTAGTAGTATAATACTACAGGATCCAAGTTTGCTTGAATCTCAAGATATGAAGGAATTGCATGTATGGAGGGCCGACTACACGTTGTAAATGTATTTTGACTTTGTGGAGGGCCGGAGCCCCTAACCCCTACGTGTTCAAGGGTCAATTGTACATACTTTGAAGGATAAACTGCCCAATGCAAAGTCCATTGACATAATGTCAATCTCATCCAAAAGAACACCTTCACAAAAACATTCAAAATAACGTTTGACTAAATATCTGGGCACTGAGGCCCAGCCAATCTTATGCATAAAATTAGCCATCATAGATTCTTAACTGATTTAAACTATGAATTGGAATAACTTGTGCAATAGTAATACCAAGAAGAAAAGAGGCTAGGAATCAATATGTAGTTTTTATAGGCTTGATATTCATAAATTTCACTTCTCAAGATGTTTTTATTTATTATTAATTTTCAGAACTTTTAAGTGCAGATAAAATTCTAATATTAACTACAGCAAAAAGGACTTTGTAAAAGGTAAATGATGGTGTAGCAGCAAGAGAAAGGGTGCAAGTGTCAGCTCAGAAGGAGACAAAGAGGTGGCTCTTTTATGCTAGTAAAACGTCCTGTTCATCTCCTCCCTAACGGGTGCTCTCTGCCTCTCCTTTACACCGTTGAGAGCAGCTGTGGAATAGCATGCAGAGCTCAGGTTGTGGCTTCTCTGGCACCCACATGGTTTTCCTGAAAGCACAGGGGGAGCTTCAGTGAAGAGAGATTGCCAGCAAGATACAGAGGCAGAGTGGAACTCACCGATTTGTGATCCAGTCAGATTTGTAGATAATCCTTCTTTATTCACCACTGTGAGATCAAGCTGGCCACAGTGATATGGAGATACGCATGTTTTTCTAGTTGACCTGTAATCGAAAACCAAAACAATAAAGCA
Organism: Eubalaena glacialis; assembly: GCF_028564815.1. Lineage (NCBI taxonomy): Eukaryota > Metazoa > Chordata > Mammalia > Artiodactyla > Balaenidae > Eubalaena > Eubalaena glacialis. Next base: position 156,642,377 of record NC_083716.1, on the reverse strand, counting down.
TACTAATTCTAGTCAGCCAAGAAGATAGCTGTTTACTCATTCATCTTTTTTCTTCTTGAGGTTTTTGATATCTTACCTCCAGTCAGTAAGAGAGTTGGATGTTTGAGTGACTCCATGCTTGTGTGCATTCTGGTCAGTTGCACTAGCCCATTACTAAGCTGTTTTACTATTCCTGCTCCAGCCTCTATAGAACGCTCCCATGTCCCTCACTGCCACGATTCTCACCTTCTGCCAGCTCCTAGTCCATACAACCAGTGAGACTGAAGCAGAAATAGAAAACTTTTCAAGTTATTTCTATTTACCTTCCAAAATTCAAGGAAGACTTCTACAGAGAGAAACTAAACCATTAATGATATCAATTTATTTACCATCCATCTTGGGGAATGAACATGGAATTAGATGTCCTACAAAGACCAATGGCATTGAAGACCTTTACAGGCACTTTTCTCACCTGAAAAATGGTTTAGTTATATTTGAGCAAATATGTTTTAGAATAATTTCTTGGTATCTTCCTTTAATACTCACAAGGACCTTATGCATTTTAACTTACAGGGATAAACAAACAAAAATACACAGAATAGGCATGCATTCTATACTATACAAAATTAATTAACCAACTAAATTTCTCAATAAGAAGTAGTTATTTTAACTAATGGGTTCTTTCTTAATTAACATGGCAAAGCAGTCTAGTTTAATGTGTTTACATTTATTCTTCTGTTCCCTAGGCCAATTGTGTTTTTAATCTCCCTTTTATCTTGCCAAATTCTATTAATGAGTTTATTTAAATACATAGAACATTAGGTTAGGAAAAATATTAACATACACCAACTAATTCCAATTATCTAGCCATAGTTTAGCTTTCTTCTCACCATGTGTATACTAAACTGGCCCTTTCATTAATGCAGATTTTTTTTTTTCAAGGTAAGCATTAAATTTTTCTCCTAACAGACTTTTTATGTTGCTAAAATAAATTGTGCATGTGTGTATAAATGTTGCTAATTTTGAAGTGGATATTGCAAGTTGAATACCCTGGGAAGCAGACTCAGAGAGATTGGCATGCAGGAAGTTTATTAGGGAGTGCCCGTGAGAGCAGTATCTGTGCAAGGGAAGGGGAAGAAACAGAATTGGCAGAGTGAGAATTGTAATGGAGACTATGAAGCTGGGATGGCCCTTCAGAGCTGTGCTTAGTTGGAGCCAAGGGGCTGAGCCTTGACACTTTCATTTGGACAAGTCACTGGATGATGGCTGGCCCAAGAAGAGTGCATGACCTGGGCAAGTTAGCTTTCTCCATGCAAGGGCAATTTCCAGAGAGGGTTAATAGCTGAGGAATATCAACCAGCATTAAATAAGTAAGGGTAGTCTTCATTCATAAAAATAAATTATTAGAAACTTTAAACAATGTCTCAATAACTTATTTTTATCAATACTTTTTCCTATTTATCATCAAATACCATTCTATCTAAATACTTAGTGCCCTCTTCAATGCTTCTCTGAGAGTAGTTAGATACTACTTTATCTTTTCACTTTTCGGGTACTGTCTTTAGATAATATTAACAGTAAATTCTTTTAAACACACTGTAAATCTAAATCCAAGTTATTTAAGCAACTGGAAAAAAAAGAAGAAAAAGGATATATATATATAAAATCTCTAAATAATCGCCATGTAAGTTTTACCCAATTTTCACACATTTCCCTTCTAGATTTTACACATTTCTATTACAATTAAAACAAAATACTAAAATAATTGAGGTAGTGTCAGAATTTTATGGTGTACTTTGATAAGGTTTATGTTTAATCTATAATATTATAATCTTTAACATAAATTGAAAATGTGGTTTTGTAAAACAATAACATATTAAATGCCAATAAGAAATTGTGATCAAAAATTTGTTCAGTAATTAAAAAATAAACTGAAATATTATATCAGTTCAGAAAATAACTTGGTTAAGTTTAAGTTTAATTGAGTTTAACACTAATATGTTTCATTTGGCTCATAACCTTGAAGTCAGTTGGTCACTATGGCCATATTTTGTGATTACCTACCAGGAGAGTGGTCATCTCTGTGAAGGGGAAGAATCTTGTGATTGAGAAGGGCATCCTGGACCCTTTGGTGCTGTAGGCAGTGTTCTTCATACTGTTGGTACATGGATGTTCCCTCTATAACTATTTGTTCAACCCTACATACATGTTTGTGTCATGTAGAGTATAGAGGTGACATATATGACTAGTGCTTACTGTATCTGGGTCTCGTCTTCTTTCTAGTGGGTGGGAAGACCTCTCAGCCCTCTTCGAATTAGGCTTGACAGTGTGACTCTTTCTGACCAGATAGCTATGAGCAGATCAAGGCCCTTCAGGATAGGTATGAATTCAATACCTCTCATTTCCTCTTGCTGAGTGATGTTGTAATCTACATGCTGAGATAGCAGCATTTCAAAATCAAATTAGCTTGGATCCCTAAATCACTGTTTGGAAAGCAGCTGCCCTAGAGAGCCACAGGACATATAATGGACTTTGCACAGACAGGAAATAACCTTTATGTATTAAGCCACTGAGATTCCAGGCTTTTCTGGTTATTAAACAGTGGAGTTATGTTGTCCACTTAAAAAAAAATGTATGTGTGTGTATATATATATATATACACACACTATATTTTATAATATGTGTGCTTGTGTGTGTAGTGTTTAAAAACTGAATGGGAAGTAAAAAATGGAGAGGAAAATATGTAGATAGTTCTTGGTAACTAAATTTCCTGGTTGAGTGTCTGATAGTCTCAGCTTATCTTTCTATGACACATAGTTTGATGCTTGTTAGCCCATGGGTCAACTGTGCTTAGTCTAATAGTGAATAGCTGGTAAGTGGTAGAAAGATGACGTGATTAAGTATTGGCCACTAACAAAGGACATTTTCTTCAGAGAAAAAATGGGCAAGGCAATCACTGTTTATAGAATAATATTAGAAGTCAACGTTTCTACCATTTACTATTTCTATGGCTATGATCCCGTGATTTGTACACTGTGTAAATTGAAAATGTCAGCAGCATCTTATTTGTCTGTGTCTCTTCCAGTCTTAAGATTTACAGTTCTTTGATATTGGCCATCTTACTTAACTAATTAGATGAGATTAATATCACATTATTTTTCAAGTAATTAAGTCTATTGGATATTGCTGCACTCCTTGTGCACTGCACAATTCACACGCACTACAATGTCAATGCACCTTCTTGTACTGTCCACTCCCCAACCTGTATAACCGTATGTATGTATACACTAGATCTCTAGTACTTTACCGTATACCTGCCTGTGTATCATCACTCAGGGTGTTTCCTTTATTTGGAAAGTCCAACTCTTACCTCAAGCTAAGTCATGAAATTGAACTCCAATTATACATTCTTCTATTTGGTTTTCTACAACACTTCTCTCCCTCATAGTGTATACCACAAAATTGAGCCCTTAATATTATAAAGTATCAGTGTAACTTATTCAAGGTTCAGATTCTAAAGTCAGCAGATTGGGTAAAAACTCATGTATAGTTAAAACTATCCTTTAAAGTGATGAGTAAAGTTTGTATGTAATGGCGTACAGTTTCCTTGGTGTACACTAACATTTTGAGAACCATGGAGCAAGATGAAAGGAAGCTTCTAAATCAGATGAGTGGACTTTGAAATTTGTCTTTAAGATAAACATCTTTTTCCTAGATAAGGAATTCCAAAGTTGTTTCTCCTTGCCTCCAGGGTTTACACTCTGTTTTAAAATTGAGTCTTTAAAATGTTAATACATGTCTATAGATATTTTGGTTTCATTTGGAAAGCACTTGGTGCCAGTCCTGACACAGTGGGTGCTCTGTAAATGTCTGATGGATTTGAGTCTGGTTCAGTCTATTCTTTAAAGAATTGTAGAGAAGAAAAAGACCACCTGAGAAAATGTCAAGATTAGCTCAGATAATTTTGTAAAACAAGGAAAAATGATTCACTTAAAATTGGGGCTTGCTATTAAACTATAGTATTTAAAAGTGTGCAGTATTGCTGCAGGGTCTGAAAGATGAATGAAAAGAAATGGAAAGCCGAGAAATATATCAACACATATATTGGAATTTAGTACATGAGAAAAATAGCTTTCAAAATATAGAAAGGAATAAGCTAGTCAATCCATATTGTTGGGATAATTTGTTGTCCATGTTCTTTCTATCAATTTATCTGTCTACCTACCTACCTACCTACCTACCTACATACATATAACTGGGTGTCTTTCTCATACCATGAACCAAACAGTCTACATTGTTTACATATGTAAATGTTAAATACCTTGTTTTTGCTATCTTATATACATATATGTATCTACAAATAAGACTTCTAATGTTATCATACCGTTATTCTTTAGAAACTTGATTTTTCCGTTTCACTGATTTTTCTTTTCTAGATATTTCACTGTTGGTACATATAGATTTGGTACACTATTTTAATGGATACATAACATCTTGTATAAATGTACAATAATTTGTTTATTAGTAGATATATATGTAGGTTGTTTTCTAATTTTTCATTGTTATAATGTTGAAATGAAAATCATCATTTTTTCTTTTACACATGCATGACAGTTTTTTTCTAGAATGTGTACCTAGACATATTGGGACAGTTTTGCCAATTGCTGTTAGTGGTGAACATAACAATTTATGATCACATTCAATGAGAGCTCTCCTCTCCTAAAGTCTCATCAAATACTTGTAACTTCAGCCTTTCAACTTTTTCTTATGAGTGTGAGATTGCACTTCATTGGTGTTTTAATTAGCAGTCCCTAAAAAGTAGTAAGATTGAACGTGTTTTCATGTGTTTATTGACTCATTTGTTGTTTTTTCTTCTTTAAATTCTTTATATTATATTCTGTTAGTAAACCTTTTCTTATTTGTAGAATTTCTTTCTTGAAACTAAAACTTTGTCAGTTATGAGTTGTAAATATCTTTTCCCAATTGGTGATTTGTTTCAAATTTTATTTAATGGGTCCTTTAGGCAAAAAATTTTAAACTTAACAGTCTAATTCATCAAAATTTTCATTTTATGTGTCTTTTAAAACTATTTTCTCGGCCAGATTAAAAAGTTTATAGTTTCTTCTAATGTTTTATAGATTTTCTCTAAATTTTAGGTGTTTAATCCATCTAGAATTAATTTTAAAATATTTTATGATTTTTTGATTCGAGTAGTCAATTTCTGAATATTGAATTTAGTATTCAAATGTTTAATATTACATATGTATTTATTTCAAATTGTGAAGATTCAGTATTTGCTAGTACCTGTTCAGTCATAATGAATGGAATCAGGAACATTTCTGCTTTGTAACAGGCAGGCACAGCATTGAGCTTTGTCAGGAGATGGTCCTTGAAGGGCATTCCAATAGGAAGGGGCCTCCTCTCTCTGGTTCTGTGTGTGTTTCCTTCTGTTGCTTTTTGCTCCTGCTTCATGGCCGGTCAGTGATATGGGTGTAGGGGAAATCTGGTGCTCATCTATGTGCCCAGAGCTCTCAGTCCCTTGGCAACTGCTCCAATCCGGCCCATGTCTAGTGACCAGCTTCCCAGACGGTTCAGAGGCAGACACTATACATGCTTCAGGCCTGCTCTGGCCTGGGCAATCCAGTGGACCTCTCTGACAGGTAGCCTTCAAGCAAACCTTCTGAACCGCTGACTATAGGAGGGGGACTTTCATTCCAAGTTTGTTCTTCCTGGGGTACTCTCCCTCAGCTCTAAAGTATCTTCAGAGTAACTTTTATAGTTACTCTTCTATTATAAAAGTAATTCTAGTTGACCTTGAACAACACAAGTTTAAAATGTGTCGGTCCACTTACATGTGTATGTTTTTCAGTCAGTACTACAGTATTACATGATACAAGGTTGGCTGAATCCTAGAATTCAGAACCACAGACATGGAGGGCCGACTATGGGACTTGAGCAACCATGGATTTTAGTATCCGTGGTGGGTCCTGGGTCCAATTCCCTGCTGGTACCGAGGGATAAATGTACATCAGTTTCCCATGTTTAAATTTATGTGTACTTGCTGGCTCCTGATTAGATCCAGACTAATACATCTATCACTCATTTTCTAATTGATTTGTAATGTTCTGTCATATTTTACCTGTTTTATTCATGGGTTTTTTTTTTTTTTTTGATAACTTGCCTTTTGTAGGTTTTTTTAATGTGCCAATTCTTAATCATTTAACTACTACTCAGTGTCACTTTTCAACCATTCAGTTCTAAAAAATTTAATTACATTCACTATAGTTTACATATGCAAACTATATATTATACATTTTAAAATATTATAATAAAATAAAATATTTTATTTAAATAAATTATAATATATAAATATAGTACATAATTAATATATGCATTATATAATTATATAAATATCTAAATATACTATATACTATAAATTAAAGTATATATATACATATTTTAGATTAGCTGTATACAAATGCTTAATATTTTACAGAGTATGTTCCACCATTTTTATTCTTTAAACTCATCTGGGCTTCTGCTTGCCCTTTGTTTTCCACAGTAAACTCAGAATTGCTTCTCAAATTCTTCAGAAGTTTCTGTAGTGTAGCAAATGGTATTAAATTAAATATAGATTCATTTAGGGAGAATTATCATTTTTACAATACTGAATCTTCCCATTTGTGAAAATGATATTTCTCTACATTTATCCAGATGCTCTTTTTTTCATTTTAAGTATAAAGTTTTTTCAAAAATTACTTGGTTTAATCTACTCTTGGGTACTTTATATATTTTTGTCCTACTAATGAGTGGAATTCCTTTTAATAATACATCTTCTGATGAATAAGAGATGTGTTCATGTGTTTATCTTTTATCTAAACTTACTGAATTCTCTCATTAGATTTAAATTTTGTTTGGAGATTTAAAAAAATTTTTTCTAAGAGCACCTTCATATTATCTAGTAATGAGGGCAATTTCTCCTTACTGTTCCTATTTTTTAAATTCCTCAATATTCTTTTCCTTTACATTGGTTCTTTAATATAATTAATACAATGTTTAATAGAGGTTGTAATAAGCACCATTGCTTTTTTCCTGATTTAAATGAAATAAATCTAAAATTTCACCATTTAGTGTGATACTTACTATATTTTGGTGTTAAATACCTGGGAAACTCCCTAGTGTTACTAGTTTACTATCAGTTTTGAATCAAAATTAAGAGTTTGATTTTTTTAAATGCTTTTTCTCTATTGAGATAAGTATATGGTCATATGATAGCTTGAAGTAGAAAATGACATTAATAGATTTTCTAAATTTAAAATGTTCTTTTATTACTGAGTAAACCCTTCTCATCATAAAATGTGTTTCATAACTTGATTTACCAATCATTTAATTAGGATTTTTGCATATGTGCTTATAACTTTTATTAGCCTGTTTTTTCCCTTTATTATTCTGTTATTGTCCAGTTTTAAAACCAAGGTTTTGGGTTTCCCTGGTGGTGCAGTGGTTGGGAATCCGCCTGCCAAGGCAGGGGACACGGGTTCAAGCCCTGGTCCGGGAAGATCCCACATGCCGCGAAGCAACTAAGCCCTGTTCGCCGCAACTACTGAGTCTGAGCTCTAGAGCCCGTGAGCCACAACTACTGAGCCCGTGCACCTAGAGCCGGTGCTCCACTACAAGAGAAGCCACCGCAAGGAGAAGCCCGCGCACCACAGCGAAGAGTATCCCCCGCTCGCCACAACTAGAGAAAGCCTGCATATGCAGCAGTGAAGACCCAATGCAGCCAAAAATAAATAAATGAATAAAAATAAATAAATGAATAAAAGCAAGGTTTTTCTAGAATCATAAAATGATTTGGGAGCACTTTTACTTTTTTTCCCCATAATTTGGAACAATTTGCATAAGAAATGAATTATTTATTAATTGAGGGTGCTTTTCCATGAGTGGATTTTTGACTAGTAATTCTATTTTCTCCATACGTATTTATATATCTTCTGAGTCTTTCTATATTAGTGTGAGTGAATTTTGGTAATTTATATCTTTCTGAAAGAATGTGCAATATATTTACGTTTTTGTAAAGTTCTTCATGGTATTTTCAATCTGTCTTTATAAATCTATCTTTACAATCCCTAATAATTTTTGTATCTTTTGTTTCTTAACCAGTACTATTTCTAAATCAATTTTTTATTGAAATATAATTGACATACAATGTTATATTAATTTCAGGTGTACAACATAATGATTCAATATTTGTATGAATTGAGAAATGATCATCATCTATCACCATACAAAGTTAAAACATTCTTTTTCTTCTTATGATAAAATCTTTTAAGATTTACTTTCTTTGAAATTTGCAATACCAGACTATCTACTATAGTCCCCATGCTGTACGTTACATCCTGATGACTTATTTTATAACTGGAAGTTTGTACCTCTTGTCCCCTTCACCCTTTCCACCCACCCCTTAACCCCCATCCCCTCTGGCAATCACCAATCTATTCTCTGTATCTGAGTTCCGTTTTGTTTGTTTTGTTTTTGAGATTCCAAATATAAGTGAAATCATATGGTATTTGTCTTTTCTCTGTCTGACTTATTTCACTTAGCGTAATACCCTCTAGGCCATCCGTGTTGTCACAATGGAAAGATTTCATTCTTTTTTATGGCTATGAGTAGTATTTGATGGTATATATTTGCCACATCTTTTCTTAATCCATTCATCCATGAATGGACACTTAGATTGTTTCTATATCTTAGCTACTGTAAATAATGCTGCAATGAACATAGGGGTGAGTATATCTTTTTGAATTAGTGTTTTTGTTCAGGTAAACACCTAGAAGTGGAATCTCTGGATTATATGGTAGTTCTATTTTTTAATTTTTGTGGAACCTCCATACTGTTTTCCATAGTAGCTACACCAAGTTACACTCACACCGACAGTGCATGAAGGCTTCCCATTTCTCCATATCCTTGACAATACTTGTTATTTCTAGTCCTTTTGATAATAGCCATTCTGACAGGTGTGTGGTGATACCTCCTTGTGGTTTTGACTTGTATTTCCCTAATGATTAGTGATGTTTTCATGAGCCTGTTGCCCATCCATATATCCTCTTGGGAAAAATGTTTATTTGGATTCTCTGCCCATTTTTAAATTGGATTATTTGGTTTTTTGCTATTGAGTTGTATGTATTCTTTATATTTTTTGGATATTAACCCCTTATCATCATTTGCAAGTATCTTCTTCCATTCAGTATATTGCCTTTTTATTATGTTGATGGTTTTCTTCACTGCACAGAAGATTTTTAGTTTGATGTAATACCATTTGTTTATTTTTGCTTTTGTTGCCATTGCCTTTGGAGTCAAATCTAAAAAAAATATTACCAAGTATGAAGTTGAGCTTACCACCTGTGTGTTTTTCTAGGAGTTTTGTGGCTTCAGGTCTTGCATTCAAATTTTTAATCCATTTTTAGTTAATTTTTGTCTGTGGTGTAAGATAGTGATCCAGTTCGTTCTTTTGCATGTGGCTGTCCAGTTTTCCCAACACCATTTATTAAAGAGACTGTCCTTTCCCCACTGTATATTCTTTCCTCCTTTGTCATAAATTAATTGACCATATATGTAAAGGGTTATTTCTGGGCTCTACTCTGTTCCATTGATCTATGTGTCTGTTTTTATGTCATTAGCATACTGTTTTGATTACTGTAGCTTTGTAGTACAGTTTGAAATCGGGGTGCATGATGCCTCTAGCTTTGTTCTTCTTTCTCAAGATTGCTTTGGCTATTTGAGATCTTTTGCGGATACGTACAATTTTTAGGCTTTTAAATTTTATTTCAGTAAAAATGCCATTGGAATTGTAATAGGGATTGCATTGAACCTGTAGATAGCTTTGGGTAATACGGACATTTTAACAATATTAATTCTTCCTATCCAGGAGCACAGACTATGTTTCCATCTATTTGTGCCTCCTTCAATTTCTTTCATCAGTATCTTAGAGTTTTCAGTGTACAGATCTTTCTCCTTCTTGGTTAAATTGATTCCTGGGTATTGGTTTGTTTTTTTTTTTTTTTTTAATTTATTTTTATTTTTGGCTGCATTGGGTCTTCGTTGCTGCACGCGGGCTTTCTCTAGTTGCAGTGAGCGGGGGCTACTCTTTGTTGCCGTGTGTGGGCTTCTCATTGCGGTGGCTTCTCTTGTTGCAGAGCACGGGCCCTTGGCGCGTGGGCTTCAGTAGTTGTGGCACGTGGGCTCAGTAGTTGTGGAGCACGGGCTTAGTTGCTCCGCGGCATGTGGGATCTTCCCGGACCAGGTCTCGAACCCGTGTCCCATGCATTGACAGGCGGATTCTTAACCACTTCGCCACCAGGGAAGCCCTTGGGTATTGTTTTTGATGCAGTTGTAAATGGCATTTTTTCCTAATTTTTTTCTGATGGTTCATTGTTAGTGTATAAAAATACAACTGATTTTTATATGTTGATTTTCTACTTTGAAACTTTACTGAATTCATTTATTGTTTCTAACAGTCTTTTGGTGGATTCTTCAGGGTTTTCTGTGTATAAAATCATGTTGTTCACAAATTGTGACAGTTTTACTTTTTCCTTTCCAAATTGTATGATTTTTTTTTCCTACTTATTTGCTGTGGCTAATACTTCTAATACTATGCTGAATAAAAGTGATGAGCCATTTTTCTTATCCTTATCTTGTTCTGATAATAAAAGAAAAAAATTCAGCTTTTCACCTTTGAGTATGATGTTAGCTGTAGGATTGCCATATACAGGCTTTATTAAGTGAAGACACACTCCTTCTTATACTCACTTTGTTGAGAGTTTTTATTATAAATAGACATTGAGTTTTGTCAAAAGCTTTTTCTGCATCTACTGAAATTACTAAATGATTTTTATCTTTTACTTTGTTAATGTGACATCACATTGATATGCAGATGTTGAACCTTCCTTGCATCCCTGAGATAAATCCTATTTGATCATTGTGTATAGTCCTTTCTTTATATTGTTGAATTCAGCTTGCTAATTATGTTGAGAATTTTTGCATCTGTGTTCATCAGGGATATTGGACTGTAATTTTCTTTCTTTTTTGGGGGGGGTGTTCTTGTCTGGTTTTGATATCAGGGTAATGCTGGCCTTGTGAAATGAGTTTTGTAGTGTTCCTCCCTTCTCTTCAAGTTTTGGAAGAATTTGAGAAAAATAGGTAATAAATCTTATTTGAATTTTTGGTAGAATTCACCATTGAAACTCCCTGGTCCTGAACTTGTATTTGTTGGCAATTTTTTTTTTTTTTAACTACTGATTCAATCTTTTTAGTAGTGATTAGTGTATTAGATTTTCTATTTTTTCCTGATTCAATCTTAGAAGATTGTATGTTTCTTTGGTGTATAATTGTGTGTAGTACCTGGATCCTTTGTTATTCTTTGGTATCAGTTGTAATATCTCCTCTTTCATTTCTGATTTTATTTATTTAAGCCCTCTGTCTTTTTTCTTAGTGAGTCTAGCTACAGGTTTGTCAATTTTGTTTTCCTTTCAAAGAACCAGCTCTTAGTTTTATTGATCTTTTCTATTGTCTTTTTTGTTTCTTTCCTTTATTACTGCTCTGATCTGTATTATTTCTGTAGACCTGAAACAAATAGACCATCTCCAGCAAAGATGCATTTATTCAGGATCAGCAGAGAATTTCAGTTTGGGGTCAAGCTGTGAGCAAGTCCCTGCATGACAAGGGAAGGAGAACACTTTTACAGAGAGGGAAAGAAAAAAAAAAAAAAAAGATAGGAGGGTTTTATTAAACAAAGAGTCCATAGCTTTTCATTGGCTGAGTCCTTCCCAAGCAAGAAGAGGAGTCTTTCTTCTTCCTGTTAGGCTTTGTTATTTTCATAGGGCATGAGAGTTCCCCCTTCTGTTCTTCCAACTCTATTTAGTTGAAGTTTTGGTTTTTTAATTGTTTACATTTCCCTCCTGCTACTAACTTTGGGTTTTATATGTTCTTTTTCTAGTTTCTTTGGGTGTAAGATAAGATTTTTTGAGATCTTTCTTGTTTCTCAAGGTAGGCCTGTTTTGCTATACAGCATCCCTCTTAGAACTGGCTTTGCTGCACCCCAAAAATTTTGGTATGTTGCATCTCCATTTTCATTTGTATTCTCAAGGTATTTTTAAATTTCTCCTTTGATTTCTTTGTTGACCCATTTGTTTTTCAGTATCATGTTGTTTAATCTCCACATATCTGTGATTTTTCCACTTTTATTTTTGTATTTGATTTAGTTTGATACCACTGTTGTTCAAAAAAGATGCTTGGTATGATTTCAGTCTTCTTAGATTTATTGAGACTTGCTTATGAGCTATCATATACAACTTCCTTATGATATAACATATGATCTATCCTGGAGAATGAATGTTCCATGTGCACTTGAGAGAAATGTGTATTCTGCTGCTTTGGATGGAATGTATCTATTAAGTCCAACTGGCCTAAAGTGTCCTTTATTATACACCTTATAATCAATAAGGTGTTTTCTTATTGATTTTGCATCTGGGTAATCTATCCATTGATGTGTTAAAGTCCCTTATTATTATTGTATTGCTATCAATTTCTCCCTTTAGATATATAAATATTTGCTTCATATAGTTAGATTCTCCTATGTTGGGTACATAAATATGTACAAATATTATACCTTCTTGCTGGATTGACACCTTCATCATTATGTAGTGCCCATCTTTGTCTTTTATTACAGACCTTCTTTTAAAGTCTTTTTTGTCTGATATAAGTATAGCTACCCCAGGTTTCTTTTGATTTCCATTTACAGGAAACATCTTTTTTTATCCCTTCACTTTCAGTCTATGTGTGTTCTTATACCTAAAATGAGTCTCTTGTAGGCAGCATATTGATGGGTCTTGTTTCTTTATCCATTCAGCCACTCTGTCATTTGATTGGAACATTTAGACCATTTGCATTTAAAATAATTATTGATAGGTATGCACTTATTTTGTTAATTGAGTTTTCTAGCTGTTTGGTAGCTTTTCTCTTCTCCTTTCTTCTTCTCTTGCTTTCTTGCTTTGTGTTTGATGAATTTCAATAGTGTTATGCATAGTTAGTTTCCTTTCTCTTTATGATTTGTGTACAGGCCTATCTCTGTTTATTGTGCTTCTCCACTGTATTGCACTTTGCAGGTATTGCATTTTAAAAAGTAAAGGTTTGTGGCCACCCTGCATTGATCAAGTCTAGGTGCAATTTTTCCAATAACATTTGCTCAATTCATGTCTCTGTGTCACATTTTGGTAGTTCTTGTAAATTTCAAAATTTTTCATTATTATATTTTTTATGGTGATCTGAGATTAGTGATCTTTGTTACTATTGCAAAAAGATTACAACTCATTGAAGGCTCTAGTGATGGTTAGCACTTTTTAGCAATGAAGTATTTTTAAATTAAGGTATGTACATTGTTTTCTTAGACATGATGCTATTGCATACTTAATAGACTACAGTATAGTGTAAATACAACTTTTATGTGTACTGGGAAACAAAAAAATCGTGTTAACTCACTTTATTGTGATATTCTGTTTATTGCTGTGGTCTAGAACTGAACCTGCATTATCACTGATATGCCTGTATCTACCATAGATTTTTGCTTTTCAGTTATTATGAAGCTCATCTCTAGCAGCTTATATGTATATAACAGTGTATTTTATGTTGATAGCAAGTTAAGTTTGAATGCACTCTAACTCTACGATTTTATCCCCCACATGTTTTATTTTTATATCACATTTTACATCTTTTTATTTTGTGTATCCATTTTCTAGTTATTATAGTTAGAGTTATTTCTACTACTTATGCCTTGTAACTGTGGTTTTTTTTAAAACTAATTAATTAATTTATTTATTTTTGGCTGTGTTGGGTCTTCGTAGCTGTGCGCGGGCTTTCTCTAGTGGCGGCGAGTGGGGGCTCCACTTCATTGTGGTGCGCGCTGGCTTCTCACTGCGGTGGCTTCTCTTGTTGCAGAGCACGGGCTTCAGCAGTTAGGCTCGCAGGCTCTATAGCGCAGGCTCAGTAGTTGTGGCTCACGGACTTAGTTGCTCTGCGGCATGTGGGATCCTCCCGGACCAGGGCTCGAACCCATGTCCCCTGCATTGGCAGGTGGATTCTTAACCACTGGGCCACCAGGGAAGCCCCTTGTAACTTTCATACTAGCTTTAAAGTGATAAATTCACTACTTTACTATATATTTACCTTTACCAGTGAAATTATAACTTTCACATGTTTTCTTGTTACTAATTAGTGCTGTTTCTTTTCAAGTTAAAGAAAGTTCCTTTAAGCCACAGCAATCAGAGACAAAAAAGAAATAAAAGGAATCCAAATCGGAAAAGAAGAAGTAAAACTGTCTCTGTTTGCAGATGACATGATACTATATATAGAGAATCCTAAAGATGCTATCAGAAAACTACTAGAGCTAATCAATGAATTTGGTAAAGTAGCAGGTTACAAAATTCACAGAAATCTCTTGCATTCCTATACACTAATGATGAAAAATCTGAAAGAGAAATTAAGGAAACACTCCCATTTACCATTGCAACAGAAGGAATAAAATACCTAGGAATAAACCTACCTAAGGAGACAAAAATCTGTATGCAGTAAACTAAAGACACTGATGAAAGAAATTAAAGAGCATACAAACAGATGGAGAGATATACCATGTTCTTGGATTGGAAGAATCAACATTGTGAAAATGACTCTGCTACCCAAAGCAATCTACAGATTCAATGCAATCCCTATCAAACTACCACTGGCATTTTTCACAGAACTAGAATAAAAAATTTCATAATTTATATGGAAACACAAAGACCCTGAATAGCCAAAGCAGTCTTGAGAAAGAAAAACGGAGCTGGAGGAATCAGGCTCCCTGACTTCAGACTATACTACAAAGCTACAGTAATCAAGACAGTATGGTACTGGCCCCAAAACAGAAATATAGATCAATGGAACAGGATAGCAAGCCCAGAGATAAACCCACGCTCATATGGTCACTTTATCTTTGATAAAGGAGGCAAGAATATAGAATGGAGAAAAGACAGCCTCTTCAATAAGTGGTACTGGGAAAACTGGACAGCTACATGTAAAAGAATGAAATTAGAACACTCCATAATACCATACATAAAAATAAACTCAAAATGGATTAAAGACCTAAATGTAAGGCCAGATACTATAAAACTCTTAGAGGAAAACATAGGCAGTACACTCTATGACATAAATCACAGCAAGATCCTTTTAGACCCACCTCCTAGAGAAATGGAAATAAAAACAAAAATAAACAATGGGACCTAATGAAACTTAAAAGCTTTTGCACAGCAAAGGAAACCATAAACAAGACCAAAAGCCAACCCTCAGAATGGGAGAAAATATTTGCAAATGAAGCAACTGACAAAGGATTAATCTCCAAAATATACAAGCAGCTCATGCAGCTCAATATCAAAAATCAAAAAACCCAATCCAAAAATGGGCAGAAGAGCTAAATAGACATTTCTCCAAAGAAGATATACAGATTGCCAAGAAACACATGAAAGGATGCTCAACATCACTAACCATTAGAGAAGTGCAAATCAAAACTACAATGAGGTATCATCACCTCACATCAGTCTGAATGGCCATCATCAAAAAACCTACAAACAGTAAATGCTGGAGAGGGTGTGGAGAAAAGGGAACACTCTTGCACTGTTGGTGGGAATGTAAATTGATACAGCCACTATGGAGAACAGTATGGAGGTCCCTTAAAAAACTAAAAATAGAACTACCATATGACCCAGCAATCCTACTAATGGGCATATACCCATTAGTCGGAAACCATAATTCAAAAAGAGTCATGTACCACAGTGTTCATTGCAGCACTATTTACAACAGCCAGGACATGGAAGCAACCTAAGTGTCCATCAACAGATGAATGGATAAAGAAGGTGTGGCACATATATACAATGGAATATGACTCAGCCATAAAAAGAAACAAAATTGAACTATTTGTAGTGAGGTGGATGGACCTAGAGACTGTCATACAGAGTGAAGTAAGTCAGAAAGCGAAAAACAACTATGCTAACATATATATGGAATCTAAAAAAAAAAAAAGGTTCTGAAGAACCTAGGAGCAGGACAGGAATAAAGACACAGACATAGAGAATGGACTTGAGGACATGGGGAGGGGGAAGGGTAAGCTGGGATGAAGTGAGAGAGTGGCATTGATATATATACACTACCAAATGTAAAATAGATAGCTAGTGGGAAGCAGCCACATAGCACAGGGAGATCAGCTTGGTGCTTTGGGACCACCTAGAGGGGTGGGAGAGGGAGAGTGGGAGGGAGGCTCAAGAGAGAGGGGATATGGGGATATTTGTATACATATAGCTGATTCACTTTGTTATACAGCAGAAACTAACAACATTGTAAAGCAATTATACTCCAATAAAGATGTTAAAAAAAGAAATAGTTCCTTTAATATTTCCTGTATGGCTGGTTTAGTGGTGATGAACTTTATCTCTCTTTTGTTTCTGAATGATAACCTCGGCAAGTAAAGTATTCTTGGTGGACTTTTTTTCCCTTTAACACTTTGATTATATCTATGTCACTCCTTCCTGGCCTGCAAGGTTTCTGCTGAGAAATCTGCTGATAGTCTTATGGAGGCTCCCTTGTATATGAAAAGTTGTTTTCTCTTGCTGCTTTTAGATTTTTCTCTTTATCTTTAATTTTTGACATTTTAATTACAATGTTTCTTAATGTGCATCTCTTTGGGTTCTTTTTGTTTGGAACTTTCTTGGCTTGCTGGGTCTGGATGTCTGTTTCTTTCCCCAGGTTAGGCAAGTTTTCAGCCATTATTTCTTCAAATCAGTTTTCTGTTCCATTCTCTCTCTCTTCTCCTTCTGGGATCCCTATATGCAAATGTTATTCTGCTTGATTTTGTCCCATAGGTCCCTTAATATATCTTAAACTTTTTAAAATTCTTTGTTCTTTTTGTTGCTCTGTTTGGATGAGTTCTACTGTCCAGTCTTCCAGGTTACTGATTCATTCTTCTCCTTCATCTAGTCTGCTGTTGAACCCCTCTAGTGTAATTTTCAGTCAGTTATTATACTCTTCAGCTCTGAGACTTCTGTTTGGTACTTCATTATATTCTCAATCTCTGTTGAATATCTCACTGTGTTCATCCATTCTTCATCCAAGTTCAGTGAACATCTTTATGATGATTATTTTAAGTAATTTACCTGATAAAGAGTTCATCTGATTCATTAAGGGTTTGTTTATTGTTTTTTTTGTGTTTTTTTGCGGGGGGGGTGGATTATCTTGCTTTTTGTTTCGAATATACTCTTTTGTATTGTACTCTCATTTTGCTTGGTTCTCTGTGTTTGTTTCTATGTATTAAGTGAAAGTGTTCTCTCTCACAGTCTTGAAGGAATGGCCTTGTGTGGGAGATGAACCTTATCATTTAACCTTTCCCTAGTCACTGGTTGTTTCTTGAGCCTTTGTGATTGTCCAAGCAGCCTGATTTTTTTCTTGTTAAGGCCCAGTTTTTGATGGTGTCAAGAGCTGTCTCTTCAATTGTTTCAGATCCATGAGACCCAGAAAAGCAGTACCTCTGGCACCCAGAGCCAGGTGGTCAAGGGGCATTCCCTATGTGGGCTGCATGTGCCAGCTGACTTGGGGTGGGGGGACACTGCAGCAACTTAGGGCCAGGGCACTGGGCCAGCTGGCTTTATCAGGGCTGTGGGAGTGGCATGGGGGTGGGGCACATCTACTCTAACAAGTTAGAGGGAGAGTATAAAAGTGGTGCCTGCTAGCGCCTGTGCTAGCAAGGTAGAGAGAGAATGCAAAAATGGCACATGCCATCACCTGTCTCCCTGGAGAGAGTCCCAACAGGTTCTGATGTTCTAGTAGGTGCTCTAAGACTAACAAATAAATTGTCTTCATGTATGGTCTAGGTGCCTCCCAAACAGCTGCTTCTGTGCTAGATTGCCCGGTGAATGAGTCTGCACGCAAGTCCTTTTAAGAGCAGAATATCTGTTTCATGTGGTCCTATGGTCCTTCTGCCTGCAAGCTCTATTGGTTTTCAAAGCCAGTTGTTTTGGGAGCTCATCTCTGGTGCAAGACCCAGGGGTTGGGGTCTGTGATATGGGGCATAAACTCCTTACTCCTCAGGGAGAAGCTCCATATTCATGAGATCCCTCCTGATTATAGGTCGCTACACTGGGGGTGGGGTTTTTGGTGAGACCACATTTTTCACATGTTTCTCCTACCTGTCTGGATGTGGCCCCTTTATCCTCTGTTACAGGGGGATCCTTCAGCGAGTTTTTCAGTCCTTCCCAGATGGAATTGTTCCATATGTAATCCGTTGTGTAGGCACAGCAGATTTGTTGTGTCTGTGGGAAGAGGTAAGTTCAGGATCTTCCTACACTGCCATCTTGAACTGCCTCGTCTCTAAATCGATCTTTTTGTGTTTTTTGAAGACTTCTCTTGGTTTTACTGATACTTTCTACTAATTCTTTCTTCTATTTTCTTTGGGCTTGCTCTCTTCACACTTTTTGTGTTAATATTTTTAATCCAGTATTTAGGTCACAAATATGTCTCTTGAAAACTTTAAATTCTAAGTTAACTATATCCCACAAGTTTTGATTCATTGTAGTTTAATTATTGTTCAATTCTAAATATTTTGATTTACATTGTGATTTGACCAAAGAAATATTTACAGATATTATTTAAATGTTCAAATGTATTTGTGCATAGACTTTAAAATTCTAATTCCATTGTGTTTTGGCAAGAGGATTTGGTCTCATCAGGAATTTGGGTTTGTTTAGACTTGTTTCACAGATAGTACGTAGTCAATTTTTGTAACTTTTATGTGTGTTTGGAAAAGTGTACATTCTATAAATGTGGTCTCGTGTATAAATGCACATCTATTAGATCATTTTTTATTGTGTCATTTATGTGCACTCTGTACTTTCTGTCTTTCAAATAAAACCTTTTACTATACATAAAATATGCATATCCAAGCATATTTTAGGTGTATATAATTACTAATACATACCTGAGAGAGATGTATTTAATCTCTGTTAGTGGATTTACTGAGTTTTTCTTTATATTTCTATGTTTTCTTTATGTATTTTGAGACTGTCTTGTTAAGCACAAAGGTTTATCGTATCTTCCTAGTAAATTGTTTCTTTTTCCTAAGAGTGATTTCTTCTAATTTAAAGTCAATTTCATAGTTATTAGATGAGTATATTGGCTTTCTTTTGGTTAATATTTGCCAGTTGTATGTTGTTCTATCCCTTTCATTTCAATATTTGAGTTACATTTAAATGTGTGTGAAAGTGATAGTGTTCAGAAAGTTATGAATATCATCTCTGTTTATTCCAGCCTCATTTCAATTGTGACCAGACCTGGCCAGTGAGCCATAGTGACCTCTGGTGTGGTGACTGTGTCTCATAGATAGAGAATAGCTGACCAGTGTATTTCAAGTTCATGGGAGAAATAACAATTTATTTCTTTAAGCCACTGAGATTGTAGAGTTAATTTATCACAGCATAGTCTAGTCTATTTTGACTAGTTTTATGGTCAGATTACAATTGAATTTCTGCTCTTCTTGTTAATTTGAGAATCTGTCCTTCAATCTTTGAGTTGAATTTGATAACAAATTTTCTGTAATTGCTGCTATAGTTGGCCTTATGTCTATGTTATTTTGTGCTTTCTTTTGACCATATATATATATATATTTAACATCTTTATTGGAGTATAATTGCTTTACAATGGTGTGTTAGTTTCTGGTTTATAACAAAGTGAATCAGTTATACATATACATATGCTCCCATATCTCTTCCTTCTTGCGTCTCCCTCCCTCCCACCCTCCTTATCCCACCCCTCTAGGTTGTCACAAACCACTGAGCTGATCTCCCTGTGCTATGTGGCTGCCTCCCACTAGCTACCTATTTTACGTTTGGTAGTGTATATATGTCCATGCCACTCTTTCACTTTGTCACAGCTTACCATTCCCCCTCCCCATATCCTCAAGTCCATTCTCTAGTAGGTCTGTGTCTTTATTCCCATCTTGCCACTAGGTTCTTCATGACCTTTTTTTTTTTTTTCCTTAGATTCCATATATATGTGTTAGCATACGGTATTTGTTTTACTCTTTCTGACTTACTTCACTCTGTATGACAGACTCTAGGTCTATCCACCTCACTACAAATAACTCAATTTCATTTCTTTTTATGGCTGAGTAATATTCCATTGTATATATGTGCCACATCTTCTTTATCCATTCATCTGTCGATGGACATTTAGGTTGCTTCCATGCCCTGGCTATTGTAAATAGAGCTGCAGTGAACATTGTGGTACATGACTCTTTTTGAATTATAGTTTTCTCAGGGTATATGCCCAGTAGTGGGATTGCTGGGTCGTATGGTAATTCTATTTTTAATTTTTTAAGGAACCTCCATACTGTTCTCCATAGTGGCTGTATCAGTTTGCATTCCCACCAACAGTGCAAGAGTGTTCCCTTTTCCCCACACCCTCTCCAGCATTTATTGTTTGTAGATTTTTTGATGATGGCCATTCTGACCAGTGTGAGATGATATCTCACTGTAGTTTTGATTTGCATTTCTCTAATGATTAATGATGTTGAGCATCCTTTCATGTGTTTGTTGGCAATCTGTATATCTTCTTTGGATAAATGTCTGTTTAGGTCTTCTGCCCATTTTCGGATTGGGTTGTTTGTTTTTTTGTTATTGAGCTGCATGAGCTGCTTGTATATTTTGGAGATTAATCCTTTGTCAGTTGCTTCATTTGCAAATATTTTCTCCCATTCTGAGGGTTGTCTTTTGGTCTTGTTTATGGTTTCCTTTGCTGTGCAAAAGCTTTTAAGTTTCATTAGGTCCCATTTGTTTATTTTTGTTTTCATTTCCATTTCTCTAGGAGGTGGGTCAAAAAGGATCTTGCTGTGATTTATGTCATAGAGTGTTCTGCCTATGTTTTCCTCTAAGAGTTTGATAGTGTCTGGCCTTACATTTAGGTCTTTAATCCATTTTGAGTTTATTTCTGTGTATGGTGTTAGGGAGTGTTCTAATTTCATACTTTTACATGTACCTGTCCAGTTTTCCCAGTACCACTTATTGAAGAGGTTGTCTTTTCTCCACTGTATATTCTTGCCTCCTTTATCAAAGATAAGGTGTCCATATGTGCGTGGGTTTATCTCTGGGCTTTCTATCCTGTTCCATTGATCTATATTTCTGTTTTTGTGCCAGTACCATACTGTCTTGATTACTGTAGCTTTGTAGTATAGTCTGAAGTCAGGGAGCCTGTTTTTCTTTCTCAAGATTGCTTTGGCTATTTGGGGTCTTTTGTGTTTCCATACAAATTGTGAAATTTTTTGTTCTAGTTCTGTGAAAAATGCCATTGGTAGTTTGATAGGGATTGCATTGAATCTGTAGATTGCTTTGGGTAGTAGAGTCATTTTCACAAAGTTCATTCTTCCAATCCAAGAACATGGTATATTTCTCCATCTATTTGTATCATCTTTAATTTCTTTCATCAGTGTCTTATAATTTTCTGCATACAGGTCTTTTGTGTCCTTAAGTAGGTTTATTCCTAGATATTTTATTCTTCTTGTTGCAGTGCTAAATGGGAGTGTTTTCTTAATTTCACTTTCAGTTTTTTAATCATTAGTGTGTAGGAATGCCAGAGATTTCTGTGCATTAATTTTGTATCCTGCTACTTTACCAAATTCATTGATTAGCTCTAGTAGTTTTCTGACCATATGTTTTTCTTGCTTGTTTTTTCCACCTTTCTACCTTCTACTGGATTGTTGATTCATTTATTCCTCCCTTTCCAATTCTACTTGTTTGGAAATTATTTTTTCATTATTTAGTGATTCATCTTAAAATTTTAACATGCCCCGTTGTCTTAATGTTTACATTTAATCAGTTTATCTCTACCTTTCAATCAGAATCTATGAGTAAGCATTCACAAGTAAATGATCTCACTTTCTCTCTTAACTGCCTTTATTTTGCATTAATATTTGATATTTTTTCATTAGAACTTTAGAATTTTTGTCTAATGTTATTTTTTTGTCAGCATTTTGAAGATATTTTTCTACTGTCATCTTACAGTTTTGGTGAGAAACAAGCTGTTATAAAATTTTCTTTTGTAAGTGATGAATTTTTTCTTTAAAACTTTATTTTCTTTTAATACTTTTACCTATCTTTAAAAATATATGTATATCCTTCATTTTCACCATAAAATGTATCTTGGTTTGGATTTATATTTATTTCTTAGAATCAGGACTCATTTTGCTTATTTAATCCAAGGTTCATGTCTTTCACCTGGGAACTTTTTAGCTTTTATTGAAATTTGCCTAGCTCCAATTAAATCTGTTCTCTTCTCTTGAAACTTTAATGCAACATAAGTTGGATCCTCTCGTTTAAGGCTCTGTAATTCCTATTTTTTATTGTCTACCTTCTTTCTCTTTTGCTTCCTAGATAATATAGTTATATCTAATTTCCAGTTTATATAGTCTTCCTGAATCAAAATTTATTTGATGTTAAACTCTTTATTAAACAAGCTCTTAGTTTTAATAACCTTATTTTTAATTTAAGTATAAATATATATAAATATGTATAAATATAAATATATAAGTATTTATAAATATATTTGGAATCCTAGTCAGACACAGAAACTTACTTAGGACTTTTCTGGGCCTGAGGATGTGATTTCTATAACTCCATTTTCATTAAGAGAAAAGGTTTCCCAGGGTCCAAGCCTCAGTTAGGGACTACAGTTCCAACTCTGTGGCTTTTTTGGAACCAAGACCATGTCCTTTGCCCCTGTCTATGTAGTAATGTCCTGCTCTTTTCATGTTGGGCTTATTTTAGATATTATATTTCCCTCATCTCATATTTTAGATCTCTTATTTAAGTTTTACCTTATGTGCTTTGCTCTTCTGACTTCGAGACATTTTTTTTCTTTCAAGGTCACCTATGATTTTTTTCTTTTGTTTAATTGTTATATTTTATTCAGCATTTTTAAGTGTTTGGAATGAGGTAGAAGCCTATATTTCAGTCCACCGTGTTATGAGACTTTAATTCAGTCAGTTTTCATGTGCATGTTTTATTATGTTTTTCCATAATTATAGATTTTCATATACTATGAATTTATATGGCCTTTTCCTTTTAATAACATTTTTGCCATACATGAAAAACATTTCTTTCCAAAGTATTTGTCTTTTAGGTGTCCCCCATCATCCTCTGAATGATATTGATTTGTTGTTTATCACTTAGCACTTAGTATTGGGTAGCACATTGACTTCTGTTGTTAAATTAAGACATAAAGTAGGATACAGATTTACTATATATTTATACATATTACATATATATATATTACGGTGATGATTTGCTAATAGGCTAATGGGTTGTATGATGTTTGAATTGTATTAGGAAAAAAATCACACTTAAAGAGGTTTGGGTGTCCAAAAAAAAAAAAAAGTGGTCAAATTCTAAGAACATTTTTAAAGAAGCATTTAAATGAATTTAATATAGGCCAGAGTCTGACTTTACAGCATGAACTGTTCTACTTTTTGATGTTGAAGTCTTGATCAAACTCAGGTGCCGTCTCTTGCTGTCATCACTCACAGAGACTGAAGAAGTCCAGAATGTTAGATTGTTGATTCACAATAAGTAATGTATCAGGCAGAAGGAACAAATTCTCTTGTTAGCCTGATTATTACATTTTCTCTATATAGATAAATACATGAAAAGAAAAATTATCAGATAGTTGTCTGACTATTTTGGAATCACAGGAAGTGTTGTTTAACAATTTTTTGAGTTTTAATGTCATCAGGACTTCATAACTTGATATGTCATTTCCTTTGATAGGAATGTACCTGTCTGATAGACCTATACTCATATGTATCTGACACAACCTCTCATGTTGATAGTGCTTACTTGGTCAGTGCCTGTGT
This sequence comes from Eubalaena glacialis, assembly GCF_028564815.1. Taxonomy (NCBI): domain Eukaryota; kingdom Metazoa; phylum Chordata; class Mammalia; order Artiodactyla; family Balaenidae; genus Eubalaena; species Eubalaena glacialis. The sequence goes on along the minus strand of NC_083716.1, from coordinate 156,618,430 downwards.
TTTTTCAGTGGCTGTTCTGTACCTATGCTTCTATTGCTGAATAATCTTGCTTTGGTATAACATCTGCTTTTTTGAATTATGTTCCTATCTTCACTCAGGTTCTGACTAAGTGTTGTTAACCTTAAAGGCATTCTCTCTCCTTAATGTGACTTGATTTTGGTGTGCTGCTGCTACTACTATGTCTTTGCCTACCATTAGTATTACTACAAATAGCTGCTAAGATTCATTGAACTGTTGCTATTTCTTAGTCACCATGCTATGTTTTTTATGTGTATTCTCTCATTTAAACTTAGAAAACAACCCTAGGAAGCTGAAATTGTTATTATACCTATTTGGCTGATGTATAAAGTTCTAAGTTACCAACTTATCCAGTGAGAAAGTGACAGGTTCATAGTTTATACTTAGGCAAGTATATTAACTTTGGAGCACTTCTACCTACTTTAATGTTCACTGATTTTGGAATAAAGAGAGAAATACCTCTCTCACACTTCTTAGTAGCACCAAGTCATGGCATATTAGATCTGGACTACAGTCATCATCTTCATTTTATATGTGAGAATATAGATCCAGATGGTTAAGTGTCTTAACTAAAATCAAAAGCCAGTCAATTCCTCATCAAGCTGGGACCAGAACCATGATCTTCAGACTATTTGTCCTGGGATCTTTCCAGTGTTATTTTCCCCTCATTTCCCTTCCACATCTTTTCTTCTCGTTATGTGAACCATTTCATTTACAGGATTGCCTGGGAGAGATCAGTCATGAAATTATTACAGTTATATATTGATTAGTGATATTTACATATCTATATAGACACATATTACATAAATATGAAGAAATGGCTATTTCTATCATTACTAGGACATGGATTTTGAATTTTTGGATGTGATGGTCAGTTTTTTTCCCCAAACTCTATATCCTTTTTACTCCATTAAGCAAGTATAGATATTTATGACACAGTAAGAATTAGGGGTACAAACTCTGACCTTCAAGTAAAACCTTAAACAAAATCTATGTGAAAACTACTATCTAGTTCTCATCAGGCTATAACTAACTAAATAACTAGTTCAGAGAGACATCTCACTGGGAGTATTCTCTTTTTCTTATATCCTGAATGGATATTTTGTGGCTATGCAAAGCATGGCTACTTTCTTGTTAAATTTCAGAAGCTTTATCATTGTCCAGCTGAGTTTCTGTGTGGGGCAATCATCCCAAGGCTCCATCCTCTTATTTTTAAAATGCTGAAATAGCATGTTAAAGGATTCAGTCTTTTGAAGCCAGCAAGATATAGAAATTATATGACAGTAATCCCAGATGGGAGGGTTTTGTTTTTGTTTTGAAATTTTTAGGGAACATTATGCCCATGAAGTATGTCAGCTTGGCAGAATTGAAGATCAAAGTTCTTTTTCAGGTACAGCATTATACGCCGAGGCTAAGACATCTCCCTACATCTCCCTTGGCTTATCATGCCCATGTGTACTAACTCTTAATAAAAGCTGCCAGTTCCAGCAAGAGAGAAAGCAGTTAAGTGCCCATGCTCATCCCTCCTTTATTGAGCCTGACAGGCAAGGTGACATTGTGATGATGCATTACCAATGATGGAGTCACAAGGAATTGAACAAACTAAGCATTATTATCCCGAGTAGCCAAAAGAACATTCTTTAAGAACACAATTCATCAGGCACTCTCAAATACTGAGAAGCCTATAGATTCAAAGTTAGAATTTCAAACTTCAGAAGTAAATAATCAATATAAAATGTAAAGGATTAGAATAGTTTATTTTTCTATTAATGCAGTCTCCTTTTCCTTTTCTTTTCATTTTTAAGGGATTTATTCTAGCATTATAATATATTCAGTATTTTTTAAATAATACTTAAACATAATTTTCCATTAATATTTGATGTCTACTCAGTTATATAAATTTAGCAACTGACAAAGATAATGACTTTAGACTTTGGTCTCCTCATTTAAAAATTTTGGAGGCTGGGTTTTTCCTAACATGAACAACCAGTATTTTAAAATTTAGGCTGAAATGAAACAAAATTCATCAACTAAAAATGGTTGTAGAACAAGGTCTGGCAAATTAGAAAGGTTCATTCTTTACCAGTCTCTCTTCTATAAAGAGAGTTTTCACATGGTTAATTAGTAAATCATGTTCCATGTCCTGTGTTTTGTACTGAGCTTATCAAAATAGTTCCTGCTTTTCATGAGTTTACTGTATAGGTGGAGAGACATACAGTAACTCAGATAATAACACACTATACCTACAATTAGAAAGAGGTCGGTGACATGCCCCAGATTGGAGGAGGAATCGGGTAACATTACGTACTTGAGGTGACATTGAATTACTGGATAAGACTCACATTGGCCATGCAGCTGGGAGGGGAAGGAGATGCCAGTCCTAAAACAATCGTAAGACCACAGGGCAAGCACTAATTCTAACAGTCTCAACTAATAAAATCATACCCACCCAGCACTCTTTACAGCTGCAGTTTTACTTTCATCACTTGAAAACCCAAATTTTGCAGGTAAATGCAAAATCATATAATAAAAGTGTTACTGGTAATGCACTTGTTTATTTGTGTTGCAATAATTATTCTCTTCTGTGTTTTTTTGCCTTTTGGTATTGTCTTCCTTGACAAGGAAGAAGTTGATTTTATCTTATTCAGGATTTTATAGGCCCTACTGTGTGTTATGCCTAACCCAATCGTACTTTTTTCTTCTCTGTAATGATCTGAATCCAGGGATTTTTCTACAAACTTTATCTGTAATTAAATCTTAAATATTCCTTCAAGGTGAACTGCCTATATATTTAAATCTAGAATTTCCTAATGTCAACAATAATATTTTAGCCAATTTATTGTGAAGAAAATGATACCTTTTATTTCCAATGGAAAGAAATTCACTGAGATTTTGCCGACATAATGCACATGATTATAGCTCTTGGTTACTTTTTCTAGTTTTGTCTATCCTTTTTTCACAGCTCAAACAACTACTCACCTTCCATACAAAATCCAGCTGCTTTCATCATTTACAAAGCATATAGAACAAAATATTCTTTCTTATTCTCAGATTAGTTGGAAAAATGTGAAAAGTTACTTAAATTTCAGATCACTGAAAATATTAACACTTATGGGGTTTCAAAGCTTGTAGATACTAATGCTTTGAAATTTCTCATATGCAATTCCCAATGGTGCGCCATGTAGAACTTTAAAAAATCAGAGGCTTTTTTTTTTTTTCGTTAAACACAGTAGCATTTTAGGACAATGCGTGCTAGCTTCTCTGTTTGTGTAACTGTTGCTGAAATGGATCTTTTCAAGCATAGTAAGGGGTATGAATTGTGCTTGCCTAAAGGCTATGAAACCCAAAAACTGTGAAATGGAGTTGCAGCACAGCCCTTTATTGATGGCAGAAGTTCAGCTGTAGTTTGGGGTATTTTGATCAGCAATTTCAACAAATGCTTTGAAAACTTTACCTACATATAAGCATTCTAGCACTGTGCTGTTTCAAGTATTGAAAAGTGAGTTCTTTATTTTTCCATCCATTATGCATTTCCTACTTTGCGGAAATAAGGACTACTCATTGAACACGTTTGCTGTGTTCACTACCAATTTAAATATATGAATAATTGATACACACTGGATTGACTATCTTTCACTGCAAAGCCCTTTATTATCTCAGTATTTTGGTTTAGGAGATAGGTGGATGTGAACTACATTTCAGAAGTCCAATTTTATTGTCCATAGCTTCAAACATTTCTACTTTGTTTTTTTCAAAAATTTAATTCAACCACAGATATGACTAAACAAACAAAGATCTACTCAAATTGCTATCTTACTCTATATTTCTTCTAGTCTTCTGATTTTGTGTTTGGAAATGAAAGTTCATGGTCAAATCCATTGGTTGAAAAGATAACATAATGAAAACCATGGCAAAACCCCATTGGATTCACTTTAATTCAAAAAACCTTTAGTAAAGGCCTGATTTTGACCCAAAGCCATTAGAATAGATGGAATCACTCCAGGAAACAGTGTTGAGTAGGTTCTCACTGTAAGTTCCAAGGATTATTTCTGATTTCTTTTTTGAAGGGAATTCCAAAATTTCTCTTTACAATTGTGTTAGGTTACCTTAAGTATCTATTGTGAATTACCATTTATAAACCTTTTCACATATAAAATTTTATTCATTTCATAAGAAAGGAGTTAAAAGGATCTGGAGATCAATCCTGTATCTTCTGCTTACTGGCTATTTGACCTCAGGGATGTTACTGTACCTCTCCCGTTCTAACTTCAGTACCTTCAGCAGTGGCTGCATATTCTAAGGCTTTAGTTCCCTCTTAACAGCTCCCTGAGGGAGCTCACGCAGGATGGCCCTGGTTCTGAGTGTCTTTCCTGTTGATCTCCAACCCTGGGTGGGGAGGAAGGGTGTATCTTTTTTTTTTTTTCTTGTGCTAATTCCTAGGTTCTCTCAGCTACCCCTGAGAGCTTTTTCTGCTTTTCCATCACCTGTGTAAATAATTCCCAAGTTTAAATTCCCTCTGCTGGAAATACCTAGAGTGGTATTTATTTTCCTGACTAGACTCTGACTGATATATCTTTATAAACTCCCATTTGCCCCTTTGAAAATGGAGATAAAATTACCTACTTCAGAGGGCTATTTTGAGGATTACAATTATAAAATATCTAAATGATGAAATCAGGGAATAGAATAACAGACAAACCAACAGTAAGGGAAGGGTGAGGAGCTAAGAAAGGCTGATAGAAGGAAAATAACATTGTTTCCCTTGTCCTAAAAATCCTAATACTGCAAAATAATGATCATTATTTTCATTTTTAAGATGAAGAAAATGAGGTTTGTAGACATTAAGCACAACACAGTTAATATATGAAATCAGAACTCAGGTCTGTCCAGACTCAAAATTTATATTTTATATTTTGTTTTGTTTTCTGTCTGCCATAATAACTCCTGTTGGAAAAGTTTCATATATAAACTGTCTACTGAACAGTGTTGAATTGTGCAGGCTCTGTTTTCAGGGATGGGATCTGTAATCATTGACAAAAGGCAGAACAAAATTTCTTAAGCAACACATCTGCTTTATTTACATGAGTTGAAGAAAAATACTCATTTAAAACACGTACTTTTTAGAAGAAGGATAGGGTTCTAACTTTGTCCTATCACTCAGGTCTAGAAAATCTCTCACCTCCAGTTATTTGCATTTTTAGCCTTTGTCAAGATGATCAAGATAAGTCATGAATCAGAAATGTTTTGCTTTAAATTGCCCATAGTGTCCATGTAACTGCCACTTTGAATTACCATCTGTTTCCCTTTTTACTGTAGGATGTTTTTATCCACGGGGTCTGGTAACCTGTTTTCTATCATCAAAAATAAGTCAGGTGGCAAGGCTCAGAAATTATTTGTGGAAAAATACGAAATCTGATATGAACAGGAAAGGGATACCTTAAAATAAATATTCCAGGTATGGAAGTTAGGCACCCTAGTAGGTGCTCGTTCCCACCTCAATTTTTAAGTTTGTCACCTTTAGAAGGACTCGAAGTTATTTCTGTATGATGAAAATAAGGATCTTTGAAATTTGTTAGAGACATTCCTTTGTGCTTTGGCAGTTTTACAGGCAAAACAATATAGTTTATTTAAGGAAAATAACATGGAAAAACAATTTAATAACATGACAGGATACATGAAGAGAACTTCAAAAGCTCCTGAAAGCTGTGGAGGGTGAGCTCATATTTTATGGAATGTAGCGGAGAAGACAGGTGAGCACAGACCTCAAATTTCCAACATGTGAGTTGCTTGGGAGGTCTACATACTACCGTGGGAAGCAGTAGTTTAAGGAAGGAAAACTTCTAGACACACATAAATGAGGGGACCAATATTGATAAAATATTGATAAAAAGGAATCTCAAGGAATGTGGATATCACTTCCAAGAATTTTGTTCACATTCACTTAATTGATTTTTACTTTGTTCCTCATTAGGTATTTATTGTGTTTTTTTGCATTCATTTGCCTAGGGCCATACCAACCTGGACTGCAGTCTCCTTAGATGTGGTAGACTGAGCAAAGTTGAGTCCAAATTTAGGTTGTGGGGGGCAAAAAGACCACCTAGGAGAGTTGTGCATGTGGTCACTTAAGTCCACATTTACTGAGGCAATAAGAAAGCCATGAAATAATATGGATTCTTAAGCTGGAAACGGAAAAAAACACCTGAAATTGAGATAGGGAAAGTTAGAAAACTGTTTGATGACCTTTGACTATACATGAATTATTTTATTTAATCTTTATTTGGTGTTTATATTATAGGATACTTAATAATTGAGCAAATTAATAGGTAATGTTATTAATAGCTACTAAATGCCTAGCACAGGCTGTGTAACTTACACGACTATCTCATTTACTCTTTTTTTTAAAGATTTTTTTTTTTCTGATGTGGGCCATTTTTAAAGTCTTTATTGAATTTGTTACAATATTGCTTCTGTTTTATGTGGCATGTGAGATCTTAGCTCCCCAACCGGGGATTGAACCCTCACCCCCTGCACTGGAAGGAGAAGTCTTAACCTCTGGACCACTAGGGAAGTCCCTCACTTACTCTTATAACAACCTTCTGAAAGGTACACCTCCCTTTTGCACACAGGAAACTGAGGCTCAAGGGTGCTAATCCATTAATACAGCGCTCACAGAGGAAGAAAAGAAGCAAAAGTGTGGGATTGGTGAACAAGACTTAATCTATAAAATAGTGCCAGTTTTTAAACTTTTAGGAGTCTAATGATTTAAAACCATTTCAAAAGTTACTAAAGTGAAGCATCTATTGGGTGAAACATACTTCAAGCCTTTGGTACTCCTTGAAGAAATGTGGCGGCTTTTTGATTGTAACGAGATAGAGATCCAGGATTTATGCCAATCTCCAGTTTATCTAAAAGCCCTCCCACAATTTCAACATGCTACCAGCACTGACTGTGAATGAGTATGGCTATGAAAATACATAAAGTGTGGCTATGCCATTAATCAGGTGCAATCTTTCAAAGTATCATAAATTTCAGTGATCAATGCCAAGTCTCATTTTGATGACTTGGGGACTAAACCCATGGATCAGCCTGACAGAGACAAATAAGAAACTAAATAGGGACGTGATAGTCTGTTAAGAGTGGTAGCTACTTGTTAGATTTTCAGACATGTCATTTGTGAAAGATGCTGGATAATTTGAAACTCTACATATCCCTCATCTATGATTCCTTAATGCTTAAAAGTAGAATTTTGTATCATTGCTAACAGACTTTATTTTGTTTGAAACAAAAACATCAGCATTTAAGTAATTCAAAAATTGTTATTTCTGCCTGAGTTTCAGATGAATTAAAAGCAATAAAAACAAATCTATATTACCCATTTCTTTCTTGTGGGTTTATACTTAGAGATTCAGTGAGAAATTTTAGCTTGATTTCATAAAAATATTTTTCCTGACAATGTAATACTATTGATAACTGAATCATAAAAATAACAATATAAACAAAAATGTATACTTAAATTTTTGTTATTATAATACTTGCAGTTCTTCTTACAGGTATTTAAATAGTAAAAAAAATAGATCTATTTCTTGAACAGCCATAGAATGTAATCTGTGGTACATGTCAGATGTCTTCCCCGTGATTTTCAGTATTACTCAGGGTATCAGTCAGTGTTTGTTCAGAAAAACAGAAGCCATTATACCTGTCTTTGATAATACACAGAATTAGAGACATCCACAGTTGTGGGATGCCAGAGAAGAGAAAGGCAGAAGCTGTCACTAACTTGCTTAGCCTGCAGAATGGAAGTGGTGGATCTCAAGAGCTTGTGGTAGAGCTGCTGCAGAGCTCAAGGTCCTCTAAGAAGTGCCATATGATTGTATCAGATAGCTGCACTGAAGTGAGAGAGAGTGATTCCCCAGAGGCCTTATCAGCTATGTCAGCTGCCTTTAGCACCGAAGTGGATACTTTGCAAAAGTTCACCTTGAAATACCTGCAAACTTCACATCTGATACCTGCTCATGTGTCTGGCTGCATCTGCCTCCACTGAATAATATTTTCTTCCCTTTCATTTTCCAAAGTTCACATAGGTGACTGGCAGTGGTAGAATCTAACCCTACAGGACACCATACAGGAAAAAGGATTCTGAGGAATGTGGTACTAGTCTCTCTGCAATGCAGAGAAGACCATCAAAGGCGATGATGGTGATATTGACTTGACAGCAGTTAATCCAGCACAGTCCAATCATATCTCATCTCAGCATCCCATGACATTCTTTCACCCACATTTTAAGTTCTGACCACCACTACCACTACCAACAACAAATCAAGGTATTAACATGACACATATATACACATATCCCTCATATGATCAAAAGTATGATCACCATCTCTAGAATAAGGGAGGACACAAGGTCCTGTATGTCACCATATCTATCTCTAGGTGATGTTCATTCCTTTCCTAGACTAGTCAAATCCCTCTTTAACATCCTGTAACTTAAAGACCAAATTACAGAGTCAAAGTATGAACACACTGTATGTTAGAAAGTAGTATAGTAGTTTTTTTTTTTTTTTTTACACTTCATGCTGATCAAGAGGAGCTATAACTGGACCTGATGAAGAGGCATCAGGCATTATCTGGAGATTCTGGACTTTAAGCTTGAAACTATGACCACATGGATTGTTTCCTTTGGTGAGGGTGAGTGTATTTACACGCAGGAAAAAGCGTGAAGCAGGCTTTTTAGTCATTAGAGTTCTTGATCAAATATTTCTGGTCCATCTGAGCAAGTGGTGGCATTATATTTCTCCCATGCTTATAAATAGGCATGGCTATGTGACTGGTTTTGAACAATGAAATATGAGTGGAGATATGGTATATGCTACACTATTTGTAAGCTCTGAAAGCCAGTGCAAGATTGGCCATGCTCTCTCTCTCCCATGGCTAATGGCAATGTTACAAACACCAGCTGCTCTGTGAGCCTGGATCTTAGAACGAGGATGATAAGTAACAGAGCCTCTACCAAAGCTCTGATGGGCATATAATGTGTGGGAAAAAAACCCCCCAAAAAACCCAGTATATATAGGATAGTGATTACAGACAATAATATTGTGGTATAAACATCAAACTTGCTAAGAGACTAGATCTAAATTATTCCCACCACAAAAAGGAAATAACTATGCAAAGTGATAAAAGTGCCAGCTATTGCTACAATGGCAATCATACTGCAATATATAAATCAAATCAACATGTTGTATACCCTAAACTTATACAATAATATGTCAAATATTTCAATAAAATGAAAGAAAAAGTGTTTAAAAAAGACTGACTATGTTAAGCAACTGAGATTTGGGGGCTGTTTATTATTGTAGCCTAACATATCCCATTCTGAATAATGTATCCAATATTAAACATGAAAAAATATATATATTATCAAGTTTTAAAGTCCACAACTTGTCAAACACTTGGAAAGCAAAAGTTATTGGAAAATGATCTTAACATTTAATGCATCTTAGAAAATAGAAGATTGAACTGGTTTAATATGTTTCTGATTATATCAGGGTTTATTATATAGCATAAAACTTATAAAATTTCATCACAGTCCAGATTATGAGGCATGGAGGGCTAGCCATTACCATGGTGGTGATTTGTCTACATAATATCTGGTAGGGTTGCTGATAAGCAGTTTTCTCTCCTGAGGCTTACAAGCATGATATGAACCAGTCCACTGAATGTAGACATATGCCTAGCCCTGTTCAGGTGCTTATAGATACATCTTATTCACTTCTCAAACTATCTTGAAAAATTGATATGATTACAGAGAATCCAAAGTATTCTTAATTCTTCAAAATCAGAGTGTGTAAGATTAAGGCACTGACTTATCTGGGGAAAGTATACTGCAGTGAAATAAATGAGGAAATGAACAAAAGGGTCAATCTAGTTCTTAATAGCTGTATTACTTGGTTTAAATACTAAGTTTTAAATTCCAATTTTAGCTTATAAAAACTGAGGATAATAACTACTTCATAAATTTGTTGTGAGGTTTGATCAGCTTGTCAAAGTAGTTGCTCAATATATATGCTGGGTTTTTATTTAAAATTTTATCCTCAATATACAAACGAGGTGCTTTGGATCAGAGAAGTTTCTTAGTAATTACTTCATAGTATTGAATAAATAATAAATGAGTCTATCCCCTTGCCCCACTGCCTATTACTTGGACAGTGTGATGGCAGCCAATGAAGATTTTTCCTACATGAGTCGCTGGACAGTTCACAGGCAAAGGATAAGGAAAAATGATTTTCTCTGCATATATATGGAGGTAGTTGTCCCCATCCACTCTTGAAATGATCTCTTTGGAAATGTAATGGGTCTCAATACTATCTTTTACTTGATAATGTCATTGACCAAATGCTTTGATATATTTATGTACGGATACTTAACATCAATTGAATTTTGGAATATATATGTCAATTTTTTCTTTTTTGTTTGAAAGAGTGGCTGACTTCTCCAATGCTTCCCAATAATAGAAAGCCCTCAATCACCCAAATCCAATGACACCACCTTTTCCTTCCAACAGTCCTGTTACCTCAGCTGTTTGGCAGAATTAAAAGGAAAAGTTTCAGCAGCTGACAGTGTCTAGAAGGCAGTGATGTGTGGCCATGGCACAGGGCAGTAGCTGCAAGATGTTTTCTTCTGAATCCAACTAGAAAGTCATGGAGCATGAGAAACCCTTTCCTAGACAATGTGAAATCAAACAGGAAAATACACTCCAATTACTGTCCTACATAAATATCCAAAGTGAACAAAGAGAATCAGTCAGGAGGCTATTGTCTGCCTAATTATGTTCCAAATTGGAAATGGCAACTTGTTTTCTTCCTCACGTAATAGTTCTGTAAATAAATTGTCTTCTGCTGTCTGCAGCTCTCTTGAGGATTCGGTTATTTAGGGATAAAGAACTTGTGGTTGTGAAAAGCATGGGTTACAGCCAGCTCCCTGCCTGAGAGAGAAAATGGAAATGAACACTGGGGTTAAGACCTGCTGAAAATCAGATACATTTTAGCAGTTCATTTGTTGTGATTTGTGTACTATGGAAGACTTTTACACATTTTATGTGCATCTCTTCTGACTTAGAATATTGTCTTGGCATACTCTAAAGAATGACTGTGCTTCCTGAGCATCCCATATGGAATATTTGATTCCTCTGTCTTAAATTATCTTGATAGGTCTTGAAAATAATATTTTATTTGACGGGGATTTAAGAGAAAAACTTTCATTAGTATTAGTTCATCTTTACCATAAATTATGTTTTCTTTCTACATATTTTTATAAAGAAATATTTATTACCTTCAGAATGTTTTCAGAAGTCAACCTTAACAAAATTTGATGCTGAAATATTTATTTTTTGCTTAATGACTTTCTTCAATTATGAAATACTTGTATGATTTTTTCTCAAAGATTTAATTTTATTTATTTTTGGCTGCATTGTGTCTTCTTTGCTACACGCAGGCTTTCTCTAGTTGTGGCGAGCAGGGGCTACTCTTCATTGCAGTGCACGGTTTTCTCACTGTGGTGGCTTCTCTTGTTGAGGAAAATGGGCTCTAGGCACATGGGCTTCAGTAGTTGTGGCACGCAGGCTCAGTAGTTGTGGCGCATGGGCTCTAGAGTGCAGGCTCAGTAATTGTGGCACATGGGCTTTGTTGCTCCGCGGCATGTGGGATTTTCCCGGACCAGGGCTCGAACCCTTGTCCCCTGCATTGGCAGGTGGATTCTTAACCACTGCGCCACCAGGGAAGTCCCCTTCTATGATTTTCCTTAAGCGAATGTTACAGTGTTTAATGTTTGTCAGTGAAATATCATCTCAATTGTAAGGTGAAAAATTCAGTGGTGGAAGTTACATGGATAATCTATCCCCAGTTTTTTTTTATTTGTTAGTATTTTAGTCCTATATTCATAGAATCTACTTTTATTCTTGAAAATGGTTTTCAACTCTTATTACCTTCTATGAATAAGACCATGAAATGAAATCTTTATTATAGTCCTAAACTAATTTCTTCTGAGTCCTTTCAAGCGTTTTTTTTTTCAAGCGTTTTTAATTTACTAGGGATGTAAACTGTTCATGTTTTTTGATGTATAGATATTGTCCTTAGGAAGGTTTGTTTACTTTGTGGTCTAAATATTATTTAAATCTTCTGTATCAAAAGTAGTTAGTAGATAGTGCTTTATAGATTTTTATCTTCATTATATCCTTTTAGTATAAATAATAATATATATAATGTTTTAACCAAGTGAAATTACAAAAACTAAAGACATAAAACACTAAGAAGCAAAAGCTTGAGACACCTTTAAATGAAAGTTACAGAAGCTTAATTCTCAAGGAAGGTTAGTATGTCAATGTCATTTTCCTGAGGGTAAATGTAGCATGGAACATATTGTGATAAAAAGTAAATTAATCTAACATGGTACTGTCAAGTAGAAGAGTACAAATAATAAGTATGTTATTATTTGAAAATCTTTTCTAATTACTTTGGATTTTTCTTTTTTATATATTTCCTCTTTTTTAAAGTATAGTTGACTTCCACCCTTGATTGATCAGAAAGGCATTTTGCACGGTCCTCTGTTGAAATATGTTTCCATGTAAAAGTATAAAACTCCTAGTACCTTTTCTATGCTGTTGTGGAGAATTCCGTGTTTGATCAACAATCTTAGAGTTACTAAGAACTAGCAAAATCCTACATAGTCTCATTTGTCTCCCCCTTTCCCAATTTTGGTTTTATTTTGGAATTGTTCCCCAAACTTAGGCAATTTTTTCCTTTGAGATTTACATGCATTTGTTTGTTTATTCCTCAAAATAATTCTGCTGATTACAATTCATTTATCAATTTAATAAATAACACAATTAGAGTTTCAGAAACTTTAGTAATTGGACAAAATTACATATATACAACATGTGCATATAAGCATACAATAAGAAGTGAAACAGATATAATTTGAATTTTCCTCTTAGGTATTTCTTTTTTTTTAATGAATTATGTTTAACAAAGTACCCATTTTTCTTCAACTTCAGAGTAAAGATTTGGGTTTCTGGGCAATCGGTGACATTTTTTTTAGGTAAAGTTCTCTAGATTTTAATTTACAACGCATAAAGCAGAGTGAATCGTTAAAGATAAATGGCAAGAATGACTTTGTTTTTGAATTTGACATAATAAAACCGTATATGAGCAGGTGGGAAGTAAGGGGCAGTGTTGAGGAACACCACTTTTGCTCATAGGTGTTCTTAATGTTCCAGAACATGTTATGTTTACAAATGGAGTGGGATGCATCAGAAACCCTGCTTAGTTAGTGATGGACAGTAGAGATGAAGTTTCCTTCCATTTATTACTCCCCACCTGAGCTATAACAGATCATCTCTTGCTATGCAGTGAGTACGGATTGACTAACGTAGATAAGGGATGACATTTTCATCTGAGGTTTTTGATCATCTTCACATCTGGCTAAACCTTTTTAGATATCATGTCAGGTTCACCTTAAGCAATGATAGCAACAAAAGAAATGGACACCCTCTTCTTCTGTTAAATCAAGTATAATGACACTCATTTGCCTAACAAGTGGAATGGGACTGTGTTAGGAAGCAGAGCACTATCTAAGTTTTAAGAAAAATCTAAAATCTATACCTGAAATATAAGCAGGCCTAATAACTACTCTGTTAGTCATTGACAACTAATAAATGCTTCTTGAATTTCCCTATAGCCAGATGTAATTCCAGTAGGCTAATATATAAAGTTTCTTCCTTCTGTCCATATGAATACTTAAGGCCAAATATTCATGGAAACAGACAATTAGGGATCATGCTTAAATAATACCTATAAACAACATACTGCTTCATAATGAGAATGTACCTTGAGGTCTCAGTAAATAAACTGTGTGTTATGATATATATAACTGAAATATTTTCTAATCTTTATACAAAATGGGTCCAGTGAATTAATGCTAGATTTAGGTTCAGTTAAGAATGTACAAATTCGCATGAATAGGTCAGACAGTACAGCATTCAATTCTTTGCTAAAATATACTTTTTTTTTATTTATTTATTTTAAAATAGATCTTTATTGGAGTATAATTGGTTCACAATGCTGTGTTAGTTTCTGTTGTACAACAAAATGAATAAGCCACATGCATACATATATCCCCATATCCCCTCCTTCTTGAGCATCTCTCCCACCCTCCCTATCCCACCCCTCTAGGTCATTGCAAAGCACCGAGCTGATCTCCCTGTGCTATGCTGCTGCTTCCCACTAGCTACCTATTTTACATTCAGTAGTGTATATGTGTCGATGCTACTCTCACTTTGCCCCAGCTTCCCCCTCCCACCCCGTGTCCTCAAGTCCATTCTCTATCTCTACGTCTTTATTCCTGCCCTGCCACTAGGTTCATCAGTACCATTTTTTTTTAGATTCCATATATATGTGTTATGAATGGATAAAGATGTGGCACATATGTACAATAATATATACTTTTATATAGCATTTTAAGTCCTCAAGGCAAACTCATGTGGAACTCTTTTTAGTTTTCTTCACAATGTGTTAGTGTGAAAGGTATGTGTATTTCTGATGAAAACTCAGAAACCTGAAGCCTTTTGCTCACTAACCCTAACTATCAGTTGCTGCACTCTTTAGGAGTCACAAGCCTTGACTGTGTTGCAGATTTTCTTGAAAGATCTATTCAGATGTACTTTGGACTAAAGATGTTTTGGTTGATGAATCTGCTATTTGTGTTCAGAAAATGGTTATCTGTGCAAAGGGTTTTAGGATAACAACCAGTGGTGATAAATCCAGGTAAGCTGATGAGCTTTTTTGATATTGACGGGGTGGTTTTGATCTTTAGCTTTTTATAAAATGGACCTTTTTTCAGATGTATTCCTTCATATAATTAGTTAAATGTACATACAGCTCTGTGTGTGTGTGTGTGTGTGTGTGTGTATTAGAGAGGCAGACATAAATAGTGTTACACTCTCAAGAATGAGTTATGGATTAAATATCAAATTCACTCCTTCTCCAGAATATGAGAACACATGGGACAGTTCAGACTACTGTTTCCACAATGTCATATGCGGTGTGGATTAGTCGCTAATGCAGATGGAAAACTCAAACCATAGCTTATGTGCTTGCTGTTATCTGTTCGGACAGATCCTCAAGGTTTTATGGATGTATCCACTGGCTTCAGATTCACATTTTATTTCAGAAGAGAGCATTGCAAGTTAGTTTTTTGTTTTGTTTATTTTTTTGTCAAGTCAACTAGATTTGAAAGGAGTTTGTGTAGAACATAGTCTGTAGTTAAACTGGAAAATACATTCCAGCTTTCAAATAAGTAACGGATTAACCAAAATTTGAGTAATTTCTGTTAGTTTGAATTTTTATAAACTATACTGGGAAATGATATATAGTGTCTGAAGCATTTTCTGCATCACTTGTGATATAAAACTAATAGTATGGAAAATTACTTTGAGAAGAAAGTGAGTTCCATGTTAGATAATTGGCCCTTTTTATTTAAAATTATTCAATAACTGAATGACAATTTGGGAATTCAGCATTTATGATGCTGAAATAATATCTCTATGTAAAAATCTTTATATTTAAACAGGTATATTTTTTACTGTGTAAGTGCAATATATTACATGGTAGCAGGAAACAAATTTATCTCAGATTTTTTTTAGAAGTATACTTTATTGGGCATCTCACACACTATGAAATCATAATATTTTAATTTTATTGTCATTGTTTTTCTTAATGGTTTTATGAAAAGTAAGATGTCCCCCTTTTTCTCTAACACTAACTTTATTCTGAAATATTAATAAGTTCAAGGAAGATAGAAGTTTTGAAATATTTAGGCAAATATAACATTATTTTAGAAAATTGGATGCTCCTTGATGTATTAATTTTCTACCTCCCTAAAACAATTAACTGTTTTAAGTTAAATTATTAGTAATTTATAAATTCTACATATATTATATGTATATCTATATTCATACTAGAACTTTTACTTAATTCAGTTTTTTGACAGTTAGTTGTCAATAAATTTGCTTGGAAAATGGATTACACTAAGATTATGGTCAAATCTACTAACTGGAGAATTTGGTCACAAGTGGGAGAAGCTCTCCTCTTCCTTTTTATTTTTTCAACCCTCTTCTCATTGCCCAGAATTAAGAAATACTAAGCAACTATCTTTAAAATTAATCAACAAAATATTGACTCAGTTGATCTCCAGAGGCATTTTTTAACTTCTGTGCCTAGCCAACTCAGCTTCTTTCTTTCACTACAGTCTGGTTCTACCGGTAGTCAGTGACAGCTTTCTGACCACCTTGCTAGTAATTCCTTCTATAGCTTGTTAGCTAGAGTCTGTTTTTCCTGACTTGACCTCCTTCTACTCTACTTCATTCCTTTTCTCAAACTTCCTTTGATCTCTGCTAATTATTATTCTTCATTTCCCTTCAGTCTCACCCCTCCTCCAGAACTGACCTCAGTTTATTTTATCCTGGTTACTGCTTCAGCCTAGAATATGAATGTGTAAGCCAGTATTCTCTGCCTCATTATCATCCATCTTAAATTGACTTTTCAGTCAATACTAGACTAATCCTAATAATGGTAATAATAAACAGTATATGTTTAGTGCTTACTTGTACCAAGTCTAAACCAAGTGTTTTATATGGATTTGCTCATATGATTCTTTCAACCACATCACGAAGTAGCTGCTACAATTATCTCCAATTTATAGCCTAGGAAACTGAGACTGGGATCACCAAGCTAGGAATTGGCAGAGACAAAGCT
Source organism: Eubalaena glacialis (assembly GCF_028564815.1). Taxonomy (NCBI): domain Eukaryota; kingdom Metazoa; phylum Chordata; class Mammalia; order Artiodactyla; family Balaenidae; genus Eubalaena; species Eubalaena glacialis. The sequence continues at coordinate 156,601,604 of NC_083716.1, read as the reverse complement.
TGAACCAGGGTTATTGTTTTGCAGAAGCCACATATCTCACATATCTATGCAGGAGGGACCTATGCTCTACAGAGACAGAGTATCTATCTGGTAATTTTTTTTTTTTTAAGACCTCTAAATTTTCTTACTGTTTATAGGGATCCTCATTCCATGACCACATCCAAATTTATACTACATTAAATAAATATTTAGGGGCTTCCCTGGTGGCGCAGTGGTTGAGAAGTTTGCCTGCCAATGCAGGGGACACGGGTTCGATACCTGGTCCGCGAGGATCCCACATGCCACGGAGCAACTAGGCCCGTGCGCCACAACTCCTGAGCCCACATGCCACAACTACTAAAGCCCGCATGCCTGGAGCGCGTGCTCCGCAGCAAGACAAGGCACCACAATGAGAAGCCCGCGCACCGCAAGGAAGAGTAGCCCCCGTTCACAGCTGGAGAGAGCCCACGTGCAGCAACGAGGACCCAATGCAGCCAAAAATAAATAAATAAAATAAAATAAATATTTATTGATCACCTGCTATGTCTCAGGCACTATTCTAGGTATTGAGGTAAGCAGTGAACAAAACCGATAAGTCACAAATAAGCTGCTTGCATTCTAATGGGGAGGGACAGGTGATAGCACAAATATAATATTTATGTTACGTATAGTAGAAGTAAGTTCTATTAAAAAAATAAAGCAGGGTAAAGAGAAAGAGTGTAACTGTGCAGATGAATAACATTCTTCCTATTTGTCCTCTTTGATAAAGTGACATTTGAATAGAGTCAAAAATAAAGTGAGGAGTGAGTCATGAAAATATCTAAGGAAAGAGAATTGCAGGTTGAAAAAGTAGTACATGCAAAGACCCTGATGTGGAAATATGCTGTGCTTGGCATTAGTAAGGATAACCAAGGAGGACCTTCAGACTGGATTGAAATGAACAGGAGAAGAATAACAGGAGCAGAGGTCAAGGAAGGAGAGGAGACGTAGGTCATACAGAACTTTGTAGGTCATAAGCAAGCTCTTCAGAATTTGCTTGGAGAGAGAGACAAGAAGCCACAGGAAGATTTTGAACAGATTGGTTGAGTTCTCTTGCTGCTGTGGGGAGAATCAACTCTAGGGAGTAAAGAATCTATAGGAAGCTATTGTAATAATCCAAGTGAAAGATTCTGGTGGTATAGAATAAAGTAGTGGTAGAGGTGATCCTTATATATGTATATGTGTGTGTGTGTGTGTATATACACATATATATATACATACTCATTTATACACACCCAAACATTTTTTGAAACGTAATATACATATATAAAAGCACATACCATAGGTGTATGGCTGGATGAACTTTTTTTACTGAACACTAGTGTAAGTAGTTCTCATATCAAGATTCAGAACATTAGAACTTTAGAAGTCCCCTTACACTGCCTTCTAGTTATTACCCCTACCTCCCTTGGCAAAGATAAGGGCTGTTCTCCTAAAACAGAGGTTGGCAGACTCTTTCTGCAAAAGATCAGACAGTAAATATTTTTAGGCTTTAAAGGCCACATGTAGTTTCTGACACATATTGTTTTTTCCAACTGTCTTGATAGTTTTGCTATGTGTAAAATTCTCTGTTGGCAATAAGTATGCCATTATAATTTTGAGAGTCTTCCTCTTCAGTCTTCTGCTTTCTAGAAGAGTATAAAATTTTGAGTCTGTAGTCTTTCATTTCCAGCTTGTAAGCCCTCAGATGTGACACCTTTTGATCTAGTCTTTGAACTTTTTCCCAAAAAGAAAAATTATCTGTTCTACTCCCCATCCCCAACGTATAATGTGACTCAGGGACTCAGTTTTATCTTCATTGAATTGTCCTATCTATCAAATAACGAATGATCAAATGCTTTATAATACAAATGCTATTGAAATATTGGTCTCATTTTAGGAAATTAAACAGTTTCACTATGTTTAGATTGCTCAGATTTCACAGCACTCAGAGAACCAGATGTTTCTAATGTTATACCAGAGGCTGTCCATTCCCAGGACAGTCTTTATCTAATTCAGAAGTATACTTTCCTCAGGACCAATGTTATAAAAGAAAAGGAGAGCTTGGCTACCAAGATTTGCTACTTGGTAGCCAAGTTTTGGATACTTCGAGGGATTTCCTAGAGATGTTGCAGCACCCTTCACTAGGGATTTAGTAACCATACCTACATGATACATTTGCTGCTCTCTTTCCTTTGCCTGGTTTCAAGAATTTATGAGGCCAATAATATTGTTGTCAGGGATCCCCAAGACCACCCTCAGTTTCAGGTATTTGCTAGGAGAGCTCATGGAGCTCAGAAAATCTGTTATGGTTTATTACATTGAAAGTATACAGATCAGTATCAGCAAAGGTGAAAGGCATGTAGGGCAGAGTGCAGGACAGACTAGGTGTAAGCTTCTAGGTGGCCTTTCCTAGTGGAGTCTCACAGCATCTAATTCTTCCTGCAACATTATGTGACAACACGTATGGGTTTTCTTAAGCACGGAAGTGCACCCAAGACTTGGTGTCCAGGATTTAATCTGGGGTTAGTTATGTAGACAAGGAGTGCCCATATAGTTGATCTTAGTCTCCAGTTCCTCTAAAAGTCAAACTAATACCCTGTGACCCAAAAGCCCCCACCATAAACTATCTAGATTGGCCCAAGGCACCAGATAAATAAAGACACTCTTTGAGGCAGAACCTTTCAAAGGGTTAGAGGTTATCTCCCAGGAGTCAGTCAAGTACCAAACCTTTATTTGGAAAGTGTGGGGTTTGAAAACCCCAGACCCACTGAATCAATTCCTCCATGCATAAGCATATTTTATCGCTCAAAACTAGGAATCTAAACTTCTCACAAGATATCTATCCATAATTTCCTAAGCAAAATAGTTCAAACTTGAGACTAAAATTTTATCTCACATATGAAAGAACTGTTTTCCCCCCTCTGGTTGGCATTCACTTATCTTCTGTCTACCTCCACCAGATTATAGAATATTGCAGGCAATGAAATGTTTCATTATTGCTGTATTATTCAACATTTGAAGACTCTAGAAAGCTGTGTCAGTCAGATTTTGCTAGGCAACATGCAACAACAAAAATCTCCATGGCAAACAACACTCAGTACTTAACTTCTTGCTCTTGTAAGAAAGGACATACTTGTAGCCTGTGAATTGGCTGTAATTGTTCTTCATCTGTAATTTGGGGCCACTCTGCTCCATTTGTCTCCTTTAGAGTACCCAACTGGAGGGGGAGCAGCTACCTGGGGATTGTTCTTCTCATGGCTATGACAGGAGCACAAGAGGACAAGAAGAAATGCCTAATTATATTTCAAGCCTCTACTCATGTCACATCTGTTAATCATTGGCCAAAGCATGTCAGATGGCCAATACCAGTCACAAGGGGTAAGGCCACCTACTATAAGGCCATCATAAAGGAACAGATGAATGTTAACAGTACAGGGGAGAGAATTGGGACCATTATTTAATATACCACAGAGGTCATGGTATAATAGAAAGATTCAGAATGACTTTCAAACCCTGGCTTGATGACTGTCTTGATCATAGATCTGGAAGTAGTTAATCAACATGCTTATTACTTGATTTTCTCATATGTAAAAAGGAAATCAAAATAACTACTTAGAGTTTTGTTGTGAGGATTAAAGATAATGTGTGAAGTGCCAAGCATAGTGACCTGATCATAGGTTTATAACAAGATTTATTATTATTGAAATAATATTGGTGAAGACCCATTGCTTTCTCCTTAAAAGCACTAATAAGGGTAACACTAATAAGTGAATGTTTATTGTATACATGGTATTATCCTAAGTGCTTAACGTAATAGGTAGGTACTCTTTTTTTCACCATTTTTTGGGTGAAGAAGAGTGACTGAGAAAAGTTAGGAGATATGCCCAAAGTAAGGAGACATGCTCATTAAATCTCAAATTCCCTCACAATCAAGTGGCTTAAAATAACAATTGTTTATTTAGATCACGATTTTATGAGTCAACAAATAGGGATGGGCTCAGCTGTATGGTTTTCTGGACTCATCCAGGTCCAGGCATGAATCTGTAGTCAGCTGGCTACATAGTTGGCTAGAGCTACATAGTCTAGAATTGCCTCAGCTATGATGGTTCATTGTTGTTCCATGCAATTGCTCATCAGCCTGGGCTTATTTACCTGGTGGCTGAGCAGGGTTCCGAGAGAACAAGTGGTAAACAAAGCTTGCTTGAGTCCTAAGCTTCTAACTAGTACATCACCCCTTTTATTCTATTGACCAAAGCTGGTCTGGTCACAAGTCCAGCCCAGACTCAAGACAATGAGAAATAAGAACCAATTTCTTAAAGAGAAAAACTGTATAGTCACATTTCAATTAACATAGATTACAGGGAGGAATGATTGAGTATTACCAATTTTGGCATCTGCCACAGTTTGTCTTCTGGCTACAATTCTCACATCCATTCCCATGAAAAATATATTCTTCCTTATCTGAGTATCCCTAAAAGTCATGCCATGGAACTATGGCATCAGACTTAAATTCTAGAATGTAAATTATCCATGTAAAGTCCAGATGAAACTTATCATATGTGGATTTCCTTGATCCAGAGACTCATGAAATATAAAGTTATCTGTCCTACAAACATCTGATGTAAACTGTTGATATGGGGATAGGGTAAATTCAATAAACACTACCATTCTAAAGGAGAAAAAAATGAGAGATACATAGCAGTGACTGGTCCACAGCAACTTTAAAATCTAGGTGGGAATATTGTCAGGTTCCTTACCTTGGAATAATGAATACTCTTTGATTAAAGCAAGATTATGTTCCTTGGGACATAATGTTCCCCCATTTGTTTTTCGTGGCTCTTGGCTCTACCCTCTGGGCTCCTGGCTCCTTCCTCTAGAACATCTTTCCTTTTCAATTTCCTTCCTTAGCCCTTCGAAAAATTTTCTTAGCCAGCTTCCTTATTGTAGAAAGTTGGGTGTCCAGAGGGCTTTTGTAATTTGAGTAGTCATTCTCTCTTAATGAAGCTTGATGTCACTTTTACATATACAATTTCCTCCAAGTCATGTGGACTTAATATGAGTTTGATTTGTGCCTATTCCATTTGTTAAAAAGCCATAGCCATGATTGTTTTTAAGATTTGTGTCTCTATATAGGCTTTTTTACTGTCACTTTGGAATTGGGCTTTTGTGAAACCATGCTCTTAAGAATCTGAGGAGCAGTTTTGTCTATTTGAGAGAGTCTATTTGACAACATATTCTTTCAGATTTCTCAAAAAAGGGTTTTGGAGCTACACTCTTGAATAAATCTTTGTCCTCAGGCCTTGTTTTACTTTGAGAATTTTTACTGACTGGGAAGACTAAAGATAAGAAACAAATTCCTTTATATCCCAGAAAATTTTGTCCCCTCTAAATTCCTTCAAATTTCTCCTTGCAAACTGGCTAGTTCTTTATTTAGCCCATTTCTTTCTTCCTGTACGTATATGCAGCTAGGACCAACCAGCTGACATTTCAACATTCTGTGGAGATCTCTTTAGCCAAAATCAGAAGTTAATTATATACATTTGCTATCTTTCAAGTTCCTGTAGGCAGCTCTTTTGCCAATTATTTTATTCTAAAAAACACAGATTGCCATTTTTTTAACCTCCAATAACAATTTGCTTTATTTTTTCCCAGCATTTGCTAAGAGTTTGTTTCCCATTTTCCCAGCCTCTGCTCAGTGCTCACTGCCAAAGGTGCTTATTTTAGATCTTTGTCATGGCAGCACCTCAGTTCTAGGAACCAATTATTTCTGCATCAGTTAGTTTTTCCCATAAAAAAAAAATCACAAAACTTACTGTCTTAAAATAATAACCATTGAAAAATTTTTTAGCTCATAATCCTGTTGGTCGTTAATCTAGGCTGGGCTCAGCTGAGCTTGTGTTTGCAGTCAGCTGCCAGGTCAGCCGGGGGCTGATTAGTCTAGAATGGCTTCTGCTGGGGCTGCTCATCTTGGTTCTATGTATTCTCTCATCATCCAGCAGGATAGCCTGGGATTGTTCTCACAGTGGCTGCTCAGGTTTCCAAGAGAATGAACAGAGGCAAGCAAGGCATTTGAGGATTTGGATTGTACTGGCACACCGTCACTTTTGCTGCATTTCCCTGTCCAAAACAAGTTAAGGGCCAGTCAAGATTTAGGAGAAGGGAAAATGGACTCTAGCTTTTGATGTGAGAAGCTGCAAAGTCACATTGTAAAAGATATAGATATAGAGAGTAGCAGAAAGATCCCTGCTGTTTTTGCAATATACCATACTCTACTGTACATTACTATCAGTAAATTTTGTTACAATTACTATTTTATCAAGAAACACAACAAAGTAATTATGATTCCTTCCAAAAAAGGATGGCTGTAGCCTCACTAAACTTTTCTGCTTCTGTAGGGATTTATTCTTTCTGACCGCACAGCTCACTTAACTCCTGCATGTATTACTAACCTACTCCTGATTCTCCTCAGTTGTTTGCTCGTTCCAGTAGACTGGGATTGGGAGTTGGCATCTCTCAATCTGACTCTTGCCTACCTGCCTGCCTCCAATCTCTGAACAACACGAACAGGTTGGATCCAGACTTGTGGATTTGTCTTTGGAGTGGCTTCTGATGCTTCACCCACCTTGTAGTCTTTATTAGCACTGCTTAGCCTGTTGTTGGGAAGGACACCCACCTACCTAACCTCTGTGAGGCCCATCTCAGTGGTGAACATGGTCTAAAGTCCCCTCTTCTCATCATGCACTTCCTTTTGATTAGCTCGGTGATTGGGCTTCTCTCATGAGATACAAGTTATCTAAAAAATACATGTAAACAATGTAACTTAATTTTCTTAATTTTTATAATCTATGGGTAATGAAGTCTAACTTTGATTGTTGAGGGTCTTGAATTTTGTCAAGGTGAATATCCTACATAGAAATTTCCTTCATTTAACATTTTTACTTAGAAGGTACATGGGTAAGATTGGATCAATATGAGGTGACAGGGCTTGAAAAAGGTAGAAATTGCCTTTATTATATACTTTATATAACAGAAATTAGTAAATACTCAACTTATCATATGGTCATTTAATTAATAATTAATTTGGTAATAATTAATTGACCTAACTGCTGGTCAATTTTCTCAACACTCTACGAATTTCTTATAGTGGTAGAAGTTTCTTCAAGAAAGAGAACCTGCTCCACCAATCACATAGAAACATAGTGGTGTCAGTGGTGCAGTCATCTATAAATAAACATATTGGGAGAGTTGCTTGCTGTCCTTTGAAGAAGCACCCTGAGCTGAGTGATTTATCCTGTATTTCAGCTCTGTAAGAGGATTCAATCACATTGATTTGACACTCCCAACACTGGGTAGAGTTTATGAACATTCTCTCAAAGGGGACCTGTATTCAAATATGCTTGTTTAACCATGTAATGTCTTAGACATTTAAAAAATTGCTGTAGTAATTGTTTATATGACTTTGACAATAGTATCCAGCCTAATCTAGGGTAGCATCTAGTTTCACGTCACATACAGTCGGACTCCCATATGTGTGGGTTCTGCATCTGTGAATTCATCCAACCATGTATTGGAAAAAAATTCCAGAAAGTTCCAAAATGCAAAATTTGAATTTGCCACATACTGGCAACTATTTACAGAGCATTTACATTGTACAGTGGACCCTTGAACAAACACAGGTTTGAAATGCACAGGTCGACTTACACCAAGATTTTTTTCATAAATCATACTACAGTACTACACGGTCCATGGTTGGTTGGATACATGGATGTGGAACCATGGCTGACTCTAAAGTCATATGAGAATTTTCAACTGTGCAGGGTTTGGTACCCTTAACCCCCTTGCATTGTTCAAGGGTCAACTGTATTTACAACTATTTACATAGCATTTACATTTTATTAGGTATTATAATAATATAGAGTTGATTTAAAGTATATGGGAGGATGTGTGTAGGTTATATGCAAATACTATGCCATTTTGTATAAGGGACTTGAGCGCCACCGTATTTTGTATCTGAGGGGGATCCTGGAACCAATCCCTGTGAATACCGAGGGACAAATGGATATATCCCATTGTGACAGCAATTATTAAAGTAGGGAAAATTTGTTGGAGACACTTTCTTCAAAAACTAGCCATGCTGACAAGAGGAATAGAGTACCTGTATAGGTCAATGGTATCAACTCTGTGAGTTTCAGTTATTAAGAAAAAGAGTATATTGGATAGAAATGTTTGAGTTATATAATACAACCTGAGAACTCTTTTTCCTCCTACAGTGAAAGTAAAACCTATTTTGACTGAGAAATTTCACATGAAACATATAGTAGCAGGCACTCAATATTTGATGAATGATTGATTAATAATCACCCTCCACGTTTGTTAGATAATTGACCTTATTTTAACGATGGTGAGAACTGTATTTTTACTTTTCCTGCAGTGATGAAAATGATGAAGAGAATGAAACAGGGATATGTTCATCTGATGGGTCAGTGTTACCCAGTTAGCTGTTAGGCCATCTTTTAGCCCTCCAACCTGCTGAGGCCATTCTATACTGAACCATTCCAATAAAAATGGTTTCAGCCCTCATATCATGTATAGTAGAAACCCCCAAATCATTTTAGTATGTCCCATGATTTTTTAGGAACTTTTCTGATAATGTGAGAAAGGTGGTAGGATGGAAGTTTTCAATAGTGTTTATGAAAATTAGAAAAGAGAGTTGACTAAGAAAACCAGGATTATCAGGCAGGTGTGAAAGTCCAGTTGAAATTATGGCAATGAGTTTTAAAGTTGAATGAATTTGTGAGGTTGTATGATTTTTATTTCAGTAGGTTGATAGCAGAAGTAAAGGCAGCAGATGACTAATTAACACAAGTGTGTTTTAACCCAATGGGGAAATTAGCAAAACAAATAATGATTTTATAATAAAGATTGCAGATTTATGAAATCATTACTTTTTTCATGTTCTTTGGCTTTTAATAAGAAGTTCTATGTGAAAAAATCTCTAGAATTTCTAACCCAATGCCATTCTAACAGAAGCCTCCAGATTATTCTGGGAGCCAAACTATTTGTTTCAAAAAACCCCACAAAAGTTGAAGCCTAAAGACCTGATCTTAAGCCCAGAAATTGTTGTAAATTAGTGTGAGTCTTTAGTTGTTTCACTACTTTGACTCTCAATTCTCCAATCATTAGTAAGTTTGCTTTTTGTACTTTCATTTTGTGTTTTTATGGAAAATTCTTCTACAAAGGAGATATGGAATTTAGTTGAGAATGTTCAAAGAACTCAAGGCTGAAGGTACAGAATAATAACAAAGGCCACACATTCATTAGGATGGAGAGCAAAACACAGTGTACCTCTCAAAAACCATTTAAAAATCTGTCATGTGTTTACTTGTGAATAATTGCTTATTCAGTCATTTTTTCATAAATGAAATAATTTTGAGATGATTCTTAAATTTTTTTTTAACATCTTTATTGGAGTATAATTGCTTTACAATGGTATGTTAGTTTGTGCTTTATAACAAAGTGAATCAGTTATACATATACATATATCCCCATATCTCCTCCCTCTTGTGTCTCGCTCGCCTCCTCCCTATCCCACCCCTCTAGGTGGTCACAAAGCACTGAGCTGATCTCCCTGTGCTATGCGGCTGCTTCCCACTAGCTATCTATTTTACATGTGGTAGTGTATATATGTCCATGCCACTCTCTCACTTTGTCCCAGCTTACCCTTCCCCCTCCCCCTGTCCTCAAGTCCATTATCTACGTCTGCGTCTTTATTCCTGTCCTGCCCCTTGGTTCCTCAGAAACATTTTTTTTTGTTTTTTAAGATTCCATATACATGTGTTAGCATACGGTATTTGTGTTTCTCTTTCTGACTTACTTCACTCTGTATGACAGATTCTAGGTCCATCCACCTCACTACAAATAACTCAATTTTGTTTCCTTTTATGGCTGAGTAATATTCTATTGTATATATGTACCACATCTTCTTTATCCATTCATCTGTCGATGGACACTTAGGTTGCTTCCATGTCCTGGCTATTGTAAATAGAGCTGCAATGAACACTGTGGTACATGACTCTTTTTGAATTATGGTTTTCTCAGGGTATATGCCCAGTAGTGCATTTGCTGTGTCATATGGTAGTTCTATTTTTAATTTTTTAAGGAACCTCCATACTATTCTCCATAGCAGCTGTATCAATTTACATTCCCATCAACAGTGCAAGAGGGCTCCCTTTTCTCTACACCCTCTTCCAGCATTTATTGTTTGTAGATATTTGATGATGGCCATTCTGACCGGTGTGAGGTGATACCTCATTGTAGTTTTGATTTGCATTTCTCTAATGATTAGTGATGTTGAGCATCCTTTCATGTGTTTGTTGGCAATCTATATATCTTCTTTGGAGAAATGTCTATTTAGGTCTTCTGCCCATTTTTGGATTGGGTTGTTATGTTTTTTTGATACTGAGCTGTATAAGCTGTTCGTATATTTTGGAGATAAGTCCCTTGTCAGTTGCTTCATTTGCAAATATTTTCTCCCATTCTGAGGGTTGTCTTTGCGTCTTGTTTATGGTTTCCTTTGCTGTGCAAAAGCTTTTAAGTTTCATTAGGTCCCATTTGTTTATTTTTGTTTTTAGTTCCATTTCTCTAGGAGGTGGGTCAAAAAGGATCTTGCCGTGATTTATGTCATAGAGTGTTCTGCCTACATTTTCCTCTAACAGTTTTATAGTGTCTGGCCTTACATTTGGGTCTTTAATCCATTCTGAGTTTATTTTTGTGTATGGTGTTAGGAAGTGTTCTAATTTCCTTCTTTTACAAGTAGCTGTCCAGTTTTCCCAGCACCACTTATTGAAGAGGCTGTCTTTTCTCCATTGTATATTCTTGTCTCCTTTATCAAAGATAAGGTGACCATATGTGCGTGGGTTTATCTCTGGGCTTTCTATCCTGTTCCACTGATCTATATTTCTGTTTTTGTGCCAGTACCATACTGTCTTGATTACTGTAGCTTTGTAGTATAGTCTGAAGTCAGGGAGCCTGATTCCGTCAGCTCCATTTTTCTTTCTCAAGATTGCTTTGGCTATTCGGGGTCTTTTGTGTTTCCATACAAACTGAAATTTTTTGTCCTAGTACTGTGAAATTTTTTGTTCTAGTTCTGTGAAAAATGCCATTGGTAGTTTGATAGGGATTGCATTGAATCTGTAGATTGCTTTGGGTAGTATAGTCATTTTCACGTTGTTGATTCTTCCAATCCAAGAACATGGTATATCTCTCCATCTGTTTGTATCATCTTTAATTTCTTTCATCAGTATCTTATAGTTTTCTGCATACAGGTTTTTTGTCTCCTTAGGTAGGTTCATTCCTAGATATTTTATTCTTTTTGTTGCAATGGTAAATGGGAGTGTTTCCTTAATTTCTCTTTCAGATTTTTCATCATTAGTGTATAGGAATGCAAGAGATTTCTGTGCCTTAATTTTGTATCCTCCTACTTTACCAAATTCATTGATTAGCTCTAGTACGTTTCTGGTAGCATCTTTAGGATTCTCTATGTATAGTATCATATCATCTGCAAACAGTGACAGCTTTACTTCTTCTTTTCCGATTTGCATTCCTGTTATTTCTTCTTATCTGATTGCTGTGGCTAAAACTTCCAAAACTATGTTAAATAATAGCTGTGAGAGTGGGCAACCTTGCCTTGTTCCTGATCTTAGAGGAAATAGTTTCAGATTTTCACCATTGAGAACGAAGTTGGCTGTGGGTTTGTCATACATGGCCTTTATTATGTTGAGGTAAGTTCCCTCTATGCCTACTTTCTGGAGGGTTTTTATCATAAATGGGTGTTGTATTTTGTTAAAAGCTTTTTCTGTATCTATTGAGATCATATGGGTTTTCTCCTCCAGTTTGTTAATATGGTGTATCACATTGATTGACTTGCGTTTATTGAAGAATCCTTGCGTTCCTGGGATAAACCCCACTTGATCATTGTGTATGATCCTTTTAATGTGCTGTTGGATCCTGTTTGCTAGTATTTTGTTGAGGATTTTTGCATCTATGTTCATCAGTGATATTGGCCTGTGGTTTTCTTTCTTTGTGACCTCTTTGTCTGGTTTTGGTATCAGGGTGATGGTGGCCTCATAGAATGAATTTGGGAGTGTTCCTCCCTCTGCTATATTTTGGAAGAGTTTGAGAAGGATAGGTATTAGCTCTTCTCTAAATGTTTGATAGAATTCGCCTGTGAATCCATCTGGTCCTGGGCTTTTGTTGGAAGGTTTTTTAATCACAGTCTCAATTTCAGTGCTTGTGATTTGTCTGTTTATATTTTCTGTTTCCTCCTGGTTCCGTCTCAGAGGTTGTGCTTTTGTAAGAATTTGTCCATTTCTTCCAGGTTGTCCATTTTATTGGCATATAGTTGCTTGTAGTAATCTCTCATGATCCTTTGTATCTCTGCAGTTTCAGTTGTTACTTCTCCTTTTTCATTTCTAATTCTATTGATTTGAGTCTTCTCCCTTTTTTTCTTCATGAGTCTGGCTAATGGTTTATAAGTTTTGTTTATCTTCTCAAAGAACCAGCTTTTAGTTTTATTGATCTTTGCTATTGTTTCCTTCATTTCTTTTTCATTTATTTCTTATCTGATCTTTATGATTTCTTTCCTTCTGCTAACTTTGGGGCTTTTTTGTTCTTCTTTCTCTAATCGCTTTAGGTGCAAGGTTAGGTTGTTTAGTTGAGATTTTTCTTGTTTCTTGAGGTAGGATTGTATTGCTATAAACTTCCCTCTTAGAACTGCTTTTGCTGCATCCCGTAGGTTTTGCGTCATCGTGTTTTCATTGTCATTTGTTTCTAGGTATTGTGTTATTTCCTCTTTGATTTCTTCAGTGATCTCTTGGTTATTAAATAGTGTATTGTTTAGCCTCCATGTGTTTCTATTTTTTACAGATTTTTTCCTGTAATTGATATTTCGTCTCATAGCATTGTGGTTGGAAAAGATACTTTATATGATTTCAGTTTTCTTAAATTTACCAAGGCTTCATTTGTGACCCAAGATATGATCTATCCCGGAGAATATTCCATGAGCACTTGCGAAACAAGTGTATTCTGTTGTTTTTGGATGGAATGTCCTATAAATATCAATTAAGTCCATCTTGTTTAATGTATCACTTAAAGCTTGTGTTTCTTTATTTATTTTCATTTTGGATGATCTGTCCATTGGTGAAAGTGGGGTTTTAAAGTCCCCTACTGTGATTGTGTTAATGTTGATTTCCCCTTTTATGGCTGTTAGCATTTGCCTTATGTATTGAGGTGCTCTTATGTTGGGTGCATAAATATTTACAATTGTTATATCTTCTTCTTGGATGGATCCCTTGATCATTATGTAGTGTCCTTTTTTGTCTCTTGTAATAGTCTGTATTTTAAAGTCTATTTTGTCTGATATGAGAATTGCTACTCCAGCTTTCTTTTGATTTCCATTTCATGGCATATCTTTTTCCATCCCCTCACATTCAGTCTGTATGTGTCCCTAGATCTGAAGTGGATCTCTTGTAGACAGCAAATATATGGGTCTTGTTTTTGTATTCATTCAGCCAGTCTATGTCTTTTGGTTGGACCATTTAGTGCATTTACATTTAAGGTAGTTATTGATATGTATGTTCCTATTACCATTTTCTTAAGTTTTTGGATTTGTTTTTGTAGGTCTTTTCCTTCTCTTGTGTTTCCTGTCTAGAGGGGTTCCTTTAGCATTTGTTGTAAAGCTGGTTTGGTGGTGCTGAATTCTCTCAGCTTTTGCTTGTCTGTAAAGGTTTTAATTTCTCCATTGAATCTGAATGAGATCCTTGCTGGGTAGAGTAATCTTGGTTGTAGGTTTTTCCCTTTCATTACTTTAAGTATGTCCTGCCACTCCCTTCTGGCTTGCAGAGTTTCTGCTGAAAGATGAGCTGGTAACCTTATGGGTATTCCCTTGTATGTTATTTGTTGTTTTTCCCTTTGTATTTAATTTTTGATAGTTTGATTAATATGTCTTGGCATGTTTCTCCTTGGATTTATCCTATATGGGACTCTCTTCACTTCCTGGACTTGATTATTTCCTTTCCCATTTTAGGGAAGTTTTCAACTGTAATGTCTTCATATATTTTCTCCTTCCCTTTCTTATTCTCTTCCTCTTCTGGGAGCCCTGTAATTCGAATGTTAGTGTTTTTAATGTTGTCCCAGAGATCTCTGAGACTGTCCTCAATTCTTTTCATTCTTTTTTCTTTATTCTGCTCTGTGGTAGTTATCTCCACTATTTTATCTTAGAGGTCACTTATCCGCTCTTCTGCATCAGTTATTCTGCTATTGATTCCTTCTAGAGAATTTTTAATTTCATTTATTGTGTTGTTCATCATTGTTTGTTTGCTCTTTAGTTCTTCTAGGTCCTTGTAAACATTTCTTGTATTTTATCCATTCTATCCAAGATTTTGGATCATCTTTACCATCATTACTCTTATTCTTTTTCAAGTAGACTGCCTATTTCCTCTTCATTTGTTTGGTCTGGTGGGTTTTTACCTTGCTTCTTCATCTGCAGTGTGTTTCTCTGTCTTCTCATTTTGCTTAACTTACTGTTTTTGGGGTCTCCTTTTCACAGCCTGCAGGTTTGTAGTTCCTGTTGTTTTTTGGTGTGTGCCCCCAGTGGGTAAGGTTGGTTCAGTGGCTTGTGTAGGATTCCTGGTTGAGGAGGCTGGTTCCTGTGTTCTGGTGTTGGGGATGGATCTTTTCTTTCTGGTGGTCAGGGCTGCGTATGGTGGTGTGTTTTGGGGTGTCTGTGAACTTAGTATGATTTGAGGCAGCCTCTCTGCTAATAGGTGGGGTTGTGTTCCTGTCTTGCTAGTTGTCATAGGGTGTCCAGCACTGTAGCTTGCTCATCGTTGAGTAGAGCTGGGTCTTAGCGTTGAGATGGAGATCTCTGGGAGAACTTTCACCATTTGATATTATGTGGAGCCAGGAGGTCTCTGGTGGACCAGTGTCCTGAACTCGGCTCTCCCACCTCAGAGGCACAGGCCTGAGACCTGGCCGGAGCATGAAGACCCTGTCAGCCACACGTCTCAGAAGAAAAGAGAGAAAGAAAGGAAGGAAGGAAAGAAGGGAGAATATAAAATAAAATAAAATAAAGTTATTAAGAAGAAAAAATAAAAAAATATAAAAAACTAAAAAGTAATAAAAAAAGAAAGAAAAAGAAAGTAAGAAAGAAGAGAGCAACCAAACCAAAAAAAAAAAAATCCACCAATGATAACAAGCACTACAAACTATGCTAAAAAAAAAGCAAAACAAAATGGACAGAGAGAACCCTAGGACAAATCATAAAAGCAAAGCTATTTAGACAGAATCACACAAAGGAGCATACACATACACACTCATAAAAAGAGAAAAAGGAACAAAAAAAAAGGAATAGAGCAACTAAATCAATAAACAAATCTACCAGTGATAATAAACTATAAATACTAAACTAAGATAAACATAAAACCAGAAACAAATTAGATGCAGAAAGCAAACCCGAAGTCTACAAGTTGCTCCTAAAGTCCACCTCCTCAATTTGGGATGATTCGTTGTCTATTCAGGTATCCCAGAGATGCAGGGTACATCACGTTGATTGTGGAGATTTAATCCGCTGCTCCTGAGGCTGCTGGGAGAGATTTCCCTTTCTCTTCTTTGTTCGCACAGCTCCTGGGGTGTAGGTCACCTGAGGGCGTCTGTTCCCCGCCCAGATGGGACGCGGTTAAAGGAGCAGCTGATTTGGGGACTCTGGCTCACTCAGGCCGGGGGGAGGGAGGGGTACGGATGCGGGGTGAGCCTGCAGCGACAGAGCCGGCGTGACGTTGCAACAGCCTGAGGCACGCCGTGTGTTCTCCCCGGGAAGCTGTCCCTGGATCACGGGACCCTGGCAGTCGCGGGCTGCACAGGCTCCCGGGAGGGGAGGTGTAGATAGTGACCTGTGCTTGCACACAGGTTTCTTGGTGGCGGCAGCAGCAGCCTTAGAGTTTCATGCCCGTCTCTGGTGTCCACGCTGATAGCCATGGCTCGCGCCTGTCTCTGAAGCTCGTTTAGGCAGTGTTCTGAATCTGCTCTCCTCACGCACCCTGAAACAATGGTCTCTTGCCTCTTAGGCTGGTTCAGACTTTTTCCCGGACTCCTTCCCAGCTAGCTGTGGTGCACTAGCCCCCTTCAGGCTGTGTTCACACAGCCAACCCCAGTCCTCTCCCTGAGATCTGACCTCCGAAGCCCAAGCCTCAGCTCCCAGCCCCCACCCATCCCAGCGGGTGAGCAGACAAGCCTCTTAGGCTGGTGAGTGCTGGTCGGCACTGATCCTCTGTGCGGGAATCTCTCCGCTTTGCCCCCTGCACCCCTGTTGCTGCACTCTCCTCCATGGCTCTGAAGCTTCCCCCCACACACGCCCCCCGTCTCCACCAGTGAAGGGGCTTCCTAGTGTGTGGAAACTTTTCCTCCTTCACAGCTCCCTCCCAGAGGTGCAGGTCCTGTCCCTATTCTTTTGTCTCTGTTTTTTCTTTTTTCTTTTTCCCTACCCAGGTATGTGGGGATTTTCTTGCCTTTTGGGAGGTCTGAGGTCTTCTGCCAGTGTTCAGTAGGTGTTCTGTAGGAGTTGTTCCACATGTAGATGTATTTCTGATGTATTTGCAGGGAGGAAGTTGATCTCCATGTCTTACTCCTCTGCCATCTTGAAGGTCTCTTAATTTTTTTAAGTTAAAAAAGTTTGCAAATTAAAAGTGCAAGAATCCTTTATAGTTCACACACACATATAGTATGTATGATAAAAAGTATTCCTCCCCTGTTATATTAGATAGCTTCACTAAGAATTTTACCACAAAAGAAGCAAAGTTTATACATGTGTGTGTATATATATGTGCATATATATGCAAATTGGCCTTTGCTTACTTTAATTTAAATAGAAAAGACCTCTAATTTCTAATTGATTCAGTAAAGTATACCATTATAAAGCCAAGAAATAATTGAACAATAATTTTGAAAGTTGAATTTTTTTTTCTAGCAAAAGCTAAGTATAGTCTTAAAGTGGTATATGATTTACAAATAAGTTCTCATCCATATGTGTTCTTTGGCCTTTTATTGACAGTACGTAAAGTATATAAGAATTTAAAACTAAAAATTGATCGGTTCAACCTTACAATGAAAGGTACTTCAACATGAACTCCTTTAACATCACGAAATATTTATTTTGCTTCATGCATGTTAGAACATAGACTTTTTTTCCTTGAGTCTCCAATTTGAGTTTTAACAGAATTTAAACATTTCTTTTTCAGCATGGAATCTGAGGAGCTGAATAAAATGGTGGCCTGAGCAGAGACTTTTAAGGTAGGCCTCCCTTCCCACCTCAGCCCAACCATCAGATTGACATTCTCCTATAGCAGACCTCAAGGCAATATCTGGACAAAATCCTTATTTGTTCAAAAAATTCATCCAAGAAATAAATGTTTCCTCTAATCTCTCAGCTATATTGGAAATGAGCTATGAGAACAATTACAGTTTTACAAAGTTTAACCAGAATGACTAGAAGTGCACAATGGTGCTGTTCAGAAATGTTGCAAAAGGTACATGAAGGTAACATGGCTCTTGTCCTTTGGTGGGGACATGGGACAGATGGTATCATGAACAGGATCAAGCTGCCCACCTCTGGAGGGCAGAAGGAGACTATCTGGCACTCATGGAAGTCATAAACAAGCTCAGGAAAAAAAAAAACGGGAATGTTGGAATTCTCTGAGGTATGAAGCAATATACTTCTGTTTAAGAAAACTCAACTGCTGTTGGGATTGGGCCTGGACCTAATATATTTGCACTCAGGTTTTCTCCACTCGGATCAGAAATAGTGTTTGAATGGGGGCAGTTTATTTCAGTTGGGAAAACAGTGAAGCACTTTGAGATTTCTTCTCTCAATTTGTCCGGCTATGTACATAGTATATCATCTTTGGGTTTACAAGGTTCTGTCTAGGAAAAATATACAGAATGTAGCTTGTCATAAATCTGACTGGAAGAATTGGTATGTAATGTTGTCCCACATATTCAGAAAATGGAATCCAGACTCTAGTTCCATTGATGATTATGGCACTCCAGTAAAACTTTATAGTTGATTTTTATGTGCCTACATAGATTTAAGTGACAAGTATTTGTCTCAGTTTTATGATATGCAGTGAATATCATGTAAAAAAAGAAACATCAACCTTAAAACTGCCCTTTGTAACTTACTGAGAGACCTGTTTTCTTTAAAATTTAAGTAATCACAGAGAAGGAAACTATTATGTTTTGAATAATTTTAACAGTAATCTATCCTCTTTGGAACATGCTTTCTTCAGATATACCTTTTAATACCTAGTCATCTCCTACTTCCTAGAACAGGCAACTGTTTACAATTTGACTCTTCCTGAATAAGAATCCAAGTGTAAAAAAAAAAATTGTCATTTCTTATAAAGAGCAAGTCTATTGTAATAGCTACTGATATTTTGACAAACTTGTTTGTGAAAACGAACAATCTGAAACCCTTAAGGACTTAAAACGGGAAGGTTTATTTCTTGATTACACTACATGCCCTTCTCAGATCAGCAGGGAAAGAGCTCTCCTTTGCGTTGTCCTCACTAAATGAACAAACCAATGGAGCAGCTGCTATTTGGAACATTTTCTCTCACTGTGGTGAGAGGAGGGTGGGTTATAGTGAAATATATAGCATGTTATTTCTGCTAACATTTTATTAGCCAAAGTAAATCACATATCCATGCCTAATTTCAATGAGGGAGGTAATTAGGGCCTTGGTAAAAGCCCCAGTGACCATCTCAGGGACAACTTGGCAAAATCACTCAAAATTAAAAATGCATAGCTTTGACTGAGTGATTCCATTTCTAGGAATTTATACTATGGCACAAGCATGTTCATTTCTGTGTTTTTATGATGGAAAAAAAGAAAATCCTTAAGAAAGATTTCTGTTTAAATAAATCAAGTTAAACACATTTAATGGGATAACTCATAGCCTTTCAAAAATGAGTGGGAGGTATTTGAGTTAACATGGAAAGCTATTCTAAGATAATATTGTTAAGTAATAATTAAGGTGCACGTGTGTGTGATGGTGGGGGTGGTGATTCGGTGCTGGAGTTTGTGTGTGTGTGTATGTGGGTGTGTGGGTTAATACATGCAAAGCACTTAGAACAGTGCTTGGCAAAAATAATAATAGTAGCAATTTACTATGTGTAAGCTACTCTTCTAAATGTTTTATATCTTTTAAGTCATTGGATGCAAAGATCATTTGTGGTGTTATTATTATTAGTTTTCAAATGAGGAAACAGAGTATATGCATGAACAATTTCTAGAATGATATTTGTAACTGTCTGCAATGAGTATCTTTGGGGAGTGGGACTAAGGGATGTAGTGGGCTTTTAAAAATTTGCTGTGTTGCTTTCTATTGCTATTAGAATTTTTTATCATGAGCACATATTACTTTCATAGTAAAACTCTGGTAATAAAAATAGATGTCATGACAATGAGCCAAGGGGAGCTGACTCACTTTTGCTAAAATGCACTCTGCACCCTGACAAAGGTGAAGGTGTTTCTACGTCGGAAGAATACTTAAGACCTAAACGCTCAACTCCAATTCTTCTCTTGGTCATAATGAAAGAAAGCCTGAGCTGATCACTTTTTAAAAATTTTTTAAACTAAAAAAAATCAAAAACAATTATACTCATTTCTCCAAAAGTTAATCACTCTTGGTATCAAGTTATTTATTTGGGTGTAATGATCTGTGGTAAGTTTGATTATTGTCCGATATTTTCCCTTCTTTCTGGATTCTGCATCCCTGTCCTGTGGACATCAAGCTTGTTTCAGTGACTGGTTTCGGAAGTGGTGTGTACTGCTTTCAAGAAGAGGCCTTAAGGATAACTGTGAGGCTATACTTTTGCTCTTTTCTCTCTACATTGGGAAGGGTAATATCTAGACAGCAGCTGCTTCTTATCCAGGATCTTGGAGGGAAGAGTACACAAAGAACAGTTGTAGAACACATTACAGGAGTGAGAAATTAGAAGTAAACTTTCTTGTGTCAAGTCATTCAGACTGAAACATTTGCTACCATGGCATAAACCAGCAAAAGTTAGTACAGGACCTCAGACAAGTAATAAGAAAGCAGAATTGGGGAAAATTCTAGCCATCCTCTGGGGCAGAGATGTTAGGACATCTCAGCCTTTTGTGCTTTTGTGTGTGTACGCGTGTGTGTGTGTGTGTGTGTGTGTGTGTGTTATAGTATTTTGCTCTTGGAACTGCATTCCCCGAAGTTCTCTATAGCTTGTTCTCCTGGAAGAAGGAAAATGTGTACTGTTCCATTGCTTTCATATTGGCAGGCTTGTTATAAACTTTCAATTTGACTTTTATTTCTATTTGAGGAAGACTGACTTGTGTTACATGTCCTGTCATTTGAAAAAGAAGTGCCAATATCATAGAGGGTATAAATAGCTACAGTTGTGTTTCCTTTCCAACAACTCATTTCTCTAAAGTTTCTCGCTTAATTGCAAAATGTTGGAATCATTTGAACTTTCAGTTTTTTTATTATATACATTAAAACATGCAGTAGGACTATAACATTTTTCCTCTAGGTGATGTTTGTATTTCATTTGGCACGAAATGCCTAAAATAAGAACTTCCAGTGCTGTAGTTTGGTCTTGATTCTGTGTCCTGTTGTAATGATCAAATTAAGTGCTGCTATTAAAAGAGTCATGCTATAAATTAGTTTCCCCACCAAGCATAATTGCCAAGTAATATAAAAATAATTTTTCCAAGAGTTGTTAAGATGTGATCCTATTTTTACTCATTTAAAAGCATAAAGGTTTGATTTTCTTCTAATGGAGTTAAGTTGATTGCTTATATCTCTTATCAAAATAAGAGAATAATCTGGTTTATACTATGTTGGCCCAAAAGTTCGTTCAGGTTTTTCTGTAAGATGTTAAGGAAAAACCTGAACGAACACTTGGGCCAACCCAATATCTCTGTTCCAAGGGTCCAAATGTCATCAGTTTTTTAGCTAAAGAGGAATACACTGATTTTTGTGTGTGTTTATTTCTGTTAGTTATACTGCCCAGTGGAGCACTGTTAGAAATATTCTTAGAATATGTGATGTTTGGGAGTTTGCCTTGGTCCCTAATAACGAGCACCATTTCAGGACTGTGGACAGAGAAGAAGGAGGCAAATTTGCCCCAGTATTAAACAATATAAAAAGTATCTAGAGAAAAGGTCCTAATATTACAATCAGTCAGCAATTAAGCAGTCCCTCTCCCACTGTACAACCTAGTGAAGGGGCGGCACCCCTCTCTTACACATTATATACAGGATCTAAGCCCTTCTGGGGCACCCATCTAGAGGCTAATCCTTGTATCATGATTTCCAAACATGGCCTCAGTAGGTGGGCTGACTGAGAACACCACGTGATTTATGAATGTGATTTTACAAGGTCTAGAAAGTATTTTAAAGACCACACATCAGCCTGTATTGGGGGAACTAGGAGATTTCAAGGATAATCCAATCTGCCCTTTTTCACCCTCCAAAGCCACAAAGAGAAATCTTCAGATAGCATTCTAGTTATAGTAGCTCTTCAAGACTTAGACAAGCTATGGAAGCTTAGGTGGTTTTCCAAAGGTTATAGGGAGTTATAAAGCCTGTAAGGGTGGTGCTTCTATCTTTTTTTAAACAACTTATGCACACGACCTCAATTTCAATCTAAACTATATGTATTTTTTTTGTTAAACTATATGTATTTTTTAATTACTACTAAATATATAGTGGATATATAAATAGGAAATAAGAATTCTGGTGGTTTACATACAAGATGAATTATTCTGTCAGCATTTGGAAATGTTTAAGGATATGGATCTGAGAGAATAGAAAAGAGTTCCCTTATGAAAATGCTTGCTGATTCAAACATTTTTAATCTCAATGACTAGAGTATTTGTTTTAAGTAGTGGGGCATTTGATTATGAGTCAAATATGTTACTACTGAATGTGATTCTGAATGTGGTATTCCTGGATCTTTGTATAAGATTTCATCTTGATTATAAATAATATTTTAATTTATTCATGTATTTACATGAGACTCATTGCATTTATTGGTAACATATTTAATGCCCGGTAGATCATACACCAAAGATACAGGGTCAGGCTCAAATGACATAGTATAATGTCTTGAGGGATGACTGTCAAGTCTGAGTCTTAAGGGGAAATCTGAGGAAGAGAAGGAATGTAATTGCTGGAAGAACACTAGGAATCTTTTATTCTGACATGAATTTTCCTAAAAGAATCCGTAAAGGCAGGAAGAAGAGGTGGTAATAGTAAGGAGCACTAGTAAAATATTGAAATATTTTAATTTGATTGTGGCATCTTATTGATTATTTTGAGGCCTTGGCAGGCAGGTTCTTGCTGGCCTCCAGCGATAGCCGCCCCCTAGTATTCACACCCTTGTATAATCCCCTCCCCTCAAATGTGGGCTGGCCCATTGACTTGCTTCTAACCCACAGAATAGAACAAAGGTGATGGGATTTCAATTTTATGATTGGCTTACAAGAGACTCTAACTTCCGTCTTGACAGCTGTAGTCTATAGTCTTGGAGCAGACGCCTGTGTGCACGCCTGTCCAATGTATATTGTGTCTTAGCTTCCATTTTAAAAATTGTTCTGTACAGAGAGATGCAGCAGGGGGTGGGAGGGCAGAGTGGGCAGAGGGAAGCCACCCTGCTCCCAGCACTGGGGGTCTGGGGTGGGAGCAAGAGGGCTGCAAAGAGTCTGGACCGGCCCAGGCCCCCTGTTGGGCTCAGCACGAAAGCGCTTTCAATGAATTAAGTGAAAACTTCCTTACAAAAACACAAAAATCAAAGCTCCAAATGTATTGGAAATAAAATATGAACTTGCAAAAAAATATATATATATATATATATACTTGATATATACTTGATAGTATATAAAGAGCCTTGCTGGCTTTGATGAAGCAGCTTACCTTTTTGGGCAGGCCTAAATGGCCAGAAAATGAGTCCCCTAGCCAACAGCCTACTAGGAACTGAGGCCCTTAGTCCAAGGGCCTTTGAGGAACTGAAATTCTGCTAATCTCATGCGAGTTTAGAAGTGAATATTTCTCCAGCTGAACCTCCACATAAGCCCTCAGCCTTGCTTGATGCTCTGATTGCAGCCTTGTGAGAGAGACTGAAGCAGAGGACTCAGTTAAACTGTGCCCAAATTCATGACCCATAGAAGCTGTAAGATAAATGTGTTGTTTCAAGCTAAGTTTGTGGTAATTTATTACACAGCAATAAACACATTTATTACACAGAAATAGATAAACAATGCATACCTGAATCATAATTTTATGGTTCGTTTTGTGATTCATTTCTTCTGTATGACATAGCTTGATATTAAAATGCATATCGTGTATTGTATATTTAGGCAAAGCTCAGTGTGTAAGATGATTTGATATAGAACAGTAGTTGTCATCATTTGTGTGCACAGAATGACCTGGAGGGCTTGTTAAAACAGCTGTCCCTCCCCTCAGTTTTTGATTTAGCAAGCCTTGGAGAGTTCTTCAGAATTCACATTGCTAAGACGTTCCCAGATATTTTAGTTTCCTATTGCTGGTATGAAAAATTACCTCAATCTTTCGTGATTTAAAACAACACAAATGTATTACCTTACAGTTCTGGAGGTCAGAAGTCAGAAACAGATCTGTATGTGTTAAAATCGAGGTGTCCTCTTTCTGGAAGCTCTAAGGGAGAATATGTTTCCTTGCTTTTTCCAGCTTCTAGAGGATGTCTGCATTGCTTGGCTTGTGGCCCCTTCCACCATCTTCAGATTTCTTTCTGATTCTGACCCATGACTCTCTTGTCTCTTTCTCACTTATTAAAAACCCTTGTGATTACATTGGGCCCATCTGGATAATCCAAGATACTCTTCCCACCTCAAGACCCTTAACTTAATCATATCTTAATCAGAAGTCTCTTTTGCCATGTAAAGCAACATATTCACAGGTTTCAGGGATTAGGATATGGGCATTTTTGTGGACCCATTTTTCTGTCTACCACATCAGGTAGTGTTGATGCTGCTGGCCTAGGGACCACACTGTGAGTATCAATGATTATAGGTTATTGGAAAACCAAGCTCGCTCTTTCTTGGATTCTGTCTGCTCCCACCATGGCTACTCTTAGCCTTCCTCTTCCTAAGATTCCACACCTGCTGTTCTCTCTGCAGGGATTGGGAACAACTGCTTTAGTTTTCATGTATGCCCCACAGAAGCTCTCAAGGGTCTCATTTGAATGTAGGTAGAAGTTGCTGTATTGCTGACAGTTGAAATGCTTATCATTCGGACAGGTTTTTATGATTTCTGATTTTATCTATGTTTTCCCACAGCAAAAATCTTTACTTTGGTGGTGGTGTTATTTTATTTTTTTCTGAGTTAGGCAAATTCCAACTAGGTTTTGAAGCTCTGTAAAGTGTTTTCCAGGATTAAGTGAGAACGTTTCAAAGACTAACTAGGAATGATAACAGGCTAGAAATATCTACTGTGAAGACTTTTCTCACATTTTCATATTCTTTCCCAAAAAAACCCTTTGATTATTTTTTCTTCTAACGTATGTGTACATGAGTATGTGGGTATTGATTCCAGCATTTAAAAATGCCTTGACTCTGAACACTTAAGATACTTTCTTATTAATGATTCCTTCTAAGAGAGACATAATTGTTGTCAATCAATTAAATGATTGAGATTGAAGGTTTAAAAAGACATGTCATGTGCCCTTGTCTGTCACCTTATGTAATGGCACAAATTTAGAATGTATGATATGTGTCTGTCTATGTGTAGATCACAAGACTCTCTTAAAGGGCAGGGATATGTCTTTAGATTTAATATCTTCATATTTTCCCTCCTAGCATGCTCAGAGCTATGGTAGTTTTACCTCTTCTAGGGACTATATCTTTCTCAAATAACTCAGGGTCATTCAGGATTCCAGCGAGTTCGCTTGATTCTGTCTGGGAGCATTAGGAATGTTAAGGGTAAAAAAAAGACTCTAGAATCTTAGTATGTGTCACAGTTGAGTGTTATTTAGGATCTGTTATTATATGCAGGTGGTAGAATTAAAGAACCATATTTTGTTGAGTGAGGTCTTTGGTGATCTTCTACCAGTCGTTGTATTCCAGAGCATTTGGGATTCCTATGGATAAAGTCCTTTGTTCATCTCTTTATCCACGTCATGCTCCTTTACCAGTTCAGCAGCAGAGGTCAGGGATGTTGGTGGTCTCATGCACCCCTGCATTAACCTTCACAACCACTGGCAGCAGTTGCTCTCTAAAGCAAACATAAACTACAGTCACATCTTACTCCCAACTTACATCAGCAGTTGGGCTTTCACTTGGTGTGTTGATTCTTCATTAGAATGGCATTAAAAATGGAAAGTATAAAATCTTTTTTTTCCAAATTAAACATAAATTGGATTTAGAAGCACATGCTGCACTAAATGCTTTTGTGTGCCCACAGATCTGCTAAAAATGGAAAATACATAAGTATGGAGGGGAAATAAATGCTAATGGACCTCAATAAAACTTCTAAGGGACACCTGTGGCTATTTGACTCCCTACCACGTAGGTGAATTTCAAGTAAGTAGAGTCCCAAGCTGTCCTCAACACAACCATCATAAAACATTTTTGGAGAACTTTAAGTTTGCCATGTCTAAATTAACTATTAAATAAAAAATAATTTTTGATAACTTTCTTTTAACTGAAAATTGTATAATAAAGCTACAAACCCAATCATTCATAGTACAAGATTTTTCAGAGGAAAGGAGATTTGATGCATGTGGAACATTGCTTCTGATTTTTTTTAAACAACTATTTTTGCTTGCTTTGGCCATGTTTATGTGAATTCATTGATTCTATCGCTATTTTCCAAGAGAGTCACTGTATGTCATTTTAGATTTTTTCCAACATTTTTTATATTTCATTTATATTAAAGTTTCCTAGCTTGTGATGTTAGGGATGTTTTGAGAAATAGTTGACATTTTCTATTGGCAAAGCTAGTATTTTCAATACATTTATGTAAAAAAATCAATGCTTTCATGAAACACAAGAATTATAGGTATAGATATATATTGAAACACTGGTGAAAGAGACCAGCTAATGTACATTAATTATCCTCTTTCTGTAACATTCAAAGCAGATATTTTCCGAAAATTTTTTAGATTTAAAGACATTTGCCTTCTCCTGAATTATTTTAGTCCATCTCCAGGGAGGAGTTCTGTTGCCGACTTATCAGATGTGAGACAATTTACACGCTATAAAAATAAGTGAAAGTAATGTGATGTGCCAGATTTCTAGTGGAATATGAGTAATCATCCTGTTGGCATGGCAAAAAGATTCATAGAAAAACACTCTTGTGATTATTGCTGAAAATTAATTGTAATTAAAGGCTTTATTATAAAAGGAGAAATATAGTAGATTGGATTCCTAACTGAAAATGAAAAGCTTCTTCTGTCCCTTAGCATGCTTTCCTCTGAAAGTTGTGTTTTCTCCCTCTATCACTCATTAGTAAATAAATATTTATTAAGCACTTGCTATGGCTAAGATACTATGGTAAGTAATGAGAAGAATAAGGAGTAAAAGATGCCCCCAAATACACAGACTGTAACTGATCATAATTTGGGTGAAGAGTGATGCACATACCAAGAGTGGTAAGGAAGGAAGTTGGAGAAAAAAGAGATAATTTCTATCTAGGGCTTTAAAGGGAAAGCTTAAAAAGATTCCCACAAAAGAACTACAAATGAATATAATATGCAAACATAGGCAAATGATGAGAAGCTGGTACAGCTAATGTTTCTCCTACTCCTGGTATGGACATTTGGCCACATTAAGAGGCTAAAAAAATAATTATTTACTTGTACTGACACATTGTCTTTCAAAAAGTTGACATTGTCAATAAGTCCATTTAAAATATGGATTTATATATAATATTGCTAATGATAAACCTTTTTCTAAGTAAGACATTTAAATGTGTTTATTTCATCTTTATCTCAACTTTCAAAAATATTTTTAGTGTGTGTTTCATAGTATTTATATATAATAAGGTTATAATGGTGAGCATAAATACTTTGAAATAAATAAATATGCATATATTAGGTGTGTGCTCAAAAACATTTTACTGATAGATGGGCATGATCAAAACAAATTGGTTCTTTTTCTAAAGCAGAGGGTATGCTTCTTTCCTCAACATTAGTCAACCCTCTCTTATTAAGCTCACCCAGAAAGTTCCAACTTCTCCTTAATGTCTTCCTAGATTAGAAATGGACAGAAGCAATACATTATCACCATTCCCTAGGAAGTCTGAGGCATTCCTTAAGCCATGGCACCTAAAGCCCTTCTCTCTGAAATGTTCATACCCTTGGCTGGCACATAGATATTTTTTATATTTTATTTATTATTTATTCTTGCTGTTCTATAGCCTACAGATTTGTCCGTAAACCTATCAACTCAGTCTGTAAAATGTTAGAAATGAGGAGCCGCGTCAGTGCAGCCTTGGGGGCAGTTACAGTTAATAATGGGAATCCACAAACATGTCTGTTTTAATACAGATGGAGGTCTATAGTGGTTTGTTTCCCGCACAAGTCATTGTTTTCTCTTGTACAAATATGTGACTTTCAAGCAAGGAGGCATAATTACAGCGGGAGAGGATCATCATGTGATATATTTGGTGGAAACCACTATACTACCATTCCCTAAATGTCATATTTTATTTAACACATTTAATGATGTGAACTAAATGGCGAATATCCCCTTTCACAATGTGCAAGGATGGATTTTAGTGTCCATTTGTTGTGTATGTTTAAAAGGACATTTGAATGGTTTTTCCAGGAAACTGAAGGCACAGAGTAGTAGCTATATTAGCTTCGTCTGGGAGCTTGTTAGAAATGCAAAACCTCAGGCCCCAGGCCAGGCATTCCTGAATCAGAACCTCAAGATGTAGGGCCCAGAAATCTGCATTTTAACAAGCTCTCAGATGATTCTTATATACATTAAAGTCTGAGAAGCAATTCTAAAAAAAAAAGCAATAATAATTTAGATTGTAACTTCAGAATAGACATGAAATCTTTCAAAATTCTCCAGGAAACTATGTCAGAGGTTCTTGTTAGCTACCATGACCTGCCGATACATTTTAAAGCAGGACGTGAATTAGTCACATAATATTTCATGGCAGTGAAAAATTATATTGTAATTTTCTCAAACTGGTAGGGAATAAATCCAAAGAAAATCATATTTTGTGGAATTATATTTGATGAGCAAATAAAATACAAAAATGAATAAAGGTAATCCATGAAGGAAAGCAGATTAATCTATGTACTAAATATCACAATTATGCTGAAATAATGGGCTAGATAGTAACACAACTAAAGCCACCTGTACTTCTGTTTTTCCCTCAAAGAAGAAAACCATACCTCTTATGAGAGAGGTGAATCTAGGTGCTGGATCTGTAGGAGGGACAAGAAGGTCTGAGTGATAAGGCAGAAAAAAAATTAATAGGAGGAGCTAAACATTTTTAAAAATTAATTTTGTCAGTATTTTTTCATGAAAATACAAGCTGAAGCTTGTTTATATGTGACTCAGTTTCAGCTTGTTAATTGCTGCTTGCCATTCCAGTGTTAGTGTAACAGTTCGATGCCTAGATGATTCTCTATCAACAAAAAGGAAAAAAAAGAAAGAAAAATATAAACAGCAGTGCTTAACAGCTCACTAACACTGATCCTATTTACTATGTGTCAATTTGTCACCCTTGGCAGAACAAGGAAAATATTGCCATATAGAAACTGATAGCCTCTTTGCCTGAATTACATGTTTGTTTTTAACCATTTACATTTTCTGCCGGGAGTGGCAAAATTTATGCCACTTATTATCTACTGTATCTAATTCAGATCCTAGCAGTTTGAGGGCTGTTTATAGTTTCATTTAAATGAATGTTACCCAATGTAGGAAATAACGCTAGCTTACCCTCCCTTAGTACTTAGTGGCTTAGTATAGTAGATGGAGATGAGGGACCTTTGGTTCCACCCCCAGCTATACTTTTTTTTTGTTAAAATATGGTAATCTGCACTTTATATTTTTTCTTCCAGTTTTACAGAAGAATAACTGATACACAGCACTGTGTAAGTTTAAAGTGTAGAGCATAATGATTTGACTTACATGATGAAATGATTACCACAATAAGTTTAGTGAACATCCATCCTCTATATAGATACAAAATTAATTGACCTACAACACTACGTTAGTTCCTGGTACACAATGTAGTGATTTGGTATTTCTGTACATTTCAAAATGATCACCATGATAAGTCTAATTACCATCTGTCAACATACAAAGATATTACATAATTATTGACTATATTTCCCACACTAAACATTTCATACTGGTGACTCATTTATTTTGTAGCTGGAAGTTTGTACCTCTTAATCTCCCTCACCTACCTCTCATTACCCTACCCCTCTCCTCTCTGGCAACCACCTGTTTGTTCTCTGTATCTATGACTGTTTCTGCTTTGTTATATTTGTTCATTTGTTTTGTTTTTTAGATTCTACATATAAGTGAAATTGTATGGTATTTGTCTTTCTCTTACTTAGTTCACTTAGCATAATATCCTCTAGGTCCATCCATGTTGTGGTGAATGGCAAGATTTCATTCTTTTTTATTGCTGAGTAATATTACATTGTGTATATATACCACATGTTTTTTATCCACTCATCTTTTGATGGGCATTTAGGTTACTTCCATATCTTGGCTATTGTAAAGCTGCAGTGAACATAAGGGTGCATGTGTCTTTTCAGATTAGCGTTTTCATTTTCTTAGGATAAATACTCAGGAGTGGGATTACTGGATAAATCTGTTGCATTTCTATACACTAACAATGAGCTATCAGAAAGAGAAATTAAGAAAATAATCCCATTTAAATCGCATGAAAAAGAATAAAATACCTAGGAATAACTCTAAGGAGGTAAAAGACCTGTACTCAGAAAACTATAAGACACAAATTAAAGAAACTGAATATAAAATAAACAAATGGAAAGATAAACTGTGCTCATGGATTGGAAGAGTTAATATCGTTAAAATGATCATACTACCCAAGGCTATCTACAGATTCAATGCAGCCCCTATCCAAATAGGGCGTTTTTTATAGAATGAGAACAAATAATTTAAAGAGTTGTATGGAAACGCAAAAGACCTCAAATAGCCATAACAATTTGAAGGGAGAAGAACAAAGCTGGAGGTATCATGCTCTCTGATTTCAAACTGTACTATAAAGCTACAGTAATTAAAACAGTATGGTACTGGCCCCCAGCTATACTTTAAAATTCTCCCATAACCTCTCTGGGCCTGTTTTCCCAGTATTTAAAACAGGGGACTTTTAGTAAGTGATTATTAAAAATTATATGATTCTATAAACATTGATAGTGATTACTTTGGGGGCATAGTTCAGGGGAGGATGGCCAGGAGGGGTCTAATATGAAATTAAGTTCAAGGGAAATTCATAATTCAAAATTTAACCACTTATCAAATGAAAATTACTCTGGAACCTAATGCTAAATTATGCTTTTAAAATTTCTATTTAAGAGAAAGTACAGTATTATCATCCCATGATGAGAAGTCTTGGAAAAACTATTAATAATTGTGATGCCATTGAAAGCCTCTTCCTGTGCCTTAGTTGCCTCTTCAGTTGTAGGCTTGTTATTATCTTCATCAGAGTTTGCACTTGCACACTCTTAAGAGCAACAGTCTAGCGCACTAGAAGACTTCCATATATAACTTAATATCTAACAGAAAACCATAACTTGTCTCACTTAATTTTAATGGTCTTCTAATATCTATATGTAAATAGTTATTTCATTATTTAAATTAGAAATAGAAAAGATGTCTACAACCAAGAGTAGATACACACTCTCTAAGAGTCACCTTTCTTATGCCTTTACTATGCTCATGGACAATAGGAAGATCTTTCCTAAGACATCTAGGAGAAAAGATTCTTCTGAGGTTTACATCATGGATTTGAAGATTTGTTCCCCAGTCTGAGTGGCAATCTCTACAGATGAAATGGACTGTGTTTGCTGAATGTTTTTGCTCATGAGACACACACAATCCAGTGGGAACTTGAAGTTGATTGTGGTCTCTCATACATTTTCTTATTCAGAATAGGTGAGGTTTATTTTGTGCTTTAAAAGCAGCATTAATAGGTTTATCATGTATTTAAGGGCTTGGGAGTCAGGAGGGCATGGGTTAAATCCATGCTTTGTAACTTATGGGCGATGTATATAATACTTGACCTCTCGGAATCTCAGTCTTCTTATCCATAACATGAGAAAGCTACCTATCTTCAAAGGCTGCTATAATGCATTAACTTCTTTACATAATGTCTAGAATGTACTGAACAGTTGATTAAGTGAGCAATTTTTATTGTAATTGAAGAACAGATAGAACTTAGACTAGGGAGTTTAGGCTATTATAGACTGAGGAGCTGAAGATATTACACATGACAGAAATAGCAACTGTGAAGTCCAGGAAAAAGCATGGCCAATAAAGAAAAGTAGATGCAAGAGTAAGGGCAGATTGGACAGAAATAAGTATATAGAAATAGACTGGGTTGGCTCCTGAAGCGCCCTCTATACCAAAATAAGAAATTTGGATTTTATCAAAAGGGCAATTAGCAGCAATTGAAATGTTTTAGTCAGTTGAGTGACCTGATTTATGTTTAGAAGGTTTATTCCATTGTCTTTGACCCCTTGATTTGTTCCAATTATTGCTACCACCCCATCCAGGTGGTTTTGTACCCCTTTACTTTTTCCTCAGGGACTGGCTCCATACTTACATTTTCTGTATCCCTGAGTTGTCTGTTTGACCCTTAGTTGTTCATTCCTTGGCTCTTTCTTCTCCAGGTTATCAGACTTTACCATGTAATTCTGATCTTTTCAGTCCCCAAGCCAAGTCCATCCACCAGCCTGCATCCTGCCTGGGTACCCCTCTTGGGCAGAAGTAGAAAAAAATCAGCAGTCCTGCTTCCCCTGAATTTCCTTTGGCTTTTGCCGTTTAAGATTAGCTCTTTCCTCTTCAGACAATCTCTCTCCTTAATATCACACTGTGTTTTCATTTTAATCCTCTTTGTAAACTCATCTAAATCTTGTCCACTAATATCCAAAAAAAAAAAAAAAAAATTTACTGGGTGGTAACATAATTTAGGACAAAGGCAAAAATCTTCGATGTCAGACAGATTTAAATTTTAATGTCGGTACTAACTCTTACTAATCACATTAATTTGTGAAAATTGTGCAGTTTCTCTGAGCCTCAGTTCCCTCATCTGTAAAATGGGATTGTTATGATTATTGGGTTGTTAAGTTTGTTAAATTGGTAGCAAGTCATGACTTGTTAAGAAGACCTGCAAATATTGAGCTGTTGGCACAGCCAGCATTTCCTTGGTGGTGGTATGTAGACCTTTGAGCATCTGCTGCCCTTCCCCCAGAGTCATAATTCTTATTTTCCTTCTGCTCCCAGAAGACTCGCCTCTCTTCCTCTGAGCACCTCCTAGGGCACCCACCTCTTTCCCTTTTCCTATGGATATGATTTAGGTTGATCCTTACAATTTAGACCTTGAAAAGCAAAATCCAGAAAAGAATATTGTTTTCATACAACTCTTCTTTGGGACTTTCCACACAAATTTGTCCCTTAGGCAAAGAAATGATAACTGTGGTTACTACTGAGTTGGGAGAGGAGAAGAGAAAAATACGCAAATTATTTTAGAATAAAACACAAATATCTCAATAAATTTCTTGACATGTATATTGCAGCATCTGGAATATATTACAAGCTCAGGAAATGTTACTTTCCTTCTTCCTATTTCCTTTTTTCTCTTTTCTTTTCCTCAAAACTGATGTATTGATTAGTTTAAAGAAAAAAAAAAAAGCCTAACCTTAGCTAGTGCTGATACTGACCAAGTAAAACAACAATTTGAGGTGTTAAGGTGATATTAAGAAATCACTTCCCTCTGTTCCCATTGTCACTGCTCCCACTTGACTTCCAGACCTTCCTATATGCAATGCCTCAGTGTAATGAGAAGGCCAGAGCCCTTTTTAAATGTTTCCTAATAGCTTTTAATCTTCACCCTTCTCTCTTCCCCTTGCCAGATCAGCTAATTGCCCACATCTGGACCAGCTGATAAGAAAGCCTAGATGCCTAGTCTCTTTTTCCTTGCCCTCTCAGACCATTTCAAACCTGCCTGAGAGGTTTGCCCTGCTCTTCCCAGATTCCTCAATTATGTAAGCACTAAAACTTTTTATGCCCTCTTGGTGTAAGTGTGACATTATCAGTCTCAACATCGGAACCAAATTTTGGGTGAGGGTCCATCTGTCTCTGCAAGTGTCCATAACACTTAGAAAGAAGATATACCTTATTAAAAAAACAAAAACAAAAACAAACAAAAACAAGTTATTAAGTTTAAATTCAAAAAGTCCTTGAAACTTAAAGGACACAATAGTTATGAATCTAAAACAAGCTTTATTTACATGCCCGGTGCTGTTTGATTGTAAGGATTGTAAGGATCTTGGCAACTTTCAGAATTTATAGACTATGAAAGTACAATATTAAGTGGTATAATATTTAATTGCGGGTTTTCTACCCCAATTCAAATTCCAGTAAGCAAATGGAATGAAGAGTTTTAGGAATAAAAATCACCATGCTTGCTCAGGCCTAGAGGTCAAATCCCAGGGGGTTCTGATGGATTCATCTATGGAGGCATAAAGGGGCCTTATGCCTCACTTTCCTAGGTGTAGCTCAAGAAACCTGAAAGCTTCTTAGAGAAGTCTCACCTAGCATGGCACTGGAAGAGCATGCCACCTGACCCTGCAAACTCTTATATACTATGCAGAAAGCAGATGGCCAGGGAAGAAGGAGGAGAAGTGAATAGGCAATGAAAGCTGAGAAAGTTGAAGGGCAGAGAGATCTGGGAGGAGGCCAAGGAAGGTGTAGAGAAAACCTCACAGTAGAGGCCATATCTGGTATCTGAGGTCTTGGATACCAGAGACAATGGCAGTGCATGTTTCCCAAAGATCAGGTAGGACTCGTATATACAATTACATACCACATTCCCACTTGGATATCTACTAGACAACCCCAAATTTAATCATGCTAATGTCTCATCTTTCTCCTATATTAATCCACTTTTATGGCAATAATGATCAAATAGCATTAGCCCCTAAATATTGGTGGCTTACAGCAATAAATATTTATTTTTTTTAGCCCATGGATCTTCAGGCCAGCTGTGGTGGCTCTGCTCCAGGCTGTGAGTCAAGTTTGCGTGTTTTCTCAGTGCAAGACCTAAGCTGAAGAGATAGCTCCTAACTTAAGCACCTGCCTTCACAGTAGAGGGCAAAAGTGCAAGCAAGATAGAAGAAATTTGCAAAGCCTTCATGTGGGACTAACACATGGTCACTTCTTTCCATGTTCCATTGGAGAGGAGAAGAATCATAAGCTTTAAAAAAATGGATTTAAAAAAAAATCCATCATAAAAAAAGATTGGATGTTTATAGCAGAAAATCTGGGACATACAGCAAAATCTCATAAATAGTCCACCAATGATACTTTGATGTATGCATTTATATAGTAGTTGAGATTATATTACATATGTAGTTTTGCTTCTCTTTTTTTAGACTTTCCATTGTAAAGTATTATAAAAATTACATAAAAGTTATTTCAAGTATTGAATAATATTCCATAGTATATATGAACTATAGTTTTCTTAACTATATTCCTATTAAAGGACATTAAAACTGCTTCCAATTATTTAATTATTTTTTGCTGCAATAAGTATCTTTATGTATGAAACTATAAATTATATATCTGGAGTAAAATTAACCAGTTTCAACTCTCAAGGCATTTGAAAGCATTCCATTAGTTTGAATCACATGAAATTACTGATGTTTGATAACGTTTGACCTTAAAAATAGCAATTTCATAATCTAAATAAAATAATTGAATGAATAAATCTATCAATAAATCTAAAATAAAATCTATTTCATAAACTTTTGCCTTAATTTTTCCTATCTCTTTAATTAAACCTATTTTCTTAAACATGTAAGTTATAAATTGAAATCAATTTCTTATTTCTGTTTTTTGTTTTGTTTAATTACTTGTATTCAACCAAAGTTTTTCTTTAATCAAGTATTATTAAACATTATATCACCTACATTATTTTGCCAGTAGTTGGCAGAAGTGAATGAGCTTTAGAAACATAACCAACTTGTAACACTGAAGAAAACTGGTACTTAAAATATTAATAAAATGAGGCTTTTTTTT
Source organism: Eubalaena glacialis (assembly GCF_028564815.1). NCBI lineage: Eukaryota > Metazoa > Chordata > Mammalia > Artiodactyla > Balaenidae > Eubalaena > Eubalaena glacialis. The sequence goes on along the minus strand of NC_083716.1, from coordinate 156,566,244 downwards.
TGAACATTAAGATGTGGGATCAATTTTTTAAAGATTGTATGACCAGAATAGAGAAGGAATGCTAATGTGTCTTTTAACTCTGTATAATTTCTGTGCTGTAAGTTTGCTAAGCTGGTTATCCCTAATTGTCTTTGCAGCATACAAAATATACACACAAACAGATCTTTGTTTTATTAATGTAAAAATTATTGCATTTTTATTTCATTGCTTTGGTATACATTACTAATATAGTAGAAAGAGGGAAAAATATGCAATTTATAATTATGCTATAAAAAATATCCTTGGTGGCACAGTGGTTAAGAATCTGCCTGCCAATGCAGGGGACATGGATTCGAGCCCTGGTCCGGGAAGATCCCACATGCCGCAGAGCAACTAAGCCCGTGCACCACAACTACTGAGCCTGTGCTCTAGAGCTCGCGAGCCACAACTACTGAGCCCACGTGCCACAACTACTGAAGCCCGCGTGCCTAGAGCCCATGCTCCACAACAAGAGAAGTCACCACAGTGAGAAGCCTGCGCACTGCAAGGAAGAGTAGCCCCCGCTCGCCGCAACTAGAGAAAGCCTGCGTGCAGCAAAAAAGACACAACGCAGCCAAAAATAAATAAATAAATAAATAAATTTATTTTTTAAAAAAAGCAACTTATATTATCAAAATAAGTTTTAACATAAATAAATAGAGGAAGAAAACAATTTCACTTATATATTTAAGAAATAGCTAAAACATAGTGTTAACCTAATTATATTATTGTTAGAATATACCTCTTGATAAAATTCACTATATGTTGATTATTCAGCTATTCTTGTTTATGTACCATGTTTTACTTATTCCTTGAAAACAGATTTACAAGAAGCACATTTGCTCAACACATATGTTATGGATTGTTACGAGATTTGTTGATAACAGATAAATGTAGTTTACTCTGTTAAATTAAGAAGGATTCTAAGGTAGAAAGCTTTCTTAAGGCCTAACTTATAAATATCTATAGGCAAAATAAGTAGAATAAATTCAGAGATGTCACTTACATTGACTTCTCTTGTGACAATATTTGGCAGGGATATTTAACAAAAGATAAATATATAAGAAGGCTTTGAATAGTTTTATAGTCAGACATATAATTTAATATAATAGGTTGCTCTACCATCACCATTACCAATATTTGTATATGACTTTATAGCTTTTAAAATAAGGCCTCATCTAATTTTTCATATGGTCCCAGAAGTGCAGTGAAACTTCGTATACATTAGAGTTTTAGAAAATAGGGACCTCAGATATCCTTTAGTCCAATAGCCTAATTTCACAACTAAGTAAACCAAACCTCCATGAAGTGACACTATTTGTGCTTATGATTGTGAGAGGATTAAACTTACTGATAAATCTTCTTAGCTGCTTCCCATAGCTTATCTCAGTAGTGGGACCATGCGATAGAGAAGTGGAAATATTAGCAGAGTTCAAGATAAAATACAGGACATCCGTTAAACTTGAATTTCAGATAAACAATGATTTTTTTTTTTTGAGTATAAATACATTCCATATAGTATTTGGGGTACACAAGCTTACCTTGTTTTATTGTGCTTCACAGCTATTGTGTTTTTTATAAATTGAAGGTTTGTAGCAACCTTGTGTCGAGTAAGTCTATCAGTGCCAGTTTTTCAACAACATTTACCCACTTTGTGTCTCTGTGTCACATTGTGGTAATTCTCATCATATTTCAGACCTTTTCATTATTAGTATGGTTGTTATGGTGATCTGTGATCTTTGATGTTACCGTTGTATTGTTTTGGGGCACCACAAACCATGCCCAATATAAGACTGTGAACTTAATCCATAAATCGTGTGTGTGTTCTGACTGTTCCACTGACTGTTGTTCTCCCACCTCTCTTGCTCTCCTTGGGCTTTCCTATTCCCTGAGACACAACAATATTGAAATTAGGCCAATGAATAATCCTACAGTGGCCTTTAAGTATTAAAGTGAAAGGAAGAATTGCAGGTCTCTCACTTTAAATCAAAAGCTGGACAGGTTTAAGCTTAGTGAGGAAGGCATGTTGAAAGGTGAGATAGTCAAAAGCTAGGCCTCTTGTGCCGAATAGTTAGGAAAGTTGTGAATACAAAGGAAAAGGTCTTGAAGGAAATCAAAAGTGATACGCCAGTGGACACATGAATGACAAGAAACGACAAGCCTTATTATTAATATGGAGACAGTTTCAGTGGTCTGGATAGAAAATCAAACCAGTCGCAACATTCCCTTAAACCCTTATATTGAAGAGCGTTAGCAAGGCCCTAACTCTCTTCTATTCTGTGAGGGCTGAGAGAGGTGACGAAGCTGCAGAAGAAAAGTTTGAAGCCAGCAGAGGTTGGTCCTTGTGGTTTACGGAAAGAAGCTGTCTCCATAACATCAAAGTGCAAGGTGAAGCATCAAGTGCTGATGTAGAAGCTGCAACAAGTTTTCCAGAAGATCTAGCGAAGATAATTAATGAAGGCGACTCCACTAAATAACAGATTTTCAGTGCAGATGAAACAGGCTTTTATTGGAAGAAGATGCCATCTAGGACTTTCATAGCTAGAGAGGAGAAGTCAATGTCTGGCTTCAAAGGAGAGGCTGACTCTCTTGTTGGGGCTAATGCAGCTGGTGACTTGAAGTTGAAGCCAGTGCTCATTTAGCATTCTGAAAATCCTAGGGCCCTTAAGAATTATGCTAAATCTACTCTGCCTGTGCTCTATAAATGGAACAATAAAGCCTGGATGACAGCTCATCTGTTTACAATATGGTTTACTGAATATTTTAAGCCCACTGTTAAGACCTACTGCTCAGAAGAAAAGATTCTTTTCAAAATGTTACTCCTCATTGATAATGCACCTGGTCACCCAAGAACTCTGATGGAGATGTAATAGTGTTATTATGATTTGCTAACACAACATCCATTCTGCAGTCCATGAATCAAGGAGTACTTTTGACTTTCATGTCTTATTATTTAAGAAATACATTTCCTAAGGCTGTAGCTGCCATAACTAGTGATTCCTCTGATGGATCTGAGCAAAGTAAATTAAAAACTTCCTGGAAGGGCCACCATTCTAGATTCCATTAATTACATTTGTGATTCATGGGAAAAGGTCAACATTCTTAACATTTACAGCAGTTTGGAAGCAGTTGATTTCAGTCCTCATGGATGGCTTTGAGGGGTTCAAGACTTTAGTGGAGGAAGTAACTGCAAATGTAGTGGAGAGAGCAAGAAAGTTAGAAGTGGAGCCTGAAGATGTGACTGAACTGCTGAAATCTCATGATAACAGTTTAACTGATGAGGAGTTGCTTCTTATGGGTGAGAAAAGAAAGTGGTTTTTTGAGATAGAATCTACTCCTAGTGAAGATTCTGTGAAGACTGTTGAAATGACAACAAAGGTTTTAGAATACTACATAAACTTAGTTGATAAAGCAGCAGCAGGGTTTGAGAGGACTGACTCCAGTTTTGAAAGAAGTTTTACTGTGGGTAAAATGCTATCAAACAGCATTGCATGCTACAGGGAAATAATTTCTAAAAGGAAGAGTCACCCCAATGTGACAAACTTCATTGTTGTCTTATTTTAAGAAATTCCTACAGCCACCGAGCCTTCAGCAACCACTACCCTGATCAGTCAGCAGCCATCAACATCAAGGCAAGACCCTCCACCAGCAGAAAGATTACAACTTGCTGAAGGCTCAGATAATGGTTAGCATTTTTTAGCAATAAATCTTATAATTATGGTATGTACATTGTTTTTTAGACATAATTCTATTGTACACTTAATAGACTACAGTATAGTATAAACATAACTTGTATAAGCACTGGGAAACCAGTGTGACTTACCTCATTGCAATACATGCTTTATTGTTGTGGTCTGGAACCGAACCCACAATATTTCCTAGGTGAGCCTGTACTTACACTAAAAAATACTTCTTTGCTTATTTGAAATTCAAAATTAACTGGGTGTCTTGCATTTTTATTTGCTAAATCTGGTGACCCTAATAACTAGTGTTCTTGATAGAATGTTGGAAAATAGTCTACACTTAAAACAATAAAATGTTCCTGTTCCAAATGTTCAGACAAAAGTCTGTTGAAATCTAGTACCCAATCCATTAGATGAACCAGCTTTTAATAAAAAGTCCTTTTGCAGAAGGAATAACCTGTTAATTTTTAGGTAGCATTCTTACTGTACAAAGAAATAATAAACAAATGCAATTTGAGGCACTCTTGCTAACACATCTAAACTGGGTAGTCAGAAGTGGAATAAAAATAAAGCACAAAAATTCTAAGCTTTCACATTAATAGCTCAGATGAAATTGTGATAGGAAATTATAGTTTATTCATTGCTTACTATATCCCAGTCACAAAATCTCTTTGAGAAATGCATTATTATTCAAATTTTAAGATGAGAAAGTCGAGGTGCCTAGAAATGAAATAACTTGCCATTTTCCACTAAGGGGTGGAATTTGGTTTCCAAATAATGTGTTTGGTTTCGAAAGCTCAAGGTCTTTCTACTGCTTTTACTGTTCCATGACAAAGGAATGTGACAATGTTGCCTTCTCAACACTTATCCACTCACCCTTCCACATACCCATCCTCTGATATCCTCTTTGCTAACAGAATACTGTTTTGTTTTGTTTTCAGTTATCCCTCATGAAAGGCCCTTATCCTAAACTCCAGGCTGTGTATTCAGATAGTTTAAACAAATTGTAGTAATCTTTCATTTTTCCATGATTGGTTGAGGGAAGTGCTTTGCACTTTGGGTGTGTGTCAGAATCACCCGGGAGAGCTTGTTAGAGCGCAGATGGTTGGTCCCCACCCCCAGAGGTTTTGATTCAGTAGGTCTTGTGTGAAGTTGGAGAAGTTAATTTCAAACAGATTCCCACTGTTGCTGGTGGAGACTACACTTTGAGAACCTCTTTTTAGGGATACTCTACAGCGATGTGGCCAATGAGATGAGAGAAAGCTTTTGGAAAATGTTTAATGTTTTCACATTCTTAAAAGACAACACATTTCCTTACTATTTGAAATAATTTGTATTATGCTCTTCTGTTACTTGCAACCAAAGACATCCTAAGTGATACAAAAGAATTAGAAGTTATTATCCCAGTTATTATTTGTAAATTTGAGCTGCTCATGTTATACAGTTATAGATTAGTAAATTAATAGATCCTGTTGTATTAGCATTTATGGTCACAAACTATTTAATTTCTAATATACTTTACTAGAGGTAGCCATTACATTAAAAGATTATCATAAAAGTGCCTATTAAAGATATTAGTAGAAATAGTCAAAATAAGTAGAATTCATGACTTTGTCACACCAAAAATTCTACTAGTATGCTGTGCAGTAAATGGGACACGTACTCTGAGATGTGTATCTCTAGACGTCTCGTCTATTTTCTGTGCTGTTCAAGGGTTTTCACACTAGGTGTCACACATATTTTATTTAGTAGCTAAGCATTGCCAACCAAGGTTCTCTAGGCATTCTTTGCAGGCATTTGAACACATAAACATTGAATATAGTTGTTTTGAAATTATTTTAATGAAAATATTCATTATTCCATGGTTTACATAACTCATTCTTAAAATACACTAAATACGGTGATGCCATTTGAAATAAGAATCAAGACAAACCTAAAGTCACAGAGGAATGATAGTCACTTCAGCTGAGTAAATTATTGGCTTCATGTTAACAGCTGTGTTCCTGTTTAATTTCCATGCAAGGAGTACTGATAAGTGTGGCTCTCTCTGACTCTACTAGCAAAAGTGTCAAGGTTTGCTTTGTAGTTAGCTACAGAGCCACAAATTTTTTTTTCAGTAACTAGCTGTTCCATTTAAGTCTGTTCTCCAATGCTTACTTAATACAATGGAACTTTTGTCTTATACCATTCAACCCCCAAAACAAACTCCACTCAAACTAAACTCAATGGAGAAGTACATCCAATTGAATTTACCTCTGTTACCTTGGTAACCAAAATATCGTTCCCTGCCAAAAAATTTCATCCTGCTTCTGTATTCCGTAGGATATCTGCATTTTATAACTTCTCCATTAGGTTCTAAAGCCAAGTTTTCATAAACTCAGGTCCTTGCCAGTTGAACTTACATTATGCATCCTCTATCTTGCACTTAAAGAAAAGCAAATGTGTTTTGGATATTAAACAACTTTTTAATTAAATCAGTGTTTTTCATATTACTAAGATGGCCTTTGTTTTTTCCTTTCTTTCATAAATATTCATTTAATGATTACTATTTGCCCAGCACTACTTAAATAACTTCCAAAATTAACTCTTTTAATCCTCATAACAAGCCTATGAGGTAATGCTATTATCCCCAATTTATAAATCGGAAAAGGAAGAGCAAACACATTAAGTAACTGGCTGAAGTTCACACAGATAGTGATAGAGACAAGATTTGAACCCAAACAGGTTAATTTTAAATATCTGAGCTCTTTTCATTCTTATATAAATAGCAACTAGAAGTCCTCAAATAATTTAGCATTGGTAAGAAAATAATTTATTGATTATATCTAGATAAGTCTTTGACTAATGTTAACCATAATGATCTAAAAAAGTTAGATCATCTGAGTCTATTCTGCTCCTGAAAAAGTATTGAATCTTGTGTTTTTTTAAATGGGAAAACAGTTTATTCTCAGTCCATCACAAAACCTTAAGCAATTCCCCAAATATCACTAAGATATATTTAAGCACATATATAACATCTGCCACGAATTTCTGTAGAATATAAAGTATGAAAAACACTAATTACCTAATTATGTATCATTTAACAAACTCTTTATGTGGGCCTATTCTGTGTGCAGTATGCAACAATACTGTGGAATACTGGATATGAATTTTTTACTCTACATGGAAACGAATAAAGCGTGATATAAAAATGTATGTATTAAATCAACATGATCAATACAGATAAATCTTAGCAAAATAAATAAGCAATAATGCAATTAAGATTAGTTACTTCCTGGCTGAAGAATTGCTCGAGTGATATTTGATGGCAAGAGAAAATGCATCCTCATCCTTAATATGTAGGAAAGATAATAGTGCATCCTAATATTCAGTGTATTTAGATACATAAACACAAGATGTGATCCTATCAAAAAATGGTTGAGACATGACTATTTGCTACTAAGCATTCTCTCCCCTGATCTCCTGTGTAACTTGAATGTTTTCCTGGTGCATACATGCACATTCTCTGTAATGTCTTTTCAATTATGATAGTAATTTTTCAGAATTACTCCCTTTTATGGAAGTCATCAGAATGAGTATTTGCATGATGGAATTTCAGATAGCTTTGGATGCTTGTATTAACTTCAACCTGTCAGAACATGCATTGTAAGTGCCTCCTCTGACTTAAAAACTAAGTGACTGAATCTTGACATAAAATTTTTGATTAATAGAGCAAGCTGTTGGTGCATTGATTTTTATATAATTTCCATACATTTTAAAGTGGAAGAGGTCAACTCCTTTTTTGTATTCAAAAGACAAATACCTTGGATCAAAGTTAATTTGTAAATTTGGAGGTTATGCATTCTGCCAGTTGCTAAATTGATGTTAAATCAAATGGAAGAATAGGCGTTCTGTGGTAATTTGAACTGATTGCATCAAAAGTCCATTTTTTCTTAATTGGTAATGAATTATACCTCTCAAACAGTTTGGCTTAGTTGAGATTTGTAGATAGTCTCTTCAAATGCAATGGAAGTACATATAACAAACTGTTCTTTACTTCAAGGACAACTCTCCTGAGTCTACCTCTAGCTGATTTCCAGGAGGAGGGATGGGTTTTGCTGACTCTCCAAGGCTGCTTCAGTTGATTTTCCTCAAAGTAGTAAAGTTATTTGGCAGTCCTAAGAATTGACTGTGACTTCACTCCAATGAAATTAGATTCTTTAATGTTATTCTTAAAATAAAAGGTAGATATTGTCCTGGGTTTAGGAGACTAACAAGTATTGAGTAAATATAATATATTACAAAACTAATTTAAATGTATAATTCTATGGAGTAGATATTTTATTTAGATTTTATACATGATAAAACAGAGTCAAAGTTTTTTTTTTGTTTTTTACTCTAAATATTTATTTATTTATTTAAAAATTTTTTATAGGAGTATAGTTGATTTACAGCGTTGTATTAGTTTCAGGTGTACAACAAAGTGAATCAGTTATACATATACATATATCCACTCTTTTTTAGATTCTTTCCCCATGTAGGCCATTACAGAGTATTGAGTAGAGTTCCCTGTGCTATACAGTAGGTCCTCATTAATTATCTATTTTATATATAGTGGTGTATGTATATATGTCATTCCCAATCTTCTGATTTATCCCTCCCTCCCTTACCCCCTGGTAACCAAAAGTTTGGTTTCTACATCTGTAACTCTATTTCTGTTTTGTAGATAAGATCATTTTTACCCTTTTTTTAAGATTCTACATATAAGCAATATCATATGATACTTGTCTTTCTCTGTCTGACTTACTTCACTCAGTATGACAATCTCTAGGTCCATCCATGTTGCTGCAAATGACATTATTTTGTTCTTTTTTATGGCTGAGTAATACTCCATTGTATATATGTACCACATCTTCTTTATCCATTCCTCTGTTGATGGACATTTAGGTTGCTTCCATGTCCTGGCTATTGTAAATAGTGTTGCAGTGAACATTTGGGTGCATGTATCTTTTTGAATTATGGTTTTCTCGATATATGCCCAGGAGTGGTATTGCTGGATCATATGGAAGTTCTATTTTCAGTTTTTTAAGGAAACTCCATACTCTTCTCCATAGTGGCTGTACCAGTTTGCATTCTGACCAACAGTGTAGGAGGGTTCCCTTTTCTCCACACCCTCTCCAGCATTTATTGTTTGTAGATTTTTTGATGATGGCCATTCTGACCGGTGTGAGGAGATACCTCACTGTAGTTTTGATTTGCATTTCTCTAATGATTAGTGATGTTGAGCATATTTTCATGTGCTTTTTAGCCATCTGTATGTCTTCTTTGAAGAAATATCTATTTAGATGTTTCACCCAATTTTGATTGGGCTGTTATGTTTTTTTTGATATTGAGCTGTATAAGCTGTTCGTATATTTTGGAGATTAATCCCTTGTCAGTTTCTTCATTTGCAAATATTTTCTCCCATTCTTAGGGTTGTCTTTTCATTTTGTTTATGATATCCTTTGCTGTGAAAAAGCTTTTAAGTTTCATTAGGTCCCATTTGTCTACTTTTGTTTCTATTTTCATTACTCTAGGAGGTGGGACAAAAAAGGTCTTGCTTCAATTTATGTCAAAGAGTGTTCTACCTATGTTTTCCTCTAAGTTTTACTGTATCTGGCTTTACATTTAGGTCTAATCCATTTTGAGTTTATTTTTGTGTATGGTGTTAGGGAGTGTTCTAATTTCATACTTTTACATGTAGCTGTCCGGTTTTCCCAGCACCACCTATTGAATAGATGGTCTTTTCTCCATTGTTTATTCTTACCTCCTTTGTCATAAATTAGTTGACCATAGGTACATAGGTTTATCTCTGGACTTTCTATCCTGTTCCATTGATCTATATTTCTGTTTCTGTGCCAGTACCATACTGTTTTGATGACTGTAGCTTTGCAGTATAGTCTGAAGTCAGGGAGCCTGATCCTCCAGCTCTGTTCTTCTTTCTCAGGATTGCTTTGGCTATTTGTGGTCTTTTGTGTTTCCATACAAATTGTAAAATTCTTTGTTCTAATTCTGTGAAAAATGCCACTGGTAATTTGATATGGATTGCATTGAATCTGTAGATTGCTTTGGGTGGCATAGTCATTTTCACAACACTGATTCTTCCAATCCAAAGCATGGTATATCTCTCCATCTGTTTGTGTCATCTTTGATTTTTTTCATCAGTATCTTATAGTTTTCTGACTACAGGTCTTTAGCCTCCTTAGGTAGGTTTATTCTTAAGTATTTTACTCTCTTTGATGTGATGGTAAATGGGATTGTTTCCTTGATTTCTTTTTCTGATCTTTTCTTTTTAGTGTATAGGAATGCAAGAAATTTCTGTGTATTAATTTTGTATCCTGCAACTTTACCAGATTCCTTGATGAGCTCTAGTAGTTTTCTGGTAACATCTTTAGGGTTTTCTATGTATAGTATTATATCATCTGCAAACAGTGCCTGTTTTACTTCTTCTTTTCCAATTTAGATTTCTTTAATTTCTTTTTCTTCTCTGATTGCTGTGGCTAGGACTTCCAAAACTATGTTGAATAAAAGTGATAAGAGTGGGCATCCTTGTCTTGTTCCTGATCTTAGAGAAAATGCTTTCAGTTTTTCACCATTAAGAATGATATTTGCTCTGATTTTGTCATATATGGCCTTTATTATGTTAAGGTAGGTTCCCTCTATGCCCACTTTCTGGAGAGTTTTTATCATAAATCGATGTTGAATTTTGTCAAAAGCTTTTTCTGCATCTATTGAGATGATCATATGGTTTTTATTCTTCAGTTTGTTGATGTGGTGTATCACACTGATTGATTTGTGGATATTGACAAAATCATTGCATCCCTGGGATAAATTCCACTTGATCATGGTGTATGATCCTTTTAATGTGTTGTTGGATTCTGTTTGCTAGTATTTTGTTGAGGAATTTTGCATCTATGTTCATCAGTGGTAGTGGTCTGTAATTTTCTTTTTCTGTGATATCTTTGTCTGGTTTTGGTAGCAGGTGATGGTGGCCTCATAGAATGAGCTTAAGAGTGTTCCTTCCTCTGCAAATTTTTTGGAAGCAGTTCAGAAGTGTAGGTGTTAACTCTTCTCTAAATGTTTGATAGAATTCACCTGTGAAGCCATCTGGTTCTGGACTTTTTTCTGTTGGCAGATTTTTAATCACAGTTTCAATTTCATTACTTGTGATTGGTCTGTTCATATTTTCTGTTTCTTCCTGGTTCAGTCTTGGAAGGTTGCACCTTTCTAAGAATTTGTCCATTTCTTCTAGATTGTCCATTTTGTTGGCGTATAGTTGCTTGTCGTAGTCTCTTATGATCCTTTGTATTTTTGTGGTGTCAGTTGTAACTTCACCTTTTTCTTTTCTAATTACATTGGTTTGAGTCCTCTCCCTTTTTTTCTTGATGAGTCTGGCTAAAGGTTTATCAATTTTGTTTATCTTTTCAAAGAACCAGCTTTTACTTTGATTGATCTTTGCTATTGTTTTCTTTGTCTCCATTTCATTTATTTCTGCTCTGATCTTTATGATTTCTTTCCTTCTACACTTTGGTTTTTGTTTCTTCTTCTTTCTCTAGTTGCTTTAGGTGTAAGGTTAGGTTGTTTATTGAGATTTTTCTTGTTTCTTGAGGTAAGATTGTATTGCTATAAACTTCCCTCTTAGAACAGCTTTTGCTGTGTCCCATAAGTTTTGGATCATTGTGTTTTGCTGTCATTTATCTCTAGGTTTTTTTTTTTTTTCTTTTCTTTTTTCCTCTTTGATTTCTTCAGTGATCCACTGGTTATTTAGTAACATATTTTTTAGCCTCCATGTGTTTGTGTTTTTTTACAGGTTTTTTTTTTTTTTTCTTCCTGTGATTGATTTCTGATCTCATAGTGTTGTGGTCAGAAAAGATGCTTAATACGATTTCAGTTATCTTAAATTTACCAAGGCTTGATTTGTGACCCAAAATGTGGTCTTTCCTGGAGAATGTTACTTGTGCACTTGAGAGGAAAGTGTATTCTGCTGCTACTTGTGCACTTGAGAGGAAAGTGTATTCTGCTGCTTTCGGATGGAATGTCCTGTAAATAGCAATGAAGTCTCTCTGGTGTAATTTAAGGCTTGTGTTTCCTTATTAATTTTCTGTCTGGATGATCTATCCAATGGTGTAAGTGGGGTGTTAGAGTCCCCCCCTATTATTGTGTTACTGTCGATTTCCCCTTTTATGGCTGTTAGCATTTGGCTTATATATTGAGGTGCTCCTATGTTGGAAGCACACATATTTACAATTGCTGTATCTTTTTCTTGTATTGATCCCTTGATCATTATGTAGTGTCCTTTCTTATCTCTTGTGACAGTCTTTATTTTAAAGTCTATTTTGTCTGATTTTAGTATTGCTACTCCAGCTTTCCTTCTAGTGCATTTTTCATTTCAGTTACTGTATTATTCATCTCTGTTTGTTCTTTCTTTCTTCTAGGGCTTTGTTAAATATTTCTTGCATCTTCTCTATCCATGCCTCCATTCTTTTTCTGAGATCTTGAATCATCTTTACTATCATTACTCTGATTTCTTTTTCAGGTGGATTGTCTGTCTCCTCTTCATTTAGTTGTTCTTGTAGGTTTTTATCTTTCTCTTTCATCTGCAGTATATTTCTTTGCCTTCTCATTTTGTCAGACTTACTGTGTTTGTGGTCTTCTTTCCACAGGCTGCAGGATCGTATTTCCTCTTGCTTCTGATGTCTGCCCCCTCATGGGTGAGGTTTTTCCATAGGCTTGTGCCGTTATCCCCTTGTTAGGGGTTTTGATTGGAGTTGTGGTGACCAGAGCCTGCCCTGGATATTGAGCAGGGCCTCCCCTTTGCTCTGTGGTTGTCACTGCCCTGTCAGGGGTGAGGTCTGCTTTCTAGTTGTTGGAGTAGAGGCCCTCATACCTGTTTCTTAACTGTGTTTCTGATCTGTGATGCAAGGTAGCCGGGATTGGAGCACTCCCACTGGAAGAGAAACCACTGAGTATTCCTCCTCTGGAGCTGTTCACCTGTGAACGTGCTCTGTTGTGGCCCCTTTCACCCATTGTGCAGGCTCACAAAGTATACTTTGTTGGCACTGCTGTCAGTCCTGCCTTAACTGTGGGTATGCCAGCAGTTGGTCCTGGTGACTGTCAGGTGTTGTTTTCAACAGGCCACTGGCACAGATCCACTGAGGTCAGGTCCCATAACTGTAATAGTCATGCACTTGGACCCACTGTGGGAGCTTTAGAGGCAGCTCAGACTCTGTCCTGGCCCAACCCCTGCGTGCACATGCCCACAAAGCCCAAAGTTGCTAAAGTGAGACAGAGACACGGCCCAGCTGCAGGAGCACTTATTTTCCTTTCAGATGTTTCACAGGTGCTGAATTTAGGAAGCCATCAGCAGAGGTGTAACTCCACGGTTTGCGCAGCCACAAGGAGAGATTTTAGCTCTTCTTCCTTAGTCACACGGCCCCTGGGACTCAGCTGTGGTTTCAGCCCCACCTTTGTGTGTGTTTCTCCCTCCGGAGTCTGCTCCAGAGGTCGCTGGAGCACAGGAGCCCATCAGGCAGGAAGGAGCCAAGGCGGGGATCGGGGCAAACAAGCTGCTCAGTCGGCAGGGTGCTGGCGTAGCGATTTGAATGCGAGAGCCCATCAGGCAGCGATCAGGGCGAGTGTGTTGCCCAGGCTGGGGGTGGGGGTGTGGAGGAGGCGATGGCAGGGGCTTGTGAGCCAGCTCCGGTGGGAGCCCTCCCTAGTGCCCGTGGAGGCAGGGGCCAGTGCGTGAGAAGAGAGGCTGAAACGTCAGCCCTGCCCTTTGTGCGTCACTCAACAATGGCTCTTCACTTCTCTGGAGGTCCACGCTTCCTCCACAAACATTCTTCGTTGTGGAGCTCCTCACTCCTATCCCCTCAGGCTGTCTCATCACGGCCAACAGCAGCCCCCTCCCCAGGTCTGCTTCCAAACCTCATGTTGCAGCCCCCAGCCCCCAGCCCCCATGTGCACTGGCAGACGCCCATCTCAGGCTGGGGTGCACAGGGCAGTGGCACAGACCATCTGTGTAGGTCTCACTCTGTCCGCCCTGCCACAGACTGGTTGCTGGGCTCTCTCCGAGCCCCTGAGGCTCCCCTTCTGTCCCAGCTGATCTCCCCGCCGGTGAGGGGGGTTCCCCAGATGCGGGAACATTGCCTCACCTTCACCTCCCCACCGGGGGTGCAGGTCCCATCCTGCTTCCTCTCCTCTTCCTTTTCCCTTCTTCTTCCTTTCATCCAACCCGGTTACATGGAGATCTTTCTTGTCCTTTTAGGTGTCCGAAGTCCTCTGCTAGTGTTCAGCAGGTGCTCTGTGAGAATTGTTCCATTCGTAGATGTATTCTTGATGCATTTGTGGGAAGAGATGAACTCCACATCCTGCTACACCTCCGCCAGCACTCTCTCTCTCTCTCTCTCTCTCTCTCTCTTTCTTTCTCTCTCTCTCTCTCTCTCTCTCTCTCTCTCTCATTCTCTTTCTCTCTCTCCTGGTGCCAACTGTGTAGTCTGTCAGGAGTCTCATCCCACTGGGGAGCCTCACCAGCAGCTCCACCCAGCCCTGGAGCCTGTTAGGAGCAGGTCGTGAAGGCCTGCTAGAGGTTGCCTGACTGTAGGGCCAGGCTAGCAGCCTCACCACCATGCAACCCTATCTACTGGCCACGCCCAAAGTTTTAAGCAAGGTCACATGACCAATAAGCCTGTGAATCAGATTGATTCCTTACTTGACTCCAAAATGTATAAAAACCTTTTAGTGGATTCTAAGTTGTTTTTCAAATCCTACATATAGGTTGGGGAAATGCCTAGGATCTACCTGAAAGAAAATCCAATGAGTTTCCTCTGGTCAACCATATGTCTTACAGAAGGAAGTTATAGCTTTAGAGGATACCTCCTCTATGTTATAGAGGATACCTCCTAATTCACTCTTACAATGTAAGTGCAACCTTAATGAAGAAAATATGGAAGGAAATTAAAGCCTTTAAATGACAATGACGGTTGCAAGGGAGAAAAAAAATATAGGGGAGAGTTTATATAATATATACATGGAATAGTAAGAAGTAGAAATTTATGAAGTGATAGGATGACCTTGCATTTAAATTTCTAAGCACTTTTATTAGCATCACTTTTGCTGTGCTGCCTCCTCAGACTTCTCCTAAGATTCTAGCAACATAAAGATACACCATGGCAAATTGACTATGCATGTTCTGCTGTTCTATTAAAGCCGTAGATTTAAATGTGCTTTTGAATCTTAGCTGGAAGAGATACAATGCAACCTTCTCATTTTCCGTATGAAGGCTAAAGCTCAGAATGGTGACATGACCTAATTTAGACCATGTATATAAGTCATTGTAGAGCAGCACTGGACTCTCAGCCTCCTAACATTCAATCTAGCCTTCTTTCCCAATGAAGAGGGATTTTTTATTTCACTGAAGATTCAATATGCCAGTGCTCTACTAAGGGGATATGGAAACCTTTTACATCAGAGTCCGTAAGTTTCCGTATCAAACCGCATTTCCACAGCTGAGCCTTGACCTTTAATCCAATAAAATTCCTTTATTGCTGCTGTGTGAAATACTACATATATGACCACCTTACTTGGGAACTATTTCAAGTGGGTTTTGTTTTTTAAAATTACTCTGTGTTTAATTTATCCTGTGGGCTGCCTTAGATCTCTGTCAAGGGCGACATTAAAATTTCCTCATATAAAACAAGTAACAAAATTATATTTGGCCAAAAGATGGAAATATTTTATCAAATTTTGTGTGAGAATATGCTTATGCCTGCAATGAATACACACAGCTTCTTGAGGGAAGTGCCCTTTGTAGAGCCTGAGATGACTTATGGGTGTAGTTTATAAGCTGTGTGTCTTGTGAGGGCTGGTGCTCACTTAGTTTATTGATGGCATTTTATTGTATTGATCAGAGGCCACAATTTAGCTGTTTCAAGTGCCCTGTGGTACTTTCTAGATTGGTATAAACTCTTTATTTTTCTTATGATTTCTCTTGTCATCATCCATCATTTTTCAATTTTGAGGCAGGCACAACACTTCCATGGCTTGATCTCATGCCCATGCTTTTTAGTTTAGATATATTACCCTGGGCTAGAAATGTTTCATCTTTTTAATGATCATTCTTATCTTCTTTAGAGTGAAAGCACATAGTCCTAAATGCTCTGCTGTTTCTTCCTGGAACAACAATGTGTTCTAATGAAGAGCCTAGGAGAGTCACTGCAAAGGGATTCTGTCTATTGGCACCACTGATTAAAATAAGCTGATTTCATCCAATTTGTTATCGGTGATGGTGGAAATTCAATTTGTCAGGCTTCTCAGTTAAAGTGGTTCCAGAGACTTACCATACTTTTTCTTAGAGTTTATCTCAAGGAGTTTTTTTTGCCTGCAAAAACATCAAAGAGTGTTTTGATTAAAAAGGAAAAAAATCCCTGAGGGGTTTATAATACCCATTGGACAGGGCCATAACTATTCATTTAGAGCTATATCAGTGCCTGAAATAGCAAATTTAGAGATTCAGATGCCTTGGACTTGATTCTCTCCCTCCCTCTCTCACCACTTGTTTCTTTCTTCTAAAAATTATTTCTTATCTCCTCTCCTTTTACTCTTACTTCTTTCCTACTTTCTCTCAGCTATGTGGTTTGAACACAGCAGGTGTCAGTGAAGTTCCTTTTAAACATATGTTATCCTCTGTAAGTCATGAAGCGCTTGTATTATACAGTAGAAAAGTCTTTAAGAGACAGTTTCATGAATGTGTCTAAAACAGCCATTAGAGGCACCTAGGATGCCCTTTGCCAAAGGAGCTCTGGCAGGGATTTTCTGCAGACTCTTTTAGTAATCTCTCCAGATGTTGGATAACTTTGAGTATCATTCATTTGCTAATTACCTATTGAGCAGAGATTATGTCCTTTGTCTAACAGAAGTCCCCATGGACTAATTTTAAACATATATTTTTTTTCCTGTTTTCAGTGAAGATGGAGTATAGGATATCAGTGAACTTGCAATTATATTTCAAATACTTGTAAAAGTTACCAAACTTTAATTGAATTTTATTCTAAATAATCTTGAATTTCTTTTATAATTTCATCACAAGTTTATCTCTTTTCTATTTATTTTCTTTTCTTCCTGACCTCTTTCTGGCTTTTCCCCCAAATTCTTGTTGTTTGATAAGTTTCTAGGCTTTTGCAATAAAAGTTGGAGTGCATTGGACAAATCAGCAGTCATTGTCTTAGTTGAGAAAGAAGCTTTATTTTAAGGAGACAAGGATACAAAATTTTATTCAATCATGCGAATGATGAAAAAGGAAAAGTATTTGTTAGGACTAGCTTCTCAGCATTGGGTTATGATTTATCAAGAGATGTAAGTGTGAATTTTAGCATTTTGGCTTACTGTTCACTCATAGAAAATGAAATGAAGTGTTTCCCAAAGATCATGGCTCCTTAATGCCAATAAAGACCTATAATTCAGAAGGTAATAATCAATGAGTAGCCAGTGACTTAATAGTGAGGCAGTTAGATTTTTGTCTTTCTCTTAAGAGAGAACTCTAAGTTTTAAACAGTCATGTCTCACATAAAGTAGATAATCTAATGGACATTTCACAGCAAAGAAAGAGATGGCTATCCCCAGTAAGCTACTTTGGGAGAAGGAAGTTGGCAAAATAGTGTGATGTATTCCTGAGCATTTATGACTTAACCATCAAGATGTATTGAATTATTTGACATGACTGTTCACTTAAGACCATTAACCACTTTGACCTATATGTTTTTTTTCCTAAGATTTGAGGAGAGGCAGAGGAAATATTGTAAACTCAATGGGAATAAAAGTCGTGGTCTGAACCAAAATATTCTGTTTTGTAGCCTAAAACTACCAGGTCATTATACTGGTACCTTTCATATTCAACCACACACTTATTACAATTACACAAGAAATATAAAATTAAGAGTAAATTTCTAAATGTGATATAAACCTACTAAGAATCCAATCACAAGGCTTTAATATTAAGGAAAATTTTGGAAGTAATAAAGCCAAGGGGTTGCTTGGAATTCCAACCTTCCTATTTCCAAGAAACCTGAAATCCCATGTATCAATAGTTAAAATACTTTCTGGAATTTTTTTTTTTTTTTTCCTGTCAGAACTCTGGAATAGCCCTGATATCAGAGGTAGTATGTGTTAGAAGTTGAAGTGAGCAGTGGGCAAGTCTGAGGGGTTAATTGAAGGGATGGAAAAAGGCTCTACCAGTTTCTCCTCTCAGTTATAGCTGTGGTGATTACCCTGAGCCCAGCTCACTGTAAATAAAGGGAATGAGCTTCTGTGGAATTGCCATCAATGCATTGGAGCTAGAGAGAAAGAAAGGATACTCCTGCAGGAAATTCCTCCTGCTCTTCAAGACTAGGAGCTCTTTATCCACCCACTAAAACTCTTGCAATTAAATTTGTTTCTAAGCTTAGGACCACAGGGATTTTTATTTGGATTAAAGAAATCCAAGCCAGCTGTCAGTACTAGTCAATCTAGACCAGTGGTTCTCAGATCTCTATGCATATTAGAGTCACTTGGAAAGAATTTAAAAATACGAATGCCTGGACCCTACTTGCAGATATTCTGATTTAATTAGTCTGGAGTGAGGCCCAAGTATTGATATTTCTAAAGGCTTTCCAAATATCAGAAAGAGTACTGGTTGTTGTCATGGCAAAGTAACAGGCTAAAACTCCTGCCAATAACAATTACTAAAGCTGGACAAAATATAAAAGGCAAGTATTTGAAGGCACTGAAGAACAACTAAAGTAGGGAGGATAAACTAGAAAGGATCTGATTCTTGAAAGAAGGGGAAACTACTCGGTAAGTTCAATATATACCAAGCTTTTTCCCTGAGGACATCTCTCAGATCCTCTGGGTACAGATGAAGCCTGCAGTAAGCAGCAGTCTCACTGGACTGAGGAAATAGAGAGCACTGTTGGAGTTTGCAAGGGAAGCTGAAAATTGAGGAGAAAAATGTCAGAGGAAGCCGCAGAGAGGGGAATCCCAAAATCTGCATAAAATTTCTTTCAAATAGTTAGCTGACTCCCAAACAGCATACTTAAGATTATACTCTAAAGAACTCAGTAGAAAAGTATAGCTTGGAGGATGAAGAGCGTACAAAGCCTTTAGCAGCTTCTAGGCATACAAAGATAGTTTGGCGTTCATGTCCTGCCAAGTCAGAGGGACTTGGTAAAAATATTCAGCTTTTCTTTGAAACCTCAGAAGTACTATGCCTTCGGACAATGGGAAAAGGTAAAGTGTGCCAGTTCTAATGAAGTGTAAACCCCACCCTCAACGGCATCAAAGTGATGTGCTGATTTTCAAAGGAAAATTTATATTTGGGGAAAGTGACTTCCTCTGGAGACGCTAAATGTTTTTATCTACAATGTCTGGCATGCAATCAAACATTAAGGAGAAATTTGATTCTGGTCAAGTTGGAGAAAAATGGAATGGGATTTACTCTGTCACCTGAAACCACAAAAACAATTGGATAATATATAAGAAGCAACAGCACTCAAGACATTGGACACCAGTCAAAGGACAGCCTTTCCTGAGAGATAGGAAACCAATGAGGTACACCCTCTGACTAAACCAGTTCATTGCCTGGAGAATGTTTCCAAGCCAGGGCACAGAGAAAACAGACCTAAATTAAGTGCAGTGGCTTTCTTAAGTTGAGGGGACTTTACTATGATTCCAGGGAAGCCAAGTCAGCAAGAGATCACAGAGCAGAGTACCAGATAGGAGAGACATGTGAAGAGAGAGAGAGCTCATTTTCAGATGGTCCCCCAGAATATGCAGCAGAATACTGATCAGTGCATGTGTCTGGGGATACTACTTGATTTTAGGATAAGAAACATCCTAAAGTATGAGAAGAGAGAGCAGCTGAAGGTCTCACAGGGCCAAGATGGGTGACTGTTCCTAACAGAGCAGAAAGCCTCGTAATGCATGAAGAATTGGTTATGGTACCAAGAATGGTATTGCTTCAGTCCTGGGGAAAATTAACTTAAAACTAAATGCTACTCTGGTCCTGCCTAAGTAAGCAGAAAAGCAGGATGCAAATATGTTAAATTGTTTCAAAGTAACTACATTACCTCCCAGAACAAACTCCAAGCATATTTACAGGAATTTAAAAAAAAAAAAAATAGTGCCTGAAGTGTAAAATTCACAAATCTATAGATTGTTTGTGTCCCTCCAAAATTCATATGTTGAAAACTAATCCCCAATGTGCTGGTATTAGGAGGTGGGGTCTTTGGGAGACTATTAGGCGCTAAGGGCAAAGCCCTCATGATGGAATTAGTGCCTTTATAAAGAGACCCCAGAGAGCTCCCTCACCCCTTATACCATCTGAGGACACGACTAGAAGATGGCCATCTTTGAACTAGGAAGTGGGTCCTCACCAGACATCAAGTCTGTCAGTGCCTTGACCTTGG
The DNA here is from genome assembly GCF_028564815.1 of Eubalaena glacialis. Classification (NCBI taxonomy): domain Eukaryota; kingdom Metazoa; phylum Chordata; class Mammalia; order Artiodactyla; family Balaenidae; genus Eubalaena; species Eubalaena glacialis. Next base: position 156,546,086 of record NC_083716.1, on the reverse strand, counting down.
ACTTCCCAGCCTCCAGAACTGTGAGAGATAGATGTTTGTTGTTTAAGCCACGGAGCCTATGGTATTTTTGTTATAGCAGCCTTAGTAGACTAAGACGCACTTTGTAGCATCCAGTCAAAATTATCAGCATGCAAAGACATAGAAAACATGTAACTCATAGTAAGAACTTAAAAAAAACCACTGAAACTGACCCAGAAATGACACCAATGATCAAATTAGAAGGCAAGGGCATTAAAAGAGTTCCTATGATTATATTCCACATGTTTAAGAAGCATGAGGAGAGATTGAATATACAAAAAGATATATACAGGATATTTTATATAGATCCAAAATAAACTTCTACAGACGAAAACTACAGTGTCTGAGATAAATACAGTGAATGAGAGTAATAGTAGATTATACATTGCAGAAGAAAATATTAGTGAACTTGAAGACATAGTAATAGAAACAATATAAAATGAAATGCAGAGAGAAAAATACTGAAATAAACAGCATTAGGGAACTTTGGGGAAATTTTAGTTGGCTAAATATACATGTAATCAAAGTCCCCAACAAGGAGAATAAGGGAATAAATATATTTGAAGAAATAATGGCTGGAATTTTTCCAAATTTGATTAAACACATAAATCCATACTATTAGTTTTCTTGGGCTGTCATAACAAATTACCACAAACTTGATGCTTAAAAGAACAGTAAAAAGAAGTCCTAAGTCAAGGTGTCAGCAAGACCATGCTCCCTCTGAGGGGTCTAAAAGAAGTTCCAAAGCAACTTCTAGTGACTCTCAGCATTCCTTGGCTTGTGGCTGCATAATTCTAATCTCTACCACCATCTTAACATAAACTTCTGGATCTTAAATCTCTCTCTGACTGTCTTTTATAAGGACACTTATTACTGGATTTAGTGCCCATAAAGATAATTCAGTGTGACCTCATCTTTAGATCCTTAATTGCATCTGCAAAGACCTTTTATCCAAATAAAGCCACATTCACAACTTCTGGGTGGTAGGTATAACTTTTGGGGAGCCATCATTCAACTCACTTTACCCACAGATCCCAAAGCTTAACAAATCCCCAACACAAAACGTGAAGAAAACTACACCAAGGCACCTCATAATTAGATTGCTTAAAACCAGTGATAAAGGGATAATATTATAAACATCCAGAGGGAAAAAACACAACATACACAGGAACAAAGATGGTGGCAGAATTCTTATCAAAAGCAATACAAGCTAGAAAATAGTGGAGCAACATCTTTAAAGAATGGAAAGAAAAAATATTCTGTTTACCTATAATTATTTACACAGTGAAAAGATTTTTCCAAATGAAAATGAAGCAAAGACCATCATAGACAAAAAACAAACAAACAAAACTAAACAAAGTCATCATCAGTAGACCTGAACTACAAGAAATGGTAAAGGAAGTCCTCAAGAGAAGGAAAACAATGCCCAGTGGAAACCTGAATTTATACAAAGGAATAAGAAGTACTGGAAATGATAACTACCTGGAGATACATACATATATACATACACACACATGCACACACACACACAGTAGACCCTTGAATAACATGAGTTTGAAATGCGTGGGTCCAGTTATAAGCAGACTTTTTTTTAATATAACTAAAACAGTACTACACGAACTAGAGTTGGTTAAATCTGTGGATTCAGAACCTGGAACACAGAGGGCTGACTATAAGTTATACATGGATTTTCGAAGGTGTGGATGGTGGCCGCCCCAACCCCCATGTTGTTTGAGGGTCAACTGTGTATAAATTTTTTTAACCTACGCTTTATTTTAGAATAGTTTTTAGAGAAATGTTTACAGTGATGATACAGAGATTTCCCCTACCTCACACCCTTTCACCTATTGTTAACATCTTACATTATTATGGTATATTTGACACAGTTAAGGAACCAGTATTGATACATTACTATTAACTAATCTCAATACTTTATTCATATTTCACTATGTTTTCCCTCATGTGGTTTTCTGTTCCAGGATCCCATTTGGGAACTGGATATTCAGTTGTCATGTCTCCTTAGGTGCCCCTAAACTGTGACAATTTCTCTGAATTCCCTGTTTTTGAGGACTTTGGCAGTTTTGAGGAGTACTGGTCAGATATTTTGTAGAATGCCCTTCAATTGGAATTTGTCTTATGCTTTTCTCATGGTTAGACTGGGGTTATGGCTTTTAGGGAGGAAGACTACTGAGGTAAAGTGCTGTTCTTATCACATTATATCAAGGGCTCATGGGATCAACATAACTCATTGATGATGAAATTAAACTTGATCGCAGGCTAAAGTAGTATTTTTGAGGTCTCTCCACTGTGAAGTTTTGTTTTTCCCCTTTCCAAACTCTATTCTTTGGAATCAAATCACTAAGGGCAGCCCGCATTCAGGAGGGGTTAGGGGATGCCTTAAGCTCCCCTTTTGGAGGGAGAAATATCTGCATAAATTATTTGGAATTCTTCCCTAACATTACGTATTTTTAATGGGGAAAAAAGTTATAGAACAATGTGTGGTTTGAGTAATTCCAGGGTGAGCTCCATAAGGCAGGGTACTCTGTTTGCCGTCGAATATCCAGTTTCTGCAACAGCATCTATCACATCAAATATGGTTTCAATAACTTGTATCGAATACATTTCTGTGAAAAACAAGAACAAAGTGCAAAACAACTCTACTTCCTCCTAAAGTTCCAAGCCTATATTGTGTAATAATATATTACATTATATTATATTAATCACATTTATTGTATATAAAGATGGAGGTCATTTCCTATAATTTCTAAATTAGACTCTTAAGCAAGATACCCCAACACATAAGCTAACATTTACATCATGATGTAGAAAATGCCTTCAGAAAATAAACTTGTGCTATTTTCTACTGGGAAGACAGAGGTCTCACAGAAAATTCTGTTTCTCACCTTTAGGAAAAGGTCTCTCCATTGAAGCACGTTTAGCATTTTCCCCTCAGAAGAAGGTAAACAACTCACTGTCATTTCAAAATTCCAGTCTCTCTTGGCAACACTCTCTTCTGTCTAGGAAAGGGGGAATAAACAGCCTGTGGCATTTAAGGGTTAAAAAATTAGAAATTGACTAAAAAATGCAAACTTTTTGTTGGGGAAAAAAGTTGTAATTAAACCTTTTTTGTTCTTTAAATGCATGAACCCATTATCTGCAATAAAGCTTCACTGTCCCAGAAATATGTAAGCAAGAGATCTTTGGTATTAAAGGACAGGAGGAAATAATAGTAGGAAGTTGTGGGAAGAGAGCGAAGGAAAGTGTCCTGGCTCTGACTTTAGAAAAGCTGAGATTTGAGCTTTTCCTTCGAAGATATGTTTGGAATAGTTAGGCCTGGGAGGTTCTGGGGAGTGGGTCACTGGGAGTAGGCCTGATGCAGAGATCACAGAAGTGGCTCACCAAGAGAATTCATCGGAAGCACCTAGCTCTGACGGGGACCATGGCCCGGGGAGGGCAATTGTGGCACAAATAAGCCACCCACCAAACTTCTGGTCACAGCAGGACCTCGAGGCTTGAGTTTCTTAACAGTGCTGTGGCAGAACCTGCCAGACACTCCTGGGTTACCAAGGAATCACACCTGTGCAATCTCTGTGGCCACCGTATTTGTTTGATTGAGAATTCTCTCTCTCTATATTCTTTACATACTTGAGGCTAGACTCTGTTGTGGTGCAGTTTGTTAGCATGTGAAGTATCCTGATTAAGCATCTACATTCTAGAAGCAGCTAAAACAAAAGCCTCAAACATTACTGAGTTTGTCCTTGAGATATACATGGTTAACACGGTATATTGAAAATAATTTTTCAATTGTAAAATGAATGTTGTTTAATATCTGGTGTTAATTAGACCTTTTGTACCAGCACTTAAGTCTTCATAAATAGGTTATATGAATCTGGGCAAGTAAGAATCTTTAGAGAAGGGCTCTAGGTCAAAACTCTATTCTGTCCTATTCTACTCATTTAAAAGAGGATCTATCTCCTAGAGTAATTTGAAGGTGAACTTATTGTTTCTTTAGTATAGTCTTACACCTGCCTTTGAGCAATTATATTAGAAGAGGAGCTTATAGAAGAAGATAGAAAGTGGGAACTACATTGAGCTTATATACAGATCACATATTTTTTGTGCCTGTAAAGTGTTTACATGTGTGGAAAATTGGCCCTGACCTTGCTTTCACTCTAGTTCTACCTGCTAGTGAGGCTGTAGGGAAGGAAAACCTCTGCTCTCAATTACCTACAGCCACTGGGAACTGCCTACTCTATCCAGAGGGAATCTGACTCTCTGTGAAAAACTAAATTGGCATAGGTCAAATTCCTAAAAGTGGATGTGAGCTCCATATTCTGGAAAGAAGTTGCGACACATTGGTTTATCCTGAAAACGTCAGGAAACAGGGGAAAGAACTCTATATCTGAGATATGTAAGGAATAGCCCAAACTGTGGTTATATATGGTAGATGAAGGGAAGAAGAAGCAGGTAAGGTCATTCACTTTAGATTTTTACACGGCAAATATATTTCTTTCAGATTATGTGTGTCAGTGTGTATTAATATGCATGTAAATCTATGGATAAGTTTGTAGCATATTAATTTTAGTTTAGAGTGTGAATTTTTTTCTTTTACTTGAGATTGGAGTGGGTACCTGATTTACTTATTTGGAAAGATTTTGTCTGCAGGTGTGAATTGTTGTTAAAATAGAAAAAAGAAGTCAGATTTCCTTCGTCAAATACTGTGCCAGTGAATTCTTTTTCAAGTTTAAATCTACATGAAGTGATTTCTTTTACAGAAAAAAAGTTGTTACAAAACTATGCATTACATTGTACAATATCTGCCTGCTTATTTTACACTGAACACATAGGCAATATTTTAATTTTTTTCATTATTAGACTTGAATAAAGACACTTTGCATTAACAATTTAGAAGTTCTCTGCGCTTATAGAGAAAGTGAAATTAAAATTCTGGTTTTTAATCCAGGAAACATTTTCTGAGTGTCTACTATATGACACTTATTGTGTGTGTGGTGCTTTCTAATATAATTTTAACAAATAACACTTGAGTGCGATGACATTTGAGAATGGAACAAAAATTAATTTTTCCCCCAAATAAAAGAAAACACTCAGTTTCTTTTTTAGTCTTGATCTTCTGATTTGGTACCTTTCTTCTGGATGCAAAAGCCTCACAGTGTCCTCTTCTGGTGCTTTAGGTTATCTTGTATTCATGACCAGAGAGGTTCTCATTGCAATACACATGGTGCCACTTCCCTATGTGACCTTGGGCAAGTTATCTCACTTCTTTAAGAAGTAAAATATATAATATATGTACCTCTTATGTTTATTGGAAAATATAAAGCTCTTAGTATAGAACATGCTCTCAATAAATGTTAGTTGTCTTCCCTGATGTGTGTGTGTGTAGAGATATATATATATATTGATTGATTGAGATAGATAGATATATATATATATATATCAATCTTCACCACCACCATCATCACTGTCATTATACTTCTTTATATGGAGAGACACAATTGTTAAGGTTATTTTTGTTACTTAGTATCACATTGAAATAAACTCAAATAAAAGAATTCTGGTTTGCCTATAACTGTTTTAATTTCAAAGTGAAGCTATTTCATATGCAGAATAAAGAACTCTTCCAAATCAACAAGAAAAGGAAAAATGTTCCAGTAGATAAGAAGTTAGCACTTGAACAAGCACTTTACAAGACAGGTTATCCAAATGGCTGGTAAACATGAAAAAGGCTCAAACTAGTTAGTAATTAGGGAAATACAAAATGAAACCACAATGAGGTTTCAGTACACATCATCCATAAGGACTGAGATGAAAATTACTGTAATTCCAAGTGTCAGGAATGTGGGGAGACTGAAACTGTCATACATGGCCTTGGGAACCTATCTTGTAAAACCACACTGGAAAACTTTTTGGCATTTCCTATTCAACCTAACATTCACTTATTTTAGGAGTCCTAGATATATACCCAACAGAAATGCATGCATACACACACTAAAAGACATATACAGAAATGTTCATAGCAGCAGTATTTGCCATAGTTAAAACCCAGAAACTACCCAAATGTCCATCAACAGGTAGAACAGATAATTTGTTTATTCATACAATTGAATTCTATAAATCAATGAAAACAGATTACTGCTACAAGCAATATTATGGATTAATCTCACAATCATAATCACAAAATGATTGTCAAAAAATAATATAATGAGTAAAGTAAGCCAGACACAAAAGAATACATAAATTGTGAGTCTATTCTATAAATTCAAAATCCCAGAAAACTAATCTATGGTAATGGGAATCAGAATCTCTTTGGGGAGGGGACTCGGGAACAGGAGGGAGCATAATGGGTGCTTATGGGAATGCTGATATAATATTCTCTTTTTTGTTCTGAGTAGAAGCTTTATGGGTATGTTCAATTTCAGAAAATTACTAGAGCTGTATATTTCTATATATAATTACATGTAATTTTGTATTTACTTAGATACTTCTGTGTATTTGTTATATTTCCATTTAGTAAGTATAAAATAATAAAGTAAATGGAGCTACCTCATAAGCTGTGATGTAATTCACTTAAGTTTTAGGAAGAAATCAGCCTGTTGGTGGGGTTTTTTGTTTGTTGGCGTAGGAGGATGAGTCTGAGAAGATGGCAGATTGGAGATGTTAGCGTTAACTTGGTAAAAATGATAGCTATTACATGCAACGTCCTAGTTCACACTACATTTTCTCGTATATTCTTATATAAGCATTACATACCATCTTTTAGAAAGATATTTGTGATTCCTTTTTTCCCTCTGTAGGTAAAAAATATTTTAAAAAACATGAGTCTGAACAGTTTAACTCATTTAAGATTAAATGATATTTTTACAAATAGTCATTTTACATGTTCTTCGTAAGAAAACCACAGCAACATAGGAAGTAAAAGAAGATGTAAAGAAAATTGCCCTAATTATCAATTGTAGAAGGATGTTGTTTCAGGCTTCAGTCATAGACTCATAGACTGTCCCGCACAGACTTCACACATGGATAAGAAGAGGGATAAATTGATAGTCAGAACTCTGAGATTTTGACATTTTATTCTGCATGTTATTTTAATAAAATTATATTAAACTAAATTTAACATATGAAAATAATTAGATATGAAAATGGAAGAATTAATGAACTTAATAAAAAACACCTAAATTTTGCTCTATATTAAAAAGATTATAAATACAGAAATTCATTTTTAACGCCAAACACCGTTTACCTTAAGTGTGGTATAGTTTAACTCCCATTATTGATAAAATGACATTTTCAGTTACACATATTTCTTTTTCTACACCTCTATTAATCGATTTTTTCTTATTTTTAATTTGAGATTTATAATATTAATATTCTAAAGCAGTATTCCTTATTTACAGCCCTAATGTTTTTGTAATACCTTCTCCAATTTAAATTTTATTTTGATTCATCTCTAAGTTGTTTGGTTTTATTTCAGAGAGCTCTTTTAAATGATTAATAAACATAAGATAAAGGTTTTCTGCATATGTGACCATATCTGTTGCTTTATATTTAAATGATAGTTTAACTGGTGTGTTAATCAATATAGGCTAGGTTTTGCTACAATAGTGGTGTGTTGTCTATTTGTTTCATCTGTTTTCTGTTTCTCTTTCCTTCTTTTTCTCCATTTGTATTGAGTATTTTTGTGATTCCATATTACCTTCATTGTTTTTTTAGCTAATTCTTTATTGTATTATTTTAGGATTTGTATTATACATATTTAAATTATCACAGTCTACTTCAAGTGATATAATACCACTTTAGATATAAGAAATTAACAGCAGAATGTTTCCATTTCTCCCCTCCAGCATTTATGCTACTTTTCATACTTTTTACTTTGGCATGTGTTATAAACCCCACAATACATTTCTATTGCTTATTGTATTAGTTTCCTATGGCTGCTTAACTAATTATCACGTACTTAATGTCTTTAAACAGCACAGATTTATTATGTTATCATTCTGGAGGTGAGGAGTCCAAAATAGATCTCACTAAGCTAAAACTCTGGTATCAGTAGGGCTGTGTTTCTTCTGAAGACTTAAGGGGAGAATCTGTTTCCTTGCCTTTTCCATATTCTAGAGGCTGGCACATTCCTTGGATCTTGGTGCCCTTGCAATTCAGCAGTAGCTGATCAAGGCTTTCTCATACCACATCAGTCTGACACTCTCACTCTACTGCCTTCCCCTTTTACTTATAAGGACCCTTGTGATCACTATGGGCCCACTTGGATAATCCAAGATTATCTCCCCATCTCAAGGTCAGCTGATTATCAACCTTAATTCCATTTGCAACTCTAATTCTTCTTTTTAATGTCGCCTAACGTAGTCACATGTTCTGAGGGTTAGAATGTGCATGTTTTTGGTGAGAGGGTACAATATTCTGCCTAGGACATTGTTTTTTTTTTTGTTAGATGGTCAATTACCATTTAAAGAGATTTAAATAATAAGAAAAATTTTATAATTATGTAATTTCTATTTTCATTTCTCTTCATTCCTTTGTTTACATGCAGATTTGCATATGGTATTTTTTTCTTTCTGCCTGACTGATTACTTTTTCTTATAGCATAGGTACACTGGTGATGAATTCTTTCAGCTTTTGCATTTCTGAAAATGCCTTTGTTTCACTTTTGTGAAATATATTTTTTGCTGAATAAATAATTATAGATTGACATTTATTTCTATCCTTTAAAGATGTTTCTCCACTGTCTTCCAGATTAGATTGTTTCTGTTGAGAAGTCATCTGTTATTCTTACCTTTGTTCCTCTGTACACATGTGTCTTTTTTTGTCTGACTATGTAAGATTGTTTTTTATCATTGGTTTTATGATGTGCCTTTTATGTGCCTTATATGCCTTTTTTTTAGTAGTTCTTTTTTTTTTTTTTTTTCCTATTTCTTTTGCTTGAGTTTTGTTGAGCTTTTTGGATCTGTGGGTTTATTATTTTCACCAAATTTTTGGGACATATTTGAAATTTTTTTCTTAAGATATGTTTTATGTCTCTCTTCTCTTGTTAAGGGTCTCCTTTCACATGTAGATCAGGTCACTTGATATTGTCCCACAGAACTGATCCTCTTTTCATTGTATTCAGTCTTTTTTGTTTCTGGGTTTTGTTTTATGTATGTTTTATTCATATATTTTCAAGTTCTCTAGTATTTCTTCTGCAACATCTTACTGGCTTTTAATCCTGTCTACTATATTTTTTCATCTGAGAGATCATAGGTAGCTGGTGGATTTTGATGTGCATGTCTGTGTTTGTGATTTGTGGATTACCATGTAGCTGAGTTCCTGTTTTTGCCTAGTTTCTCATGGATGAAATTGCACATAAGCAATCATGAAATTTGTGTTAATGCTCAAATTGTTTTCTAATATATCAGTTGTGTCATAACAAATTGTTCTAAAAACAAACATCATAGCAGAACCAACTGATTATGGTATTGTTTTGTGGGTATTTTTGAAAAACATAAATGGCATTCTACATGTGCCAAAAAAAAAAAGTTTAACACCCAAATTAATGCCTGTATTAATAGCTCTTTCTTGAAGATTTCAGAACATCATGAAAAAAAATTATAGTTTTCACCTCTAAAAGTTTGATATGGGTCTTTTGTATGTCTGTATTTAACATGATCTATCTGTTTTCTAACTTCTTAAACATATCAAATACAGTTATAATGACTGCTTTAATGTCTTTGTATACTAATTCTGTCATCTATATCTGTTCATTATTTTGATTGATTAGTTTTTTTCCTTGTTGTGGATTATAGACAACTGGTTCTTTGGTTCTCTAATAATTTTATTAGATTCTAGACATTATCAGTTTTACATTGTTGGGTTCTATTTTTGCACTTCTATCAATATTCTTGATCTTTGTTCTGGAACATAGTTAAGTTAATTAGAATCAGCTTGAGTCTTCAGGTATGGCTTTTAAGCATTGTAAAATGGTAGCAGAATAATGCTTGGGGCTAATTTTGTCCTTCTACTAAGGCTAAAGTCTTCTGAGTACTTTGCCAATGCTCAAAAGAATTATGAGGTTCTCTACTCAGACTGGTGAGCAGCCAAGGGCTTGACTGGGGCTATAGAATCAGTTTCCAAACTCATTTATATGGTTGTTGGCAAGAGGTTTCAGTTCCTTGCTGGCTCTTGGGGAGGGACCTCAGTTTTTCACTACATGGGCATTTGCACAGGACTGATAGTGTGTCCTCACTTCAAGGCAGAGAGCTTTCTCCAAGTGAAAATCTGAAAAAGAGAAATACGGAAGCCATGATGCCTCTCTGACCTACACTGGGAAGTCATACTCCACCATTTCTGCCAGAGTCTATTCATTAAAAGCAAGTCATTACTAATAGCCCACACTCAAGGGACAGGGATTCTCTACAAAGGAAGGAGAATCAATTTATTTGTGTACCTAATTTAGAACCACCATAGTCAGGCTTCTGACCTCTAAATATTTATGCAAAATGCACTTACATCCTACAAGACCCCTAAATCTTCATCCTTTTACACCCTCAGTTTGAAGTCCAAGTTGTTGGTATCTAAATTAGGTCCAGGTATGGATGAAGCGTTCTTGCATGTATGTGCTTAGGTAAAATTTTCCATGTTTAATTTCTTTTGATTTGAAAATCTGTGAATTAACAAGAACAATAATCTGCCCCCTAGATATGCAGAACAGTCAATGGTGGGACAGGTATAGGATAACTCAAGGAGAAGGAATATCCAAGAATTTATGGACATATTTAAAAACTACCACACCCCTGAAAATAATTATCTTTTTGTTTATGATCATTTTTTTTCATGATCTTATTTTTCTTTCAGTCTATAAAGATAAAGGTGATAAACCCTTTGGAAACTCCCACATCTAATGAAATGTTGCGCTCATAATACTCTTGAGATTACTCCTCAGATTCAAGAGTTTATTTCCTCAGATTCCTTTTATATTTCTATTTTATTTCCTCTCAAAATTGGGTTCTGTAAGAATAGCCAGGATTTTATCAATTACCTCCTTTTCCTGCCACTATTACTGTGAGTAGTGGTGATGCTTAAATACACTAGCATCTCTATTTTTTCCTTTTGGCCAGCGTGTTCAAAGAATATGTTGGGAGGTTGTGCTTCCTTCTTTAGACAGTGCTGTCAGTATATTTCATCTGAATCCTCTTGATTTTTCTATTTTGTTATGTATTGGAGGAGGATACTCTGTGATCTGATCTGACTTGTCTTTACTAAGGAAGGATCTCATGGATCGTAAATGAAAGGACATAGACCTGGACCAGGGCCTGAGCTTTATTTTGTGACCCCATTTTGGTACTCTCTCTTTTCTACTGACAGCATGTTCCCTGAAAAATAGAATTCTTTTATTCAGGAAAGTATTGATAAAATGGAAAAGTATCATTTCAAAAGCTGTAAAGTTCAGTATGAAAAATGTGTTTTAACTTTATTTGGAAGCTTCACTTGCTTATGTATTGATTTCTGTATACAGTATTCCAAGCTTTCTGATTTGATGCTTATTTTAGTTAATGTTGGATGAGAATGAATTGCAATTGCTACATATACCATTTACTTAAAATACTTCTAATTTTATGCTTGCTTAGGAAGCACCAGATATGTTTGGACAGGAATCAAAGACACACCTGAATTTTTCTCATATTTTCATCACTCAAAGCCATTAATGAGGGTGCTGCCTTCAGATTCTATTTTTTAAAGTACATAGATAGCATTCAAGCCCTTTTTCTTCTTCTGAATTGCAACATATTTTAACTTCTCTTTTCATAATGACTAGATAATACTTATCTTATTTTTACATCCATGATATAGATTGGAAGAAAATTAGGACCATAATTTGGATCACAAATTATAGCTAGCAACAGTGAGTCTATATTGACTTTATATTTTTCTTTATAATTTTGTAGTGTCTTTTAAGATTCTGTCTCTTATTTGACCATCACAAAAAAAAGTTTTCCTCTTATAGATAGAATCACTAAGGTTTTAATGCACTCTATGTCAAACAACCTGTTCAAAGTAGTCTTAGGTCAGGGACTGAGATGTTATGACTTCTAAAACAGCTTCTGCTTCCCCAAATTCAACACATACTTGATTCACGCACATTGCCTATACAATTTTTTCCACAATTATCCATGGTAATATTTACATTTTTTAAAGAAGCCAAGATTAACATAAGTTTTCTTAAATTATTCTGAACTTTGATTCTGAGAACTGGTGACATCAATGGAGAACAGGGAGATTTGTATCTCTTGCTAGTTATTGACTTTAAAAAACCTTTTTGATGAGGACCTGATATCTGCCTTCACTGGTATCAGATAGGAATACGATAGAAGACTAAAGAGGAAATATTTTTCATCCAGTGACATATCAATGTCTTGACAGAATAATAACTGTTACCTGATTTCAGTCAATTACTCCTAAACAATGAAAAAGCTTGTATTTTTAGAGATCACTTTTACCTACAGTTACCTGAAATGCAAAGAGGATAATAAGCCTTGGAAATTGAATGTGAATGTCAAATTTAAATATACAAATCCCCTCAAAATTGTATAACAAAGTTTTGCATCAGGCTACCAACTGGTAATACCATGGAGTCATTTTTATAATTAAGAATGAAATAATTATACAATGTTAGATGGGAAGATGATACTTTATATAAATTTAGTTTGAAAACAAATAATGTTTAAGGGATTTATTTTAAGCCAGTGTGATGTTGTGGCTTTGGAAGAGAGACCAAACAGAGGAAATCTTTTTTTTTTTTTTTCTAAATAGAAGGTATTATATAATGGGAATACTTGATACCTCTGCTTTGTTTCAAGGTAGGGTAACAAAGATTAAAATTATAATGGGTTTCAGATATTGAATATTAGATAACACTGTGTTTCTCAAGAGAAGGGACATAAGATTGCACAAGTTATGACCAGAGGCAGTGGAAGTGGGCTCAAACAGAAACCATCAGTCTCAGTGATTTGAAGATACGTGACAGTCCTTGCAGATGCTCCTTAAGAATGCGACTAAAGAAATCTATTGTAATTTAGAGTTTAAAAGTGTCCTACCAAGAAAACTCTAAGGCTAGATGCAAAAAAAAGTGAAGCTGTCTTTTATTTGCAGATCACGCAGTTGTCTAAACTTCTAAAGGTTATATACAAAAAGTTCCAGAAAACAATAAGTGAATTTAAGGTCAAAATATAAGAATTAATTATGCTTCTGTAGACTAGGAATAAACAAATGAAAGTTAAAATTTTAAAAAGCAATACCATTTATACTAATATAAAATTATAAAGTATTATATTTATGAATGAATTTTAAAAATCTGGAAGACCTGTATACTAAACCCTACAATATTTGTTGAGAGAAATTATAGAAGATACAAATTAATGGGGAGAGGTCATACATTTGTACATTAGGAGAGTAATTTACATTAGTTTCATGATGACATTTCTTCATCAGTTTATCTGTAGATTCCATGTAATCTCAATCAAAATCCCAGCTAGTCATTTTATACATTGACAAATTGTTTTAAATATATATGGAAACACAAAGGAACTAGCATATCCTACAAAATTTTCCAAATAAAAACGAAATTGGAAGATTTACTTACCTGATTCAAACTTCCTGTTAAACTACAGTAACAATGCTCAGATATTAGGTGCATAGAGTAGATATAGAGATTAATGAAGTCCACAGTAGGAAGTCCAGAAATGGTCACACATGTATAGATAACTTATTTTCAACCAATGTGCAAAGGACAAAGAGTGGTCTTTTCAACAGATGTGCCAGGATGCAAAAAGAAATAGAAAAAAAAAAAAAAAAAAGAACTTCAATCAATACTTTGCAACACATGCAAAAACAAACTCAAAAATGGATCACAGACTTAAATGTCAAACCTAAAACTCTGTGACTTCTAGTAAAAAAAAAAAAAAAAATAAGAGAAAAAATTTTGTTAACTTGAGTTTAGGCAAAGATATATGATGAAACCAAAATCAAAATCTATAAGAAAACAAATTGATAAATTATACATTATCCAAAGACTTTGCTAATACAATGAAAAGGCAAGTCACAGGCTGTAAGAAAATATTTTAAAAACATGTTTTAAAATTACTCCTATCTATAATATATACAAAACTGTCAAAACTCAATAATAAAGAAAACAATTTAATAAAAATGGGAGAACATTGAACAGAAACTTTACTAAAGAAGCTATACTGATGGCAAACACATGAAAAGTTGTTAAATATTTTTGGTCTCTAAGGAAATACAAATTAAAACTACAGTGAAATACCTCTGCATAATTTTACCATGGCTAAAATTAAAATGACTGACCATACCAAATTTGGGCAAAGATGTGAAGGAATTAGACCTCTCGTACACTACAGATAGGAATGTAAAACGTGACAATCACCTAGGATAATTTTGGTAGTTTTTAAAATGTGTTAAATGTTAGACATATACCTACCATATGATGCAGACATTATACCCCTAGGTATTTACCCAAGAGAAAAGAAGCATATGTACATACAAAGACTTGCACACAAGTCTTTTTCTAAAACAGGAAAATTCTACATGCCTATCAATAAGTGACTATGGCATGGTATAAATGGAAAGGAATAGGCTATTGGTTCATGCTACAATGCTGATGAATAATTATAATTACAATTGTGAAATAATCATGCTAAGGGAAAGAAGCAAGATCAAAAGGAAAAAATATATACTGTATTATTCCATTTATGTAAAACTCTAAGAAATGCAAACTAACATATTGTGACAGAAAGCATGTCAGCAGTTGCCTGGGGATAGAGGAGCAAAAGAGGCAAAGGGCTGGAGTGAGGGGTTATGTAAAGGCGCAAAGATATATTTGGGGGTTATGGCTAAGTTCATTATCTTTATTGTAGTGCAGGTTTCACATGTATATGCATACATGAAAACATCAAATCACATACTTATGTGCACTTTGTTGTATATCAGTTATATCTAAATAATACTGTTAAAATATTTGATTAAATGCAAATAGGGCTATAATGGAGGGGAAAACATAAAACAAAAGGGGCAAATGGAAAACAAATAATGAGGTAGTAGATAAAGCTCTCTATCAGAAACCATAGTAAAAATAGACTAGGCAGATTTTTACACTGGATAAAAAACCAAACATAACTATATATTGCTTATAAGATTCATACATTAATATAAGGACACAAAAACTTGAAAGGGAAGAAAAAACTAGGTCATTCATATACTAACCCAAAGAAGGCAGGTTTATCTATACTAGAAGCCAAAGCTATACTAGAAAAACAAAGTGGGCTTTAAAGAAAGAAGTATTAGAGAAAAAAGGAAATTTCATGATTAAGGCATCATTCCAATGCAATGATATTACAACCATACAATCATAAATATGTATGCATCCAATAACATAGCTTTGAAATTTATAAAGTAAACTTACTGAATTAAAAGGAAAAAAACAAAGTGGACTTTAAAGAAAGAATTATTAGAGAAAAAAGGAAATTTCATGATTAAGGCATCATTCCAATGCAATGATATTATAATCATAGAATCATAAATATGTATGCATCCAATAACATAGCTTTGAAATTTATAAAGCAAACTTACTGAATTAAAAGGAAAAATAGGCAAATGCACAATCATAATGGGAAGCATTAACTTACTTTTTTCAAAAGCTGATATAAAAAGCAGACAAAAAAAAAAGTAATGATATGGAACATCTGAAGACCACAATAAGGAAAACATGTCATATGCAGCTGACAATGATAGAATATTGCATCTAACAATAGAAGAATTTGCATCCTCTTCAAATGCCCATGGGATATTTAGCAAAATTGACTATATTCTGTGCCAAAAAGAAAGGCTCAACACATTTCCAAGAATATAAATTAATTAATGAATATTCTCTGATCTAATGGAATTAAGCTAGAAATCAATACCAACTGCCTGGAGTATATTTCAAAAGAATCCATGAATCAAAAAGGCTAAAACAGAAGTTAAAAAATATTTAAAACTCAACGGTCATGTGTGGGCTGAATTAAAAGCAGTGTTAAATAGAAATATATAGTCTTAATTGCATATGTGAGAAAAGAAGAAAAGCTGTACAATCAATGATATAACCTTCTATCTTAGGAACCAAAAGGAAAGAAAGAAACAAAAACCACCACAAAAAGCAAAGCAAACCTAAGGAACGTAAAAAAATAATACAAAGTTAAAGGTACAATTCAATGAAATGGAAAATAAACATTCAAAAGTTTGTTATATAGAAAGATTGATAAAAAGCTTAACTTCAACAAGAATGATCAAGAAAAAGAGAAATCACAAATTACCAATATCAAGAATTAAAAAAAAAAAAGACACATCTACAGTCCTATTGATATCAAAAAGAGAAGAGAGAATTATGGAAAAAAAAGTCATAATTTAGAAGGAATGGATAAATCTCTTGGGGAGGGACTTAGCAAAGGTGACAAAAGAAATTAAATATCTGAATGGTCTATCCATCAAAGAAGTTGAGTCCCTTCTTTAATTTCACAAATAAAATGATACCTTCACCAGTGTATTATTTTAAGTATTTAAAGAAAAAACATTAAAATCTTTCATTCTTTACTTGAAAATAGGGAACATTTTCTGAGCCTTTATAAGGTCAGCATAAACTGATTCCAAAATCTGTCATAGAAATTACCAAATAAAACTGAAAATTTCTGGATAATATTTCTCATAAACAGAGACATAAAAATTCTTATTAACATAATGTCAAATCATCACCACGTAGGGTTTATTTCAGGTATGTAAAGATAGTTAAAAATTTCAAAAGTTACTAAGTGGGATTCACCACACATTATGAGGGAAAAATTAACTGTCTCAACCTAAGTAAAAAAACTACATAACAAAATTCAACACCCATTCATGTAAAATTTAGCAAATTAGGAATAGAAGGAAACTTCATTAATCTGATAAATTGTAGCTACAAAAAACCAACAGCAAACATCAAACTGAATGATTAAAACTGAAAATGTTTCCTTTGCAATTGAGAATGAGACAAAAAAAGAAAAAAAAGTCATAATTAACAGATGACATGATTCTGTGTTGAAAACTGCAAAATAACTTGTAAATAAATAACTTCAAAATGTAAATTTTGCAATTTTGCTGGATACAAGTACATATACAAAATTAATTATATTCCTTCTGTCAAATAATTAGATTTTTAAAATGCAATACTATGTACAAAAAATAAAATATCTATGGATAAATCTAATGAACATAAAACCACAAAATAATTTTGAGAGAAATTGAGGAGAACTTAAATAAATGCAAGGGTATACTGTTTTATGTTATGTATTTTTCATGGATTGGAAAACTCAGTGTTATAGAAATGTCAATAAATTCAATGACATACCAATAAAAATATCAGGAGGACTATGTGAAAAATTAACAAACTGATTATAAAATTTATTATGGGAATAAAAATTGCAAAGAATATTCAAGACAATATTGAAGAAGATGACAAAATTGGAGGACTTACTTTGTCAGACATCAGGGCCTTTTATAAATCTGCTCTATGTTATATAGTGGGGTATTGGCCAAAGGATAGACAAATAGCAAACAGGAAGTAAAATTCCAGAAATAGACCTACATATATAAGGTACCAAATTGATGACAACGATTTCATTGCAAACAATAGGGTATGGATGGTGTTTTCAGTAAATGATGCTAGGTCAGTTGGATGGCCATACAGGAAAAAGTACATTTTTATCCCTGCCTCATATCATATGCAGAAATAAATTCTAGATGAATTGCAGAATAAATTGTGAAAGATAAATCAATGATGGTCATTCTCTGCCTAGACATTGTATCTGTTGAAAATAGTATAAGATCTTGCTTTTTAAAAAAATCACCTTCTCCTGTTTCTTTCATTCCTCTACCTGGACCCTATAATTAATTAATTAGCTCCTACTATGTGCCAGGCGCTGTGCTGCGAGCTTTACAGAGATTAATTTAATTATCACTACAACCCTGTGAAATAGGTATGTGATTCCTGTTATACAGATGAGGAAATGAGACAAAGATAGGTTCATTCATTCATTCATTCATTTATTTCTATTTGCTTCCTAAATGTTGTAACAGAATTTGAGCCAAGGAATCAGAAATGCTGAATCCCAAATCGGGACTGATTCCTTTCTGTGAGACCAGGTTTAAGTCATACAATCTCTGTAAGTCTCAGTTTCTTCACCTAAAAAAAAAAAGGAAAATACGGCTGGTATTACCTGTAGGAGTTGTGAAGATCAAATAAGACAAATATATAAAAGAGCTTTGTGAACTATAAACTACTATGAAAATGTGTTTGCGGTAGACTTGCCCAAGGGAAAAAACCAACACAGTTTAGAAGGCACCAAGATTTAGTAGTGAAGAGATCAGCATTTGAATCTTATCTCCACCCTTTCTAGTGATAAGATCTTGGCAAATTACCTGATGTCTCCCAACCCATTTCCTCACATATATTGGAGATACTATCATGCTGTCAGTATATGTCAGCTATTATTATATGCCAGATACACTTCTGAGAGATTTACATGTATTAACTCACTTAATTCTCATGATAACCCAATCAAGTAGATATATGACTCTCATTTTCAGATGGCAGATGTGAAGCACAGAGAGGTTGAGTGGCTTATCCAAGAGTATAGAGCTAATAAGTGGCAGAGTCAGGATTTGACCCAGAGATCCAGGCTACTATTGGGTTCACAGGTTTATTATGAAAATTAAACACGATGACATATGGAGAAAAATAAGCATAGTATATATAACACAGTATGAACATTCAACACATTGTAACTATTACTATTATTTTAATAAGCTAAGAATTTATGCCTCTAAGATGGATAGAGGGGAGTAATAAATCTGTAGAGAAATGCAGCACAGAAACTAGAACTGAGAAAAAGAACTGCTTAAGTGTTTGGCAAGGAAAAGGGGGTACTTTGGATGATGGGGGCAAGACAGAGAGATGTGAGAAACTGAAGAAATAGCAGCGAGGGTGATGTAACTGGCAAATAGGAACTGCCTGCCCAAGTGACAATGAAGGCATATTGGGTATCTAGTGGGTTGAGTAAATATTCATCTTTCAGGTTGTTAAGGGTTGGTAACTTGTTGCCATGGTGACTTTAAATTCTCTTAGAGTATGTCCTGGTAAAGGTCCTTAAATTAGCTCATCTTTGCAGCTTTGTGTTCTACATAAGAGTTATGTGACTCTAGAAAGTGCTTATAAATATGTGTGTACATCATCAACCAACACAATTCTAAAATCCTCACGTGTAGCTTTGTAGATTGACTCTTTGAATGAAACAGAGCAATCTGTCACTTGACTTTCTATGGCATTCAGGATATTGAAGTTTATAAGAAAAGATTGATTTAGACACAAGTTTAGTGGAATTAAAAATGTGTGATTAATGACATCTGTTTTCTAAGCATGATAGCTGAAGTAAAATTAATTGTCTTATATAAATTAGTCATAACACTGTATTTTGCAAGGTAAATTTGTTAGGCTTTTCTTAAGATTTTTGTATTTTAATACCTGGTGGATATTAGATCATATAATTGCATGGCGTTTATTTTTATCTCACTATTCCCTCCTGAATTTCAGTATTGTTTGAATATCATGATTCTATTTTTCAGCACTGTGAATTAACAGAGGAGCCAGGTAATATCCAACTTCATTAGTTACCTTATAAAAACGAAACCTAATATAAACTTCAAATGTTTTGCCTCTAAGGCATCACACTTTGCAATGAGCTGGGCAAGTGTTTTTCCTTTGTACCTTTTTGATAGGTTAAATAAAACAAAGAGAAAAAAGAGGGATATGTTTTCCTGGTAAAGGCTGCTACAGCATATATATAAAATGTATACAAATATACCACCCCCCCCCCAAAGCATTCATAATCTTTATAAACAAGCTTCATTTCAAATCCACATGAAAACTAAACCAAAAAATACAGGTCTTTAATCTGAATCAATAGGAAGTTATAGCCTCATTTTACGACTGCAGTGCTAACTTACCAATTCCTCTGTACATATACACATAATTCTGTGTTGTGAAGTACACTAGGATTCAGACATACTGAGAACACCTGGAAGGTTATAGAAGTAGGTCTGTCTTGAATTCAGACTGAGTGGTTTGAGTGTTAATATCTGTGGTCTTTTATATTTTGAGGATTGCAATTTGGTTTTATCCCTGTGGCAACCAGCAAGGAATGTCAACAAATCTTTTCACTATTGGTGCTGTTTACTGCTCAGAATACTGTGTTTAGACAGCCTGGGGCTATCTACAGAAGTTTGTGTATATAATCTGGCATAACCACTCAAAAAGGATATCTGAATTGCTGACATGTAGCTTCAATAAGTTTAAAATATATCAGGTCCTTTCCTGTCTCAAAACAGTAGTACACTTATATGTAGTGTGAAACAGGGAGACATTATTATTATTTTTTTTTCTAACAGCAGCCACTAAATTATACGACTTTGGATTTTTCCCCATAGTAGCCACTTTAATTGAAAAAACTGCTTTTGTGTAAAATTAGAGATTAAAAAGAGCAGGCCAAGTGGTTGATTCACAGCATGCTGTGGATATTACCTTAAGCAGGAATTCCTCATCTTTATGCTACATTCTCCAGTACAGTTTATTATTTATGAGTCACATAGAGCAAAGCTACTACCTATGAATTTTCGAATAACTACACCAGATAGTTTGAATTAAACATATTCTGAGAATTGTGGTCCACAATGGAAAGTGAAGTGAAGGAAAGATTATTTATTTTCTTCTGTCAGCTTGGAGATGGAGGGTCAAATAAATAGAAAGTAAGGGTATGGCAAGGAATATCTGAAAATCTCACAGTAAGAAGATCTTGAAAGTTAGGAAGCCCTTTAGTTCTCTTTTTCCTCACGCTCCTGAGGTTTGTGATGGAATAAAGGCATCACAAGTAAATGAAAAGATCTTGTTTTGATTAATTTTAAAGACAGTCTTTCAGCATCTTTCAGTAACTTCAAGGCTTACACATTCATCATCAGGAAGTTCTCTCAACTAGAAACCGTTACTATATGCTATGATTTAAGGTCATTTCCTTTTTAGTGAAGCCAGACATCATCATTTTGCCCCTCCTACCCTCACCCTTGATAATTAAAAACAAAAAACAAACAAAAAACCCCCACTGAAATTAGATATGGCCTCCTTTTCATAATGTGAATTATTTGTGAGGGAGGAGAACTTCTCTGCTCGAATATCCACTGACTTCTCACTATAATAGGGTACATGCGAAGTCCTTAGCTTAGCATTTGCCAATTTCTACTATTTTATCTTCGTCTAATTTTCTCCCACTACTCCTCTGTGCAACATTCCAACGCCAGTCAAATTTGCCTCCCTTTAAGGATCACGGTGAGGAGTATTATAATCATGACCTCAATGAATCACACCTCCCTGTATCCATACTCCTTCACAATATGACCTGCCTCTCCTTCCTCCAAGAGGTGGAGGCTGTTTCTTCACCTCTGATATCGGGACTGGCCTTGTCAATTGCCTTGACCAGTGGGATGCAAACAGAAGTGATCTTGTATGAATTCTGAAACCCATACCTAAAGAGGCCTTGCAGTTTCCACCCTTGCCCTCTTGGAACCCTGGGAACAGCGTGCTGTGAGGAAGCCAGTCTATTCTTCTAGAGTATGAGAGCCATGTGGAGAAGAACCAAGGTGCCCCAGAAAAGAAACAGCACCAACTTCTTGGTCCTTCTTGGTCAATCAGTCCTCCATCTTGAAAGCAGTCTCATCTATGAGCTCAGATGAAACCAGCAGAGGAATTGCCCAGTCAACCCACAGAATCATGAGAATGAATTAACCATTGTTTAAAGCGACTAAGTTTGGGGATGGTTTGTTATACAACAATAAATAACAATAATGTAAAACAGTAGATAGTTTATACATGATCCACTCTATTATGATTTCCTTGAATACTTTATCCCTTGGCATTTACTTCCTTCTTAGAATAATTATGGCACTTGTATATCAGCTAATGCTGTCTTGCACTATTCGTATTTTAAGAAACTTCTCCTATATCCCAAGCAAAATGTAGGCTCTTTTATTATAGACTGGCGTATTTTAAAGAGAGGTCCACTTAAGCTTTAAACGGTGTTTAGTGTCCTTGAAAATCTTCAGTCATCTGTCCAGATTATAAACTGGTTGGTTATGCATTTTGCTTTTAAAATTTTAGATGCTGACTTACAGAGAAAGGGAATTGGGAGGTACATGAGAATTTTTGTGTCAGTTTTATTCAAGTTATATTTATTGATGATTTGCAGTATGAAGGACAAATGCTAGAAGTTTTGCAGGGTATACATAAAAGAATAAAAAATAACTTCTGTGTTTGATAAATTTATAATTTAGAACAGAGTTTGGTAAATTATGGTCAGCTGGATGGCTGCCTCTTTTTGTAAATAAGGTTTTTCTAGCATCACTTGTGCCTCCATTTATGTATCATCTGTGTTGCTTTTGCACAACAGTGCAGTTGAGTAGCTGGCTAAACCACTATATGGTTTGCAAAGCCTAAAATATTTACTATTTGTCCCTTTAAAAAAAAGTTTGATGGTCCATGGTTTAGAATAAGTAATAAATATAGCTGTATGCAGAGAAGAAATATAAACTGTGAAAGCTGGCAGAGAGATGAAAAATGAAATATTTTACAAATACAAAGGACAGTACAATCCTTTTTGGCTGGAATATTAAGGAGAGGCTGCATGAATTAGAAAATTTCGACGTAGATAATCAAATGAGTAATATTTTAGAGAGCAGTAGATTTTAGAGTGAGAAGTTTGAGAGCAAGAAAAATAGAAGAATCTCAGGAGTGAAGAAGAAGAGAATAGAGTGTATTTGAGAATTGGGGTGAGGATCAGGTTGTTATAATGGCTTTGAAACCCAAGATAGAAGAGAATTTTAAAGCAGGATGGTCCACAGTATAGACTGCCAAAGAAAGGTATTGTATTAGTTTCCTGGGGCTGCTGTAACAAAGTACCAAGATCTGGTTGTCTTAAAACAACAGAAATTCATTTTTTCGCAGACTTGGAGACTAGAAGTCTGAAATCAAGTTTTTAGTGGGACCATACTGTCTTTGATGCTCTAAGGAAAAATTCTTCCCCTCCTCTTCTAGCTTGTGATGTTTGCCGTCAGTCCTTGGCATTCCTTGTCACATGGCCATCTTCTCCCTGTGCATCAACCTCCCTGTGCATCCACCTCCCTGTGTGTGTGTCTTTCTCTATGTCCAAATTTCTCCTTTTCATAAGGACACCAGCCATATTGGATTAAGGCCCACCCTCATTTTAACTTGATTACCTCTGTAAAAACTTTATTTCCAAATAAGGTCACATTCTGAGGAACTGGAGGTTAGGACTTCAGTGTGTCTTTTTGGGGGAGGAGGCCATTCAGCCCAAAGCAGGCATAGACCAGAAAACTGGGAGGCATCAGAGGATGCAAAGATTAAGTTGTCATTGTTAAACTTTGAAGAACTAGTTTAAGTTAAATTGGTGAGTTTGAGAACCAGATTGCTATGGTGTATGATATACTTGAAGGGGAATTAGAAGCTGTGAAGGTGGATAATTTGTGAAGATTTCAAAATGATGAAAAGAAAGATAAAGAACAGAGTAGCTTGAGGGGATCAGAGAACTAACATTTGTTTTAAGAGAGTCAGTGTGCTAACAAAGAAGAAGAAAATGAAGCACAAGAGAATAAAACAACGAATAGAGCAAGTCTTAGATGTAAGTAAGAAGAGAAGCCATCAAAATGACAGGTGGAGGGAGGAAACCTGGTCAGAAAGAAATTTGAGGGAGACTCTCCTTCAAAGATTGGAAGAAAGAAAGGAAGGTCCCATAAAGTTGTGGAGATATTTCACATTGGATTCAGAATTTCTTGGGAAATTGAGGTGTGGCATCATGTGCTTACAATAAAACAGTGAGGGTTGTGTTTAGGAATTAAGGGTAGTGAAAAAGCCTGGAATAGCCATCCTTATAAATTTGCTTTAGTATGAGCAGCAAATGAATAAATTATATATATACCATTCAGTAATGAGCACTAAGTTGAGATGAGGGAGCTTAGATTTGTAGTGAATCTCATTAGTATAGTTATGTGATTTTTCCACTAATAATCAGGAGCCCCAGAGATAGAACAGAGAATGCAGCTTGTAGGGGTTATTGAGACCTAGGGACTGGCGAAGAGTATTTGAAATGGTGAAATGCTTCAGTAGAAGTGAATACCCAGTAATATTTTCGACATTGATGCCAGAGTTTGTTAAAAAGGCAAGGGAAATGATAAAAGATGGTATGAACTTGGAGTTAAGAAAATAGGAAACATCTAGAATTTGTGATGAGAACTAAAAGTCCACATTTAGTAGCTGTGACTGAGTGAGGTGAGAAGGAGAGTTTACAATTTGGGGTCTTAGAGACAGAGAAATGTTGAATACTGATGAGCAATAGGCGGTAGCTTGTTGAAGTCAAAAGATATTTAGGAAAAACAATTAAAAAAACAAACCTTGATGTAAATGGAGAACACAAAATCAGAAAAGAGATCCAATGAACAAAGAACTAAAGCCAAACTCATTTTATAGCTTAGTTAATGTAAGAATTTGAATAAAATACTTTTCTTTTAGCAGAAAGATCATTTTTCATGTGACTGGCAGAGTTAATTAATGGTAGATTTTAAATCAATGGAAATGTACTTACATATTATTGTAAGACTAATTTTTTCACTTTGCAAAACTGGGTGGAGGGTGGGTGGAAGAATTATCACAGAATGTTTAATTGTTAATGGGAAATTGTGTGGGTGGCTTGTTTTATTGCTAGGAAAATCTTACTGAATAAATGCCTCATATTAGTGGTCTTTGGTATTATAAAAGCTTAAGCTGAAGTCATATTTTATATCACTTTTCATATCATAAACTGTGAAGAATTCTTTAGGGAGGGTGCATTATCATTGGCCTTGGAGACATGAGTAACATGACCTTGTCTACATGGTAAGTTGGTCAGACTGAACTCAAAACAAGTACAAAGGAAATTCCTTTATTTTTCTCCTCACTGAACATTTAAGCAAGATCTATCAAATTTCCCCTGCCTGTCTTTAGATGGCACCTCAAAAAGATCCCATAGCTCCCATTAATTTAGGCATGATCTGTGTATAATTAAAAACAAAACAAAACATCAAACAAACAAAAACCACCGGTGAGCCAGATGGTGGGGAGGGGGTGATCTACTCTTTCATCACTTTTCTCTACCTACTCTTCCCTTCCCACCTCCATTTTCTCTCCTTCTAGGGTTGGGGCAGGAAGTGGGGAGGAACGATTAGAGAAAGAGGAACAAAGAGTTTGAACCTCACTGATGCCCTCTGTGACTCTGTGATTTTCTGTTGGTTGACATTTTGTGTCTTTAATCATCATCATTATGGCAGATATTTGAAACCTGGAGTAAGTTTGCAGGTTTCGGGAGATTGCCTGTGAGGTCTTCGTGCACCATTGGTGGTGTACTGCCATGCTCTTTTCCCCTGACTGAGCTCTCTCTTTGACAGAGTCCATTAAGGGTGCCTTATGCTTGCTACCTTCTGCAAGCATATACATGGCCCACTGGAAACTTGTGCATCTGTGTCTAACCAAACTGTGGGAGACAGTTTGCATGACTTCTGACTCCTCTTTCATCCTGCCAAGCAGACAGTCCTCTAGCCAGCTTTCTGCTTTTAGACCTTTCAGTATGAATAGTAGGCACATTCTCTATGTTGTTGTTTGCTCCTAAATTCGAGTTTTCTCTTGAGCTCTCTCACCTTACCCCATCTAGAGCTCTCTAATGAGCCTCTTGCTGGGGAATGAGGTGCCTTTCCCTTTCTCATAAGCACCCTAATCCTAATAAGTAGTTTTCTTGGGGTGTCTATCACTTGGCTTAAGTGAGGATGGAAGACCATGTATCTCCTTCTCCCAGAAAGAGGAGAAGAGTTAAAGGAGTTGTCTGACTCCAAAATGTGTGTTCTTACCACTATGCAATGCAACCATTTACTTCTAAGAGATTTAACTTAGATTAAAATAAGAGATATACAAAAAAAATTAAATAAAAATTAGAAAATCCAAAGTCAAGTAGTGAATGAAAGAGGAAATTATTATACTGAAGAGTTAAGCACTAAATTTAGCTCTGAGCTTTCTAACAAGCAAGTCGTAAAGGAAAATAAAATGATCTTAATTAGTTGGCTTTGATAGTCTTATCAAAGGGGAAATTAGAATTTATTTGGGTGAAGAAAATATCTCTAACATTCAATAAGAAGGGGTTTATATCAAGAGGATCTTTTCATAAATGGTATGTCCCATAAAAATTTTTGCAGATTATATAGAAATTCTTTTTCTATTATGTTTTATATTAAGAAATAATCTGAAGATAATAAGGAAAAAATTAAAAATTTGTAAAGGAAATTCTAAAGGAAACTAATGTTTATTAACATACCTGCCACGCTTTTATTCCCTTTGAATTTAGTGATAGACCACAGACAGAGGAGTTATTTTCATAAATTTAAAAATTATTTATTCCTTTGTACATCTTAATTTAGCATCTTTTTTATCATAAGTTTAAATACTTGCAAAGAGTGAAATTTCTGGTATATTGTAATTATTAATATTTAGAATAAAATGCCATATTATTTAAATGTATCCAGTAGACTCTAATTACTCTAGTAATTTAATATCTACCAAAATCAATTTTAAGGTACATGAGCAAGTTCTTCTTAGCCAGTCAGTAGGAAAAACTCACTTCTCTCTACTATGTGTTTCTCCTTTGCTCTCATACTATCACACTCACAATAATTCTGACACCAGATGTGTGGTTTTTTCCCCACACCAAGCATTTTTCTGTGATACCAGCGGGGTGCCCTACAAATCCATTCAATTCTAATACTAACCAGAGTTACTGTAGACCCCACAGGTTAAGGGCTCAGTCCCATGAGACTGCCCCCCATTTCAGATGTCAGTCATAAATGGGAGGTCCCAGGTTACCCACAACTTCTGTCCACATTGGCTATAAATTGGAGGTTCCCATCAGACCTCCCCTTGGATTTGATGATTTGCTAGAACAGCTCACAGCACTCAAGGAAATGATTACTTATGTTTACCAGTTTATTATTTAATAAAGGATATGATAAAGAATACAGACGAACAGCCAGATGAAGAGAGACATAGGATGAGGTGCCAAATGGTCCCAAGCACAGAAGCTTCTGGCCCCATGGAGTTGGGGTATGTCACCCTCCTAGCATGTAGATGTGTTCAAGAACCTGGAAGCTCTCCGAAACTTGTATTTTGGGAAATTTTATGGTGACTTTATCACGTAGGCATTATTGTGATAACTTAATTCCAGGCCCTGTCTGGAGAATGGGGTTAAAAGTTCCAAGCCTTTAATCATGGCTTGGTCTTTTTTGACGAACAGTCCCAACTAGGAGCCTACCAAGAATTATCTCATTGGAACAAAAGATACTCCTATTAGCCAGGAAATTCCAAGGGATTTAGGAGCTCTGTGTCAGGAAGCAGGATCAAAGACCAAATATTAGAACGAAAAGATGCTCCTGGTGCTCTTATCATTAGGAAATTATAAGGGTGTATTTCCATTGAAGATCTAGAAATTGACTGTGTGAGCCTACATGCCATTTGGTTTTTGTGTACCCTCAGAGGTATAGTCAAATCCCTAGATACAGATATTTGACAACAGTTCAGATGTTTAGTACACCAATTTGACTTTGGAAAGCTCTGGATGTTGAGGCTGAATTTCTCTGGTTTAACTGTAGGAATTTTGTGTCCTTGGTTGACTATCCCTCTCTTAACCGCTATCTTGATTTCAATATCACAGATTAGTTTTGCCTATTAAAAAAATTTATATACATAATACAGTATGATTTTTGCGTGTGGATATCTGACTTGTTTCTTTCAAGTTAATTCTTGGGAGTTTCATCCATTTTTATGTCACTGTAGTTTATTTTTATTTTTGTATTGCAGTCTGTCTTTTCAATATACCATAATTTACTTGTCTGATCTACTTGTTGATGGAAATTTCAGAGTATTTTTCATTTTGGGCATTTGTGAATGAGGCTGCTATAAACTTTCAGAAATTTCTTAGTCCACTGATGGGAATGATCTTTACCAGCCATCGTAGGGAACTTTGAGTCCCCTTCTTGTGCCTCCTAGTGGTAGGACTAGTGAAATTCCTTATTAAGATTCTAACCATTTGTTGAGACATGGATGGATCTAGAGACTGTCATACAGAGTGAAGTAAGTCAGAAAGAGAAAAACAAATATCGTATATTAACGCATGTATGTGAAAGCTAGAAAAATGGTACAGATGAGCCGGTTTGCAGGGCAGAAGTTGAGACACAGATGTAGAGAACACGTATGGACACCAAGGGGGAAAAACCGCGGTGGGGTGGGGATGGTGGTTGTGCTGAATTGGGCGATTGGGATTGCCATGTATACACTGATGTGTATAAAATTGATGACTAATAAGAACCTGCAGTATAAAACAAACAAACAAACAAAACAACTAATACTAAACTTTCATTGGGTTATTTATATGGAAATATGTTAATATAAATGTTTCAGACATTACATGAAATGTCTAAAAATCTTATATGTTCTGGTATAATGCTATAAGTCATAATTCTAGTTATTACTTTAAAATGTATATCTCAGAAATAACAAACAAAAAAAAGATTCTAACCATCGTTACAGAGATGAATGCTCATGAAGAATGCTAAGTAGAATCTCCAGGACTAAAATACATGAAGCTACCACATGCAATTACTACTTCAGAAAACATTTTTTATCATATCAAAGCATGCTCACCAGTTGAAGCTGTTTCTCCACAAAATTCACACTTCAAAAATACAGGCAAAATTTGCAGCCATTTATTTACTCACTTTAACTACTAGAACCTAGATGTTTTATTGAAAAGGCAAATAATTAGGAAAAAATCCTAGAAGTAGAATTATTGGAAGAAATAACAGATATATTTTGGGATTTCTGATAAAAGAGCAGTGACATTTTACACCCCATCCCAATGTATCAGAATGCCAATCCCCTCTTGCTAATGCCACACGTTATTGATTGGTGCCAATTTTATTGGCTAGAAATGGGATCTTTTTATTTGCATTTCTTTGATTGTTAGTGATGTTGGAACCATATGTCTAATAGTGAGATAGAGCTTGAAGTGAGGAGAAAGAGAGAAGAAAGAGATAAGCTTCTTTTTTAAGGGTTTACATTCTGATTTCTGTTATTAAAATGTGTAAAAACAATTTTGGATAAAACGTCCCCCCCCCCTTTATAATCAAGCTGTCTGTTCTACAACCCTTTTCCTATTTAACTATCTCTCTATTTTTCCAAATTTCAGATTTCTAGGTGGATCTGGAGGCAAAAGGCATGGAGTGAGGTCTAAGGGATTGGGGACCCTTAGGATTACATGGGATCAGCTACTATATTTCCTTTTCTTCCTCTCCTCTTCTCTCAAAAGTTACACTATGAATTAGATACACATATATTGTGATAATTCTTTTCTACCTTTTTAGAAAAGTCAAAACTCCTAAATTTTAAAATACATTTTGTATTGTTGCCTTAGCAGCAATAAAACACAAAGGAACCACTATTGGGCAAAGAAAGCTAATGGCAAACCATTTTTCTTCATACGTTTCAGCACCTTGTGTATAGTAAGCATTTTTTAAATGTAGACAGAATGAATTAAGAAGAAAACGAATGTTTACTTGAAAGATATGAATGGTAGTGGAAAAAAACAAAACATTCATAACCAAGTAGGGAAATCTAAGCTGTTTTAAATTTCTTTTATGTCTACTTTTTACTGAAAATGTTAGATGTTTGATTCATTAAAGAATCAATTAGTAAAATATTAATCTAGAAAATAAATAATTTTCATATTGTCCATTATTATGTATCAGTTTAGGCAGTTTAGGTGCCAATATGGTTTGTCAAAAGCAAATCCAGGTGTTTGGTGGATGATTGCTATTGAACATATAATTACTATGGCTTAGTTGGTAATTAGATTAAACATCCTTTGGCAAGAAAAATCACTTAAAATATTATCAAAGAAAAACCTACTTTGATGTATATGCATTACTTCAAAGATTTATCAATGTCTTACAACTAAACATAAAATTAGTCCACAAATATGTAATGTTATATGTTAAGAAACAGAATCATAACAGCAATAATGTAGTGTAAATTACAAAGTCACTTCAATATAATAATTAACATTTGATTCCCATGAAGGATTAAGAAGTATGAAAATGGAGATGAAATTCAAGGAAGACGGGTGGAGACAAAGAACAGAGACCCACTCAAGTTAGCTTAGGTGACTGGAAATGTTTATAAGATGGACACAGAATTAAAAAAATGAAAGTAAACTATCTTATTAGACCCCATGAAATATTGGCACACAGTTTAAAACAAATTTAGTAGTCATCCTTCTCGAGAAATGAAATGTTTAGATGTAAAGCATCTTGGGGAACTACCTCAGTAGAGAACATTCTTCACTACTCTAGTGTTCCATCTTTTTGATGACTCAAATTACTTTGTTTCAACTTCTTACTGTGGAGACTG
The DNA here is from genome assembly GCF_028564815.1 of Eubalaena glacialis. Lineage (NCBI taxonomy): Eukaryota > Metazoa > Chordata > Mammalia > Artiodactyla > Balaenidae > Eubalaena > Eubalaena glacialis. Next base: position 156,515,386 of record NC_083716.1, on the reverse strand, counting down.
ATTAATTTCTTCTTTTCCTTTGTGGTAATATATCTTTATTTAAGACTTCTGCTTACTTAAGCTTGTTGGCTTTTATTGTTTCAGAGATTCTGCTTATTGCCTTCTCTTTTTGTATATATTCAAATTTGTTCATTATATTACATAACTTCTACTTCGTGTGTCTTATATTCCAAATTCAAGGAGAGAGCATCTAATTAGGTGAAAGATTCACAAAATATAATACATTTCCAGTGTAAATCTTATGTCAGGAAAACTCAGGAGTCATTTCAGGAAAATCAACCACTAGTATTTATTTATTATTGACTGTTCTGGAGTTTATCTTAAGGGTGAAAATTTGGGTAATAAAACGCTGCCTTGGCGTCAAAATCTCATCGCTGGGCAAATCACCTAGGTGGAATTCTGAGATCATCTCCATGTAAGGACACTCTTAGAAGAGGGTTGTAAGTAAGAGAGGTACATTGAGATTTTTCAGAAGGAGTTTGTGGAACTGGTAGGTACTTTTTGTGGTGTATCTTCCAACCTATGTTAATGGTGATATTAGACAAAAATATTAAAGACTCAATAAAAATAAAAGAACTGAAACTCCCAATATCATTTTATCATAAAACAATGTAGTACATTGCAGTGCTATCTTTTGTCATTTATTTTGCCAAGAAAATGTGGTTATAATGAATAACCTCTGAATTAATCTGAGATGGTTTAAAAAATATTGGTATTTTAATCGTTTCTACATGGTCAATCTGATTAAAGTGCAGCGCTACAATAAATATTGACTCTACTCTCAATTTCCTTAGTAAAATTATATTTAACATAATTTATTTATTAAAATAATAAGTCAAGCAAAAGAGTACAGTCTTTAGAAGGCCACCTTGTATGAATGTTGAAGTGACTTATTCAGAGAAGTCCCTTGCTTTTTATGGTAGAGACCCAAGTAGAAGTAAACTTTTATTTTAGGAGGTGAAGGAATTGGTGATTTTCAGGAGATTTGCCAGTAGTAGTTATTTTTTAAATTAAACATAATGGAGTTTATCTTGAAAGTAAAGATTCAGTCACTAGATCCATATCAGTATTCTGTTTCTTGAACTTGAGATGTTCCCTTTCTCAGTAAACAAGAAGATATAATGGTTTCAAGGAGGGAGAAATGTGAGCTTTTTTGTAACCTTTATTGGGTGTTCTTATGCACTGGTGAAACGGTTTCCTATTTTAGGTTAAGTATTAAGTAGAGTGAAGGTGGCTGCATCAATTTTACACCGCTTTGTTAAAGTGACGTACACTTACGAACACTATTTGAAATAATAAGTGAGCAATTAGAATTAAGTGTAGGTGTTAGTGGCATTTGCAGAATTTTGCCCTTGACTCCTGCCATTAGGCTTTTAACCAGTGAGAAAGACATTTTGAGTGATACACTGTCTTCCTTCACAACGCCAGTATAGGACTAACTTTTTCCCATGAAGTACTTTTTCCCATGGTTTTGAGGAGAATTTCAGGATAGCGGTACCAAATCTAGGATAGTGCATTAGAGATCATTTGTCCCTTTGTTTTTATTTTTTAGGATGAGAAAACAGGCCCAGAGAGGTTGTCTTGGATAAAGCAAATAAATTGCAAATCAAAATGGATATTTTAGTAAAGAGAGGATATATGTTTGGAGAGATTTTAACTAGAAAGTATACACTATTTTTTCTCTCATATTTATAAGAATATTTTTCATATTTTATTTAAATTTTTCTATTTTATTATGAGCAAATAAATTTAGAGATTTAATTTACACTTAATTTTTGAAGGAAACAGTACATGTTACAACTCTAGTTAATAACTTTGCTTTAACTTACCAATTGTTTTAGGGGTATATGAAAGTTTTACTACAGAGTGTTCATGTTTTACACTTTAAGTATTCCCACTGTGGAATGGTATCAGTGTCTTTTCGTGGAACACAGTTGGCCAACATTCTGCCCATTATTACAAGAAAATCCCATCAATTTTATTAGATAAGGAACAAATGAAATATAAAACTTCTTAGCTCACATGTATTTTGTGTGCTACATTATTTTGCTCTGTTCATATGTTCCTTGATACTTTCATGTTAGATTCTCTCTCAACATCTTAAGCTTCTAGAGGTCAGGAACAATATTTTACATTTCCCAATGCTCCTCCTTAGTGCCTGGTGCATTACTGTGAACATAGTTGTTCTAATAAATGATTGTTTGCTAAGTAATTATGGGATTTTGTTTGGGAGAGATCATGCATAAGGTGGGTTATTAAGCAAATAGTAAAAAAGCAGGTGAAGTCATACATGCCTTTAATTTAGTTTTAACTCTTTCTCGTTCCATTTTGTTTGTTGGTAACATTCCCTAGGAATACCTAGAACAAATCCTCATGTATGCCTGCCTTATCCATTGTAAGAAAATAATTGCTATATACATATTTGTTCTCTGCGACTCAACTGTCTGAAATTAAATTCTGAGGTGAACCTGAAACTTGGAGATGAAAGACTTGCAAGCTTCAAACTGTCGTGGCTACTAACACTCTAAGTCTCAGTACATTTTAGAGAAATTTATCAGAATTGAGAGCTTTTATGAATATTTACGTCTTATTGAGTCTTTTAAATAGTTCTTATGAGATACTAATCAGAAACTGTTGTTAAGTGATAAAGTGGGAGTCTTCTGTAATGAATGGGTGAGGTTGCAGAGAATCTTAGATTAGCTAATCCTATTATTAGTTGTGTAAGAGAACCAGAAATAGGGCACATGATCAGGATGGGCACACATGCATAATTTGTACCTGTTAGGGTATTGTAAAGATGTCTTAGGTAATTTATCACAAACAGGCAACTTCTAGGCATGTCTTATTTGACATGTGTAATATTTTATGAGCATTTGAATATATTGTCAACACTTAAAAGTTGGGAAATTTTACTTAAAATTTGGATTTATGCTTCTCTTGAAAATTAAGTCTGGCAATTCTGGTTTTGTATCTTAGCACAATAACTACAATTGGCTGAATCATTGGCCCTTTTTGTTGGAGTAGTTACTGTTATTTTACAGAATGATTGTATATTTTTTAGTCTCCCATAGTTACTACTAGACTCCTTTGCTCATTTATGTGATCTATCTAGCACCTTTGGCTTTTGGCTTTGTAGGTCCTGTCTTAAACCCACAAAGATTTGTGTCCTTGAATTGCTAGAACTAACTTAAGGGACTTACTGAACTACATTCAAAGATGGAACAGAGATCTGCACTGTTAAATATGGTAACCACTAGACATATACAACCATTTAAAATTAATTTCATGTTGAAAGGATGCTCAACATCACTAATCATTAGAGAATTTCAAATCAAAACTACAATGAGGTATCACCTCGCACCGGTCAGAATGGCCATCATCAAAAAATATACAAACAATAAATGCTGGAGAGGGTGTGGAGAAAAGGGAACCCTCTTGCACTGTTGGTGGGAATGTAAATTGATACAGCCACTATGGAGAACAGTATGGAGGTTCCTTAAAAAACTAAAAATAGAACTACCATACGACCCAGCAATCCCACTACTGGGCATATACCCTGAGAAAACCATAATTCAAAAAGAGTCATGTACCACAATGTTCATTGCAGCTCTATTTACAATAGCCAGGGCATGGAAGCAACCTAAGTATCCATTGACAGATGAATGGATAAAGATGTGGCACATATATACAATGGAATATTACTCAGCCATAAAAAGAAATAAAATTGAGTTATTTGTAGTGAGGTGGATGGACCTGAAGACTGTCATACAGAGTGAGGTAAGTCAGAAAGAAAAATAAATACTGTATGCTAACACATATATATGGAATCTAAAAAACAAAACAAAACAAAACGTTCTGAAGAACCTAGGGGCAGGACAGGAATAAAGATGCAGACGTAGAGAATGGACTTGAGGACACGGGGAGGGGGAAGGGTAAGCTGGGACAAAGTGAGAGATTGGCATGGACTTCTTATATATACTACCAAATGTAAAATAGATAGTTAGTGGGAAGCAGCCCCATAGCACAGGGAGATTAGCTCCGTGCTTTGTGACGACTTAGAGGGGTGGGGTAGGGAGGGTGGGAGGGAGACGCAAGAGGGAGGAGATATGGGGATATATGTATATGTATAGCTGATTCACTTTGTTATATAGCAGAAACTAACATGCCATTGTAAAGCAATTATACTCCAATAAAGATGTTAAAATTTTTTTTAATAAAATTAATTTCATTAAAATTAAATAAAAATGAAAATTTGCTTCCTCAGTTGCATTAGTTAGATTTCTAATTGTATTTGAAGCTGTCTTTCCATGTAAGTGGAGAACATTTTTTATTATTGCAGAAAGTTGTATTGGACAATATTAATATAGATAGTAAAACCTTTACAAATCACAATGACAAAAGCAAAATCCAAGGATGATAGACTTCAAATTGAAAAAGCTAAAGCACAAATAAGTAAACAACCAGCAGCCACTGAATTAATCACAGGAAATGGGAAGTGTTTAAAAAGATAATCTAAATATCCTTAGATCTGGTTAAGCAAACCAGCCCATATAGATTTCATTCTAAAGAAATGGAAGTATTTATACATGGAATGGAAAAGAACTACCATTGACAACAATTGAGGTTATGAACAGATGGATTTCTAGGAGAAAAACCTGAAAAAAAAAAAAAAAGTCCTGGAAACTATATACAAGGGCACTTATTAATCTTTGGGTAGACGTAATTATATAATGGATCCCCAGTGGATTCCAGTGGTTTAGGAGTGCTTAAGAAAACAGTTTTATAATGAGCCAGCTTATGAGAAGAGCAAATAATGGCAAAATACTTATTAATTAGACCACCATATCAAAAGAATTTAACTTCAAGGCATTTTATTGTCTTTCCTGATGGTAATTTGCCTAGCTGATCTTCAAGGTCTCTTCAAGTTCAAAAATACTGTGCTTTTACAACTGAAATAAGAATACCTTTGAATTCAAGATTTAGAACAATTATGTGGATTTATAGCTGAGTCAATAACTTTACTTAAAATATAATTACTAAATAGATGGCAACTCGGGAGGGATCTCTTGAGGCATTTCATAAAATCAGAAGATTATATGCTGAGATGTGTCATGTTTTATATTTTTATCAATGACTTGAATGAATGAACTCATAGAAGGCAAGCTTATTAAGGTGACACAAAGCTGCAATGTCAGAATTAGAATCTGAACAGATTTGATGACTAACTAGAGTTAAGAGGAATTTCTTTTAAGGTGATGCTTAATGGATAACTTTTTTCAGGGCATACACTTGAATTCCTTGAGAAATTTTGAATTGTAGACTCAAGATTCAAACTAACTTGACAGCCTAGAACTCTGGGTTGAACTGAACAAGGTGGTTAGCAGTGAGTTCACTTGTGTTCAACCTAAAATAAAACCAGCTATGCTGATACACCTCCTCCTTGAAATGCCTTCTTCAGTTGGCTTCAGGAGATAGCGTCCACCTTGTTTTCCCCCTACTCTGCAAACCACACCTCAGTCTACTTTACTGGGTAATCCTCATCTCCCTGTGTCTCAGCGGTAGCGAGCTTCAGTGTCTGTACTTCCTATTCCACCTCCGTTCTTTCCTTGTGTAAGTGATCACTGACTGACAGCATTGGCTCCCTCATGTGTGGGGACTTCTCCAATTTTAAATCTCAAGTCTACACCTGTCTCTGAACTCCATATAAATATATCCAGTAGCACGCTTGCATAGGCATTCTTCTCTTGAATTTCTAGCAGATACCTCGTACTTAAGCTGAGTTCCTAATTTTTTCTTCCAAACTTGCACCACCTTCAGTTTTCTGCATCTTAATTAATGGCACTTCAGTTCTTCCTGTAGATCAGGACAAAAAATTAAAGTCATCCTTGACTCTACTTTTTCTGACACTCCAGATATAGTCAGAAAAGTGTGTCCAAAGATTTCCAGAATTCCTAGGTTTTCAGCAACCCAATTATTCCACCTTGATCCCATCTACCATAATCTCTCACCTGGATATTTCAATAGCCTCCTCTCCTCCCATTTTCACCCTTGCTACATTCTGTGTACTTTGAACTCTGTAGTCAGATTAATCCATTTAAATAGAAGCCTGTCCCTTCTCAGCTCAAAATCCTCCAATCAAGCCCCTTCTCACTCAGAATTCTGAAGTCTCTAGAATCGTCTACAAGTCATTCCTATCCCATTACATTGCAGACTTAACATGATTCTCTACCCCCGCATTGGCCCCTGTCTCTTCCTTTCACACTTCAGGCCCGCTTTTGTCTCAGAGGCATTGTACTCTGCTTGTAATGCTTTTCTCTAAGATACCTTTGTTGTTCACTCCCTCATAGCCTTCATGTTTTCATTTGGATATTATTTTCTCAGTGAGACTGTCCTAATTCCTCTATTTAAAAATTTTTAATTTCCCCTAATCCCAAACTTGCTTACATACTTAATTTTTCTCCATGACATGTGTTACCTTCTAAATTACAATATAACATATATTTGTTATTATTATCATTTATCTTTCTCCCCTAAAATTAAAACTCCACAATGTCAAGGACTTCTGCCTGTTTTGTTCACAGTTTTATCCCTTACTTTTAGAATAGTGCTGGTATATAGTAGGTGCGCAGAAATTACTTTTAAATGAATGCCTGCATGTGGGAAAAATTAAAGAATGACTAAATAAAGCTACTGCGAAAAAGATGAAGAATTTACATATCCAAGTAAAATGTTCATCATTGCTGAGACATCTAAGAAAGAAAAACATCTTCGTTTAAAGGAATGAGGTCCAGATTAAGAGACATAAAAATCCTCTGTCTTCTGTACCAGCACAAACTTTTTATTTTGCATTTCTGTCCTTGAAGAAGGCACTGGAAAAACATCAGTTCTAACAAATAGTGTTAAAAAGTTTAAAACAATAATTTAGGGACCGAAGGTACAGTAGAGAAGAAAATTAGTGAAGTTAAATTAAATTAGCATACTTTACATTTTTGAGGTGTTAGATGAAAAAATAACTAAACTTATTACGAGTAGATTCAGAAAATACTAGTGGTAATGGGTGAAAATTATTGATCCAGTTTTAGTGTTTAAAACATTATCATTAATATTCTATATAATTACTATTTAAAGTGATATATGATCCATAATGGTTAGTTGGAAGCTTCCTTTTCTAGTGAGCACTCAAGCATAGGCCACGGATGGTTAACTATTTAGAAAATTATAAAATAAGATGTGTGCTGGATGGAAGGTGAAGTTGGTAGATCCTATCTGAGTTCTAATGTTCTGTAATTTTTACTAATACACATAGTTCTATGCACAAATATGTCTGTGAGTAGCTATATGTGAAGGTACATATATGATTAGATTTATATAAAATTTATATATGTACATATATATCTCACATAAATATGCCCGTTTTATTTCTATGGACATTAATTTTGATCCTAGAGACCACCTAATTGAATGTAATACTCATCAACACTTTCCTGAGCTTGGAGCTCAGTTACTATCCCGTTCCCTTCTAGTACTTTTTCCTCTCTCTGACATAAAATTCCATGCGTGAAGTCAGGCCTTTGGATTATAAGCATAACTTGAGATCTTTAAAAGATCAAGAGCTGACCATGCTGATTAACATTTCTACCAACCATTACTTACTGCTTAACCTAAGTTTTAATTTTTCTCCAATATAAATTCATTTTCCACAGAAAATACAATTATAATTACAGTTCTATTTTATAGGACAAATTTCTACCTTATAAATTAGTTCTTAAACTTCAGGCCATTTTCTGAAAATGACAAGCATCAGTTGATTTTATAGGTGTGAAGTTTACATGCTGAAACATGGAGTTATTTTTTATTTACTGAACTAGGTCAAAAGGAAAGAGAAAAAAGTCAATGAGCTTGCAAGATGAGTAAAGTTCATATTCTCTGTTGTCTCAGAGAGCAGATGTTATATTTATTATATCTGTAAAGCTTGTGAGAATGTTGGTTGAAAATTTTCACTTGTTTTTCAGATAAAATTCCCTTGTGATAAACTGCTTCCAAGCATTGATGACATTTGTCAAAGAATCATCTGTATTATTAGATTTAAATATTCACATATATGTCAGTGTTTACAATAGTAATCATTTTTAAGTGATTTCACGTGAGTGCTTTTTAAACTTTAAGGTACATGAGAAAAACCCAAGACGCAAAATATAAGTATAGATTCTTGGGCCTGGCTTCTACATATTCTGAATCTGTAGGTCAGGTAACACAGAGTCATGCTTATTTAATGAGCGCATATCCTTGGCCTCCCTCTACCATCATGTTATAGGTGGTCCATGGATCTTGCTTTGCCTAACACTGTAAACCTTTATGTAGATTCACATTTTTAAATCAAAGTTATCTTTTTGTGTGCCTGATTCATACTCTAAAGGTTTGTATAACGTATATGCCTATTTGTGTTTAGGTCTAGACTTTTTTTTTTTTTTCCTTCTCACACATGTTTATTCTAAAAAAATCCGTTCACAACTTCCAAAATGCATATGGAAGGAAACAGCAAAACAACTTCCTGGCTGAGGCCTGCTCACTTTACAGGCACATATTTGGGGAGAGAGCACCCTCATGTGGTAATAGAATGCTAAAAATATTCTGAGGTTTTATGTCTTGAGCAAGCACAAGAAAACAATTGCTGCTAACTATATCACCAACCTGTTGGATCATTTTGTTTCTGAAGAGTTTTCAGAGGAGCCTTTTTTTTTTTTTTCTTCTTTTAGTCCTAAAGAGGAAGGTGTTAGCTTGCAAAATTGTTACATTCCCGTTGTGGATTTTCAGGTTCCCCAACTGTGGCTTCTTCTGTTGATTCAAGCAACCTGTCTCAATGCTTCTGTTAAGTCATAATGGACAGTTGGACCAAATTAAGCTTCTGAGGTCACAGGGCTCATCAACACACAAACACAATGTTCTGTCATTAGTTTAGTGGTTTTCCAGGACCATGGGGAAAACTTAACTCTGCTTCAAAGTCATAAGTGAAATATCCAAAGTATTCTAGGGATTAGGGAAATTTTTGAATGAACACTAAGTGGTTCAAAAACAACAATAAAATAACTTTTTATGCAAATGAAACTACCCCTGAACTTAAGCACAAAATCTTTTAGATATGAAACATTGCTATAGAAAACAGATATCCAGCTCAGTTTACTGCTATGTTTGGGGAATGCTAGACTGTCTAATAAACAAAAGCAATATCACCAGCCAAAAGAGTAACATTAGCTCTAGTAAACAACAGAAAATTGCAGTCAAGTATGATAGCTTGATTAAAATTTATTATAATGTAAGGGAATAATTTCAAATGCTTACAAAGAAATTGATAATCATTTAAAGTAAAAAGCTTGCCATTCCAGTGTCAAAATTGGCATGATTGTGATGTAAGGAAGGCAGTCTTAACATATTCCTCCCTGCTCTGAGCATGCCCTGAGGTTAGTCTGACTTAACACTATCTTCTCAAAAATTACATCTTTCTTGTAAAAATGTTTTTTTCCAAGGGCTTTATAAGCATTCAAATTTATTTTTTCTACTGGATATTTTCCCTGTTTAACAAATGTAACTCAACCCATAAAGGTTTTTTTTTTTTGATAGTTTTACAATATAGATTTGCTCTTTATTAATACTATTTTAATGTAAGTAAAAAGCACATGCTATTTGTAAATAATATAGAAGACACATAGAAAAGAACAGTATGTCACCAACAATCTCCTCTTTCCATACTTCCTTGCAATAATTGTTTTTACCATCTTGGTCTGTTTGAATCCAGTATTTTTATGCATATGAAGAGTATCTTTACAAATAATTATATTTTATACAGAGAAAATACATATGCATATATATATATATATATGTTTGTATTTGTGACCACATTGTATATATAGTTTTATAACTTTTGGCCTTAGATCATAATAATTTTCTGTGTAATCAAATGTTTAATACTCTAGTAGGTGAATATATGTATTAGCATTTATTTGGCCATTCATTTATTTGGGAATGTTTCCAATGTTTTAATATTATTCATAACACTACCATCAATAGCTTTGTTCCAGAAATTTTTGGTGCATATTTAAATATTTTTAGGTTAAATTTTTGAATAATTTTAAAACTGCAGATACATGTTAGCAATTGCACTCTAGAAAAATTATATTAATTTACAGTTTTACTGACAAGAGGAGTAAAGTATTAGTTGTAATAGTAGTGGTAGCAGTGAGAGAAGTAGTACTAGTAACAGTAGTAACGCTGAAGAACAACATGGAACTTATGGCAATAGATTACAGGGAAAATGTAAAAAGAGTATGGAGATAGTGTGATAAAAGTAGGGAAAGAGAATAATTTAGATAATTTACTACAGGAAACATGTCAATGTTAAATTACAAAGTCTGGAGTCATAATAGCATTTGAGGAATGTAAGCAATTTAGAAAACCAAAAGAACTACAAGAAGCAAGGCAATAAATTTAAGAGAAAAATAATGACTTGGCAGAATCTTAAAGCTTATTAGAATAGCAAAGAGCAGAAATACTTCAGTAATCATAATTAGTGCTAGAGATGACAAATCAAGAAAATCATAAGAAAGCCTAAGAAAACTATATTAGTGAAGGTAATCATAGAGAAGATGCCCTAAAGATTTAAATTAGAGAAAAGATTTATTAAAGATTTGAATCCACAAGGCAAATGACTGATATCACCAAGTATCAGAATAAAAACTTGATAATGACCAAGAACAAGAAAATCTACAGAATCAATAGACGGAGAATTTTTAGCTACAAAGCATATACGTTACATAACAAAGCAAGGGAAAGAGACATTTTCAAATATACAAGGCTCAGGAATTACACAGTCCATCTGTTCTTCTAAAAAATTTACTGGAAGACATAACTCAGACAAATGAGAGGAGAATGGAAATTAGGAGCTATGAATGAAGACATTATTGGGGGCCATAGAGGGTGTCATTACATTACTTTTAATATAAAATTATGTAAAAAACAAAAAGCAGGCAACGTCATATAAAAAATTTAAAAAGCAATATGGGGGCAAAAGAAAACATGAATTAAAATAGCAAATAATATTAAATATATTTTAAATTAAATATATCTATTATAACAAAAATGTAAAATATATGAGCTTATAAATTAAAAGAAAAAATACCATCAGCATGAGTTAAAACATAACTTTATGCCATCCATAAGATATATACTCAAAATCATACTTAATTTATAGTAATGTATGTAAATTTAAAGTTTATCAAGCATTTTAACTATAAGACAAATTAGACCATCAAAACTACTCACCAAAGTAGGTACTACTCTCCCTGTTTTTATATATAAGAAGGCTGACATTTATAAATTTTTATAATTTGAATAAATTCAGTTTTTTAACCAATGCTGGAACCCTGACCTTCTGATCACTAAAATTTGGTGTTCTTTCTCTTATGCTGTATCACACATTTTTCATTTTCTCAGTTCCTAATGTATATTATGTTTAGAAATTTTTTTCATTTTTTTCTTATTTTATAATTATCCGATTGCTCATTGTGGACTATCAGGAAAATATAGACTAAATGGAAATAAAATGAATGAAACAAATACACATGTTAAACTGATTAATTCAATATAACATGAACTGGCTTTTAAGATACCTCTCTTTGGACTTTACCAAGACCTTGCTGTTCTTTAAAATAATTGCTTGATTTCTTATCTATAAAATGAGTTAATACTATTAATCACACATATCTCAAATATTTTAAAGAAGAATTAAGTAACACTTTCTAATTTGGGCATTAGCAACTACCTAGCATAAAACCTTTCTAGTAAGAATGAGAACAACTGCATTGTAAATAATAATGTGATTAGTGTAGCCCAAGACTGTGGATGTATGGGAAGCAGGGATCCATATCTCTTTCATTCACCTTTGCATTGCCAACACCCCACTTAATGCTTGCTCCACATTTGCTATTTAATAAACTGTTGTTGAATTAATTAATTGGTTAGCTTCTTAGTTATTCAGTAAGAAAGAAACTTAAAACAACTTTCCAAGTGGAAGGGTCTTTACGCAGAATTTTCTAAAGGAAAGAGTGTTGAGAAAAACTAATTGTACTTTTTAAAATTATGTTAATATTATGAAACATTTAACTTAGAGATAAACATGTTTGAAAACTGGAAACGATAACCAGTTATAGCTACAATGTGCGGCTGTAGTTAGCTATCCATCTTTTCTCACAAAAAGTGACAGAGTCTGGCTAGCTGTTCACCAATTTCCCTTCTCTCCCACATATAAAGTTTAATATTCTAAGCAGCATGGTTCATATTAGATTGGCTATATCTGCATCTGAACTTACATAAAAATTTCAGAATTCTGAGTTATTGTACATGCAACTACTCAAAGAATAGCATTTAAACTACCAGCATAATTATCTGTATTTCTATGGCTCTAGCTTTTTGCTTTCATATATGAGTTATATAAACCATCAGGAAAAGGAGGACAGTCACACTCACAGCATTTGCAAAATATGTTCTCTAGCAGCCTGTTGATGCTGGGGGTGGTTGTAGGAGATGACTGCTGGACTTTGCTGGAGAGATTTGATTTAAAAAAAAAAACAACCAAATGGGAATCCCCTGGAGGTCCAGTGGTTAGGACTCCGTGCTTCCTCTGCAAGGGGTGTGGGTTTGATCCCTGGTCGGGGAACTGAGATCCTGCAAGCCATGCGGCAGGGCCAAAAACCAACCAACCAAACACACACAATTTAATGCCATCTGAATGTGTGTCCCATAATTCTTAAGATTTTTTTACTCAGTAATTACTTCAGCTGTGTTATCATGTATCGTTCCCTCACATGCTGTCCATTCCTCCCCAGCTACAGTTCCTGTGGTTAGACACTATCCACCTACAGCATCCTGATAAAGCTTACACAGAAGTACCCCTTCCTCCCAACCCCTATAGGCACATGTGTGCTCATGCACACACACACACACACACACACACATTGTATGTGTTACTCAGTTTCTTTTTCCCCAGCTCTGAGCACTAGATCTAAGAGTCAGTCTGTTTATAATATGCATGGAAATATTGGGAGACTAATGGCTTTTGTAAGTTATGGCAATTCTAGGATATATGCTTTTTTGTCTGCATCTGGTTCTTCCTTTATACTACCAATAACTGAAGAAAGGGAACCCTTGGTTTAGTTTATGCAAAATATCTATTTTGTACTCCTAATTCATGAGCTTTGTGATTCTAAGTCATCATTTTTCTAGTCTACAGTTTCATCATCTATGAAAGAAATTAAACAAATGACCTCAAAATTCTGCTTCATTTCTAAAAAATACAAGTCTGAGAAAATCAGTAGGTTGAAACTATGAAAATGACACTTTCCAGGTCAAATTGTTGAATGTTGGGACTTCATATAACTTGTCTTGGTAATTGAATATCTTGTAGGACTGAAAATGTCATATTAATCCTTGTTTCAAGGTGACATTGCTATTAGATACATTTAAGACTATGTCATTCCTTTGTTTTTTCAGTAGCCTGAGATTCTGAACTCAATTAGAGCAGGGACTCTGTTTCTTAATGTTTTATGCCCCAGTGTCTAGAACAGTGTCTAGCAAGTACCAGACAGAGTAAATGTTTGCTGAATGAATAGTGTTGTGACTTAAAATTATCAAATTCTACAAAATTGTAATTATTAATAATGATGATAATCAGACATGTTGAAATACTAGAGTAGATAATACCAAAGGTGAAATTTCTGACAGCTCTGTTAATGGGAAGGTGACAAGTTAATCTTAGCTAAAATAATCAAAGGTGTGGCATAGCAGACAAAGATGTAAAAGCTGTGTCAGGTGAGTACAGGGCTTATACATGGTTTCATGAATTTTTCCTTTAAATTACATGCATTTTTATGATTATGTTAATACAAAATATAACACATAAAGACATATTTCAAGAAAAAAATATGTATAATGATACCACCCAGAGAAAAGTAATAAAATTGGGCCATATATAATAGCTTTTCATGCCATGATCATTCTTCCTACATGATGAAATAGTCTTTGAAAACATTCCTTTATATTTTGCTTATTTTTTAGGTTGTACAGTGTGATTTTATTTAAGATGTGCAATGTGATGTTTTAATATATTTATACATTGTGAAAAATGATTACCACAATCAATTTAATACATCCATCACCTCACATAGTTACCTTTGTGTGTGTGTGTGTGGGTGTGGGTGTGGGTGTGTGGGTGGGTGAACACTTAGGATTTACTCTCATAGAAAATTTCAAGTATACAATAGAGTAGTTTTGACTGTAATCACCATGCTATACATTAGATCCCAGAACTTTTTATCTTATAACTGAAAGTTTATACCCTTTGACCAGCATCTCCCCCTTTCTCCCATCCCCCTACCCCTTGGCAACCACTGTCTACTCTCTGGTTCTATTAGCTCAACTTTTTTTAGGTGTCACGTATAAGTGAGATCATACAGTGTTTGTCTTTTTGTATCTGGCTTATTTCAATTAGCATAATGTTCTCTAGGTTCATCCATGTTGTCACAAGTGACAGGATTTCCTTCTTTGTTATGGCTGAATTATATGTATAACATTTTCTTTATCCATTCATCTGTCGATGGACACTTGGGTTGTTTCCATATTTTAACTATTGTGACTAATGCTGCAATGAACATGGGAATGCAGATGTTTCTTCAAGATACTGATATCACTTCCTTTGGATATATACCCAGAAGTGAGATTGCTGGGTCATACAGTAGTTCTATTTTTAATTTATTGAGGAACTTCCATACATGGTGGCTGCACCCATTTACATACCCACCAACAATGTACAAGTGTTCCCTTTTCTCCACATCCTTGTCAACACTTATCTCTTGACTTATTGGTAATAGTTCTCCTAACAGGTATGAGGTGATATCTCACTGTGGTTTTTATTTGTATTTCTCTGATGATTAGTGATGCTGACCACCTTTTCAAATGCCTGTCGACTATTTGTATGTCTTTTTTAGAAAAAGGTCTGTGCAGGTCCTTTGTCCATTTTTAAATTGGATTATTTATTGAGTTTTTTTGCTATTGAGTTGTAGAAGTTTTTATATATTTTAGATTTTAAACCTTTATCAGAAGTATGGTTTGCAAATATCATCTCCCAGTCTGTAGGTTGTCTTATATTTATGTCTCTAATCCATGTCGAGTTAATTTTTGGGAGTGGTGTAAGATATGGGTCTGATTTCATTTTTCTACAGGTGGATTTCCAGTTTTCTCAGCACCATTTATTGAAGAGATTATTATTTCCCAATTGTATATTTTTTGTGCCCTTGTTAAAGATTAGTTGACCATATATGCATGGATTTATTTCTGAGCTTTCTATTCTGTTCCTTTGGTCTCTGTGTCTGTTTTTATGCCAGTACTGCACTGTTTTGACTAATATGGTTTTTGTAGTATAGTTTGAAGTCGGGAAATGTGACGCCTCCAGCTTTGTTGTTTCTCAAGATTGTTTTGGCTAATTGAGGTTTTTTGTGGTTCCATATAAATTTTAGATTTTTTCCTACTTGTGTGAAAAATATTATTGGAATTTTGATAGTGATTGCATTGAATCTGTAGATTGCTTTGGGTAGTATAGACGTTTTTAACAGTATTATATCTTCTAATCTGTCAACATGGGATTTCTTTTCATTTATTTGTGTCTTCTTCAATTTCTTTCATCAATGTCTTGTATTTCCAAGGGTACAAATCTTTCACTGCCTCGATAAATTTATTCCTAAGTATTTTATTCTTTTTGTTGCTATTGTAAATGGTATTATTTTCTTAATTTATTTTTCAGGTACTTTGTTGTTGGTATACAGAAACACAACTGACTTTTGTATATTGATTTTTTTATCCTGAAACTGCTGTGAATTCATTTATGAGTTCTCACAGTTTTTGTGTGTCTGTGTGTGTGCATGTGTGTGTGTGTGTGTAAGGAATCTTTAGGATTTTATATATAAGATTAGGGTTTTGGATACAAGATTATGTCATCTTCAGACAAGGTAATTTAATGCCTTTCTTCATAGTTTGTATTTTTTTAATTTCTTTTTCTTGCCTAATTGCTCTGACTAGAATTTTTAACACAATGATGAATAAAAGCAGTGAGGGTGAGCACCCTTGTCTTGTTCCTGATCTTAGAGGGAAGAATTTTAGCTTTTCACTAAAATATGATGTTAGCTGTGAGCTTGCCATATATGGACCTCATTATGTTAAGATTCATTCTTTCTGTACCTAATTTGTTGAGAGTTTTTAATCATGAAAGGATGTTGAATTTTGTTGAAAGTTTTTTCTGTGTCTATTGAGATGATCATATAATTTTTATTAGTTCTGTTAAAATGTTCACACATAAATGGAAGTAGTAAGAATAGTACAATGAACGCACATATACTCATCATCCAGATTCAGCATTTATCAAGATTTTACCTCATTTGCTTCATTTGTCTTTTTTTCCCTTCAGTGTCATATTTAAATACAAATCCCAGAATCGAGTTATTTAATCTGTGTATATGTTAGTATGTGTTTCTAAAAGTAATACGTAGATTTTATGTAGCCATAATACCAACAAACACTTTAAATAAATCTTTAAGATTGCCTAATATTCTGTACATCACTGAATGGCTCTAGTTATCTTAAAAATGTCTTTTTACAGCTGGTTTGTTTTTAGGCACAATCCAAACAAGAGCCATACTCACTTTTTGTTGTTCAGCCTCTTAAATCTCCTTTAATCTATAAAAGTCACCCCTCCTTTTTCATCCTGTCATTGTCTATTACAGGGCAATTAGTTTTTCTGTAGAATATTTTACACTTTGGATGTGTCTGTTTATTTCCCTAGTGTCATTTAACTTTTGTTGTTTTAGTATGCCCTATAAATGGGAGTTAATGCCAGAAACTTGAGCTTCATGTTCTACTATATAAGACTGATTTCCATATTGTAAAGCTTTCTATCAGCCTCTCATCTAATGTTTCATCTGTTGGTAATTGTTAGTTGAAGTAATTATTTTATTAGGGTTGCAAAATATTGATTTTATAATCATATAATTTAGCCAACATATATTAGCTAGAATTCTTTGGTTAAAACTTTCTGTCTTCTACGAGGAGTTATCAGTTACCTTGACACAGTGTTTGTAAAAGTGAAGGTGAGTTAAATGTTTAATGATTTCATTTTATTTGTCATTTTTCAGAGTAAGGAGTCAGAACCTTAGATATCTTATTCCCGTTATCCTATAATATTCTAAATTGATTTCAAAATACTACTACTACTACTACTATTTACAATCAGACTAGAGGATAAACTTCAAGATTTTTTTATAGGTCCATTTTTGCTTAGGACCTGTATTCCTCTAGGCAAAATACAGTCAAAGTACTATGCTATAAAGTCACTTGAAATAATTCCTCCTTCTGATATATGATTAAATTTGTTTATTTCCATTAAAGAAGTTTAGGTACTTTTTTCTTTTTATGTAATTATATTTTTGAAAATGTAAAATACTTAGGTTTCCAATGTTAAAACTATGAAGCAAGTTATATTTGGAGAAGTCTCACTTTCTATTCCTGTCTCTGATAACTTGTTCCCTCTCTCTCCCTAGAATAACCATCATAATCAGTTTTGGTTTATCTTTTCAGTATCTTCAAATATATATAAATTTTATATATCCTCTTCCTTTTCACAAAGAAGTGAGCATTCAATTCATGTTATTTTACAGTTTGCTTTTTTTCACTTAACTACATATCCTGATAATCACTCCATTTGCAGTGTATAGCAGTGGTTCTTAACTGGGGGGAATCCACCTCCCCCTAGAGGACATTGGGCAATGTCTGAGACATTTGGGGGTGTTACAACTTGAGTGGGGGAGTCATTATTGTCATCTGGTACATACAGGCCAGGGATGATGCTGAACATCCTACAATGCACTGGAAAGCCATCAAAACAAAGAATTATCTAGTCCCAAATGTCAACAGTGCCAAGACTGAGAAATCATGGTGCATAGTGACCTGCTTTTTAGTGTCCTTATCTGCTAATTCAAAACATTTGTGTCACCTTAAAGTCTCAATTAATTAATGTTTCTCTTGATTATGGGGTCACAATTTCTTGCTTATTTACATGTCTAGGAATTTTTAAAAGTATATTCTGAACAGTGTGGATATTATGTTACAGTGAATCTGGAATATGTTCTCTTCCTTTAGGTGTTCAATTTTCTTCTGGCAGTTGTATCAGTTACTGCCTGACTATTGATTCTGTCAAGGTTGGGGTAAGACTGTGTTAGAATTTATCTATATAATATTCTTCTTTAGTTCTATTACATGACCCTGGATCTAATTTGTAATCCTTACTTCTGAGTTATAACTTTTTCTGGATCTCAACTGAATTTTCTTGGTGAGACATCTCCACTCTGCCTGAGTTCCAATGTTTTCCAGCATTGCACATGCTCTGATATCTCTCTACAGCTTTCTACATCCCAGTTAGGATGACCAGATTCATCCTGGTTTGCCCAGGACTATTCCAGTTTTAAAACCTGAAATCCCCATGTGCTAGGAACTCCCTCAGTCCCAGGAAAACTGGTATGGTTAGTTACTCTGTTCCCAGGGACTACTCTCTGCTAGAACTCACAGAGATTGTACAGTACCTGTACAGTCCAGCTCTCAGCCAAGGACATATATGGACACCCAGTGCAGATTTCTGGACCCTTCCTCTGTGCAGCTCCCTCCCTTCTGATATTCTACAATAAAAATTCTAGAAACCCCAACAACCCTGAACTCAATAAATTAGAGCTACAAATTTTCCAAGACCAGGCTAAAGACTTGAAGTGACAAATGGAAGAATCACCACAAAGCGAAAATGGGAAAAACATGAAAAAGAAGAAACAGACAAAAGAAAAATTCTCTAGGCACATTATAGTAAACCTATTGCAAGCCAAAGGGAAAAAAAAAGAAAATTTTCCCTCTTAAATTCCATGTTTGTCTTTTAGCTAAAATGTTGATAGATTATATATGTTTAATGTAATTCTTGATTTAATTGGATTTAACTCTACCATCTTGGTATTTGTTTTCTCTGTTTTCCCATATGCTCCTTTTTGTTTATTTCTCTGTTAACTTTGGATTAATCAACTACTTTTTATTCCATTTTTCCCTGTATCAGCATTTTATTTATGCCATCTTTTATTATTTTCTTAGTGGTTATATTGGATACTAAAAATAGTAACCTTACCTTATTTCAGTCTACCTTAAATCAGGACATTTACTACTTCCCAAACAATGTGAAACCTTATAAGAGTTTAACTGCCTTTACCCACTTCTAACATATTGTGCTATTGACATCTATTTAGTTTTAGACGTGTTATAAATTCCACAAGACTTTTACTTTTGTTTTAAATAATTATATTGTTTAAGCAATTTATTTTGATTTGTTTCCTATATAGTAGCATTTCTTATACTCTTAACTCCTTCCTACAGTTTCATGCTTCCATCTGGGATAATTTTCTATAGCCTGAAGAATTCCTATCAATATTTCTTACAGTTTAAGCCTGCTGGTGATATGGGGTGTGTGTGTGTGTGTGTGTGTGTGTGTGTGTGTGTGTGAAAACATCTTTATTTGGCCTTCTGTTTTAAAGAATATCTTTATTCAATATAAGCTTTTAGGTTGGCAGGATATTTCTTTCTTTAACCTTAAAGCATATTCCATTTTCTTCTGACTTTCATAGTGACTGTTGAAAATTCATCTCATAATTGATATTTATCCCTAGGTAATAACTTTTATATTCCCTGGTTGCTTGAACATTTTCTCTCTAATATTTAGTAGTTTAATCCTTATGTGCCTATGTGATTTGTTTGTATTTATCCTGCTTGGGGTTTTTTCTGAATTTTTAATCAAAATTCTTTTTGTGCATTGTTGGATTCTACTTACTAATATTTTGTTGAAGATTGTTATATCTCTATTAATGGCTGATACCTATCTGTAGTTTTCCTTTCTTATAATGTCTTATCTGGTTTTGGTATTATGGTAATGCTGGCCTCACATGATGAATTAGGAAGTGTTCCCTCTGCTTCCATTTTCTGAAAAAGAGTGTAAAGAATTGGTATCATTTCTTTCTTAACTGTTTGGGAGAATTCACTAAAGAAACCATATGGATCTGGTGCTTTCTATTTTGGAAGGTTGTTAATTATGGATCCAGTTTTTAAAAATAGATATAGACCTATTTAGATGATCTATTTATCCTTGTATGAATTTTGGTAGATTATGTCTTTCAAAGAATTGGTTCATTTCATCTAAGTTATCAGATTTGTAGAAATAGTATAGTTCACGATATTCCTGTATTGTCATTTTCATGTTCATAGATCAATAGTGATGGCCTCTCTTTGAATTCTGCTATTAGTGATTTGTGCCTTCTCTGTTTCCTTTGGTTAGCCTGGCTAGAGTTTTATCAATTTTATTGAACTTTCCAACAAACTAGCTTTTAAAATGAAAAACAAAAATTCTGTATTCTCTTTTTTAATTTCATTGATTTCTACACTAATTTTTATTATTTCCTTTCTTTTTCTATCTCCATATTTATAATGTTCTTCTTTCTCTAGTTTCCTAAGGTGGCAGTTTAGATTATTGATTTTATGTCTTCCTTTTTCTAAAAAATGTATTCAATGCTATATATTTCTTTTAAGCACTGTATTTGCTGCATCCCACAAATTTTGATAAGATGTATTTTCATTTTCATTTAGTTCAAAATATTTTTAATATTCTCTTAAGACTTTTTCTTATCCAATGTGTTATTTAGAAGTGTGTTGTATAATCTCTAAGTATTTTGTGATTTTCCAGCTATCTTTATGTAATTGATTTCTAGTTTAATTCCATTTTGGTCTGAGAGCATACAAGGTATGATCCCTCCTTTTTAACTTGTTCAGATGTGTTTTATGGCTGAGAATGTGGTCTGTCTTGGTGAATGTTTCATGTGACTGTCGAGTGAAAAAAAATGCACAACCTAAAATTTGAGAGTTATATTTTTATTCAGAAGATATTCTGAGGACTTCAAGCCCAGGACACAGTATCTCAGATAAGGCTGAGAAACTGTCCCAAAGAGGCAAGGGGTGGGGCAGGATATAGAGGAGTTTTTGCAACCAACAAAAGACCAGGTAGTCGGAACATCAAAAGATTACTGTTAATAAAAGAAAACCAGATATCTCCAATTGAAGAATTTAGCACTTTTCTATGTATGGGAAGATGTAAGAGTCTGGGCTCACTGAAATCATTCCTTTGATATGCACCTCAGCTATCTAGGGCCAGTATCTTGTGTTTTCTCATCCCGAGTCTCCTCAGGGTGCACTGTTGGGGTGGCCGCAGAAGTTGACTGCTAGATGGTGGGCATTCTTTGTTTCCATCCTGAGTGCCCTTGTGGCTCGCCATAGGGGCAGCTGTAATGTGGTGACTTGATGGCTGCAACATCCTGTGTTTACTGATATGGCAGATAATATTTTAGTGACCTTGAGGAGAATGTATATTCTGCTGTTGCTTGATGAAATAGTCTATATATGTTAATTAAGCCCAGCTGATGGATTGGTACTGCCCAGTTAAGCTATACCTTTACTCCTGGTCTAGTTGTAGTACCCATCAATTCCTGGTAAAGATGGATTGTGAAGTCTCCACTATAATAAGGTATTTATATATTCTCCTAGCAGTTCTATCATTTTTTTGCCTCATCTATTTTGGTGCTCTGTTGTTAAGTGCATATTCATTAAGGATATGTCTGTTTGGAGAAATGACACCCCCCCCCCTTTTCATTAGATAATGCCCCTCTTTATCCTTGATAATTTTCCTTGTTTTAAAGTCTGCTTTGTCTGAGATTAATATAGCTACCACAGCTTTTCTTTTTGATTAGTGTTAGCATGATATATCTCTATCCATCCCTTTACTTTTATTCTATGTCTTTATATTTATACTGAGTTTCTTATAAAAAACATATAGTTGGATCATACTTTTTTAGCCACTCCATCAGTCTCTGTATTTTAATTGGTGTATTTAGACTATTCACATTTAACATGATTATTGGCACAGTTGGATTAGTATAACTGTTTTCTATTCATTGTACTTGTTCTTTGTTTCTTCCTTTTTCTATTTTCTGTGATTTTAATTAAGCAATTTTATATGATTCCATTTTCTCTACTCTTTTAATGTTACTTATACTTTAATTTTTCTTTTTAATAATTGCCATAGATTTTGTAGAATGCATTTATTTTATTTTATTTATTCTTTTTGAGGTATAGTTGATTTACAATATTGTATTAGTTTCAGGTATACAACATAGTGATTTAAATTTTTTATAGATTATACTCCATTTAAAGTTAGTATAAAATACTGGCTATATTCCCTGTGTGTGGAATACTTTTAAAATAAATTTATGTCCACTTTCAAATAACATTTTACCCCTTCACAAATAACATTTTACCCCTTCACTGATAGTAGAAATAACAGAATATTCCCTTTCCTTCTTATTCCTTATAATATTGCTGTTATTTATTTCACTTATCCGTAAGCTATAACCTAAATAAAATTTATTATTATTCAAATGTCAAATTATTATTAATTTTTAAAAATATTTTAAATAATTATTAAATCATTATTAATACATAACAGTTATCTATTCAAGCAGTTAAAAATAAGGAAACTAAAAAGTTAAATCTTGCTTTCATTTATTCCTTTTCTAACATTTTTTTTTTAGATCCAAGTTTCAGAACTTTATCATTTTCCTTCTCTTTGAATGACTTCTTGATGTTCTCTGACCTTCCTAGGTTTGTTCATAATCATAATTTTGCAAAATTCATAGCCATTATTTGTTCAAATATTTCTTCTGCTCATTTCTCTCCTTATTCTTCTTCCGGTGTTCCAAATTCTTTAGAAATTACCTCTTCTTTTTATTTTCACCCCATCACTACTTTATTTTTAATCTAGAATCTAAAAAATTATTCTCTTTATACTTTTTTAAAGATAATCAGCATATTTTTTCTAGACAATTAAAGTTTTTCTATTTAGGTTTTATCATATTAAATCTTTCTTTGCTATTTGCATTGCTAATCACACTATCTTCTTTGACATCCTTTATCTCTGTGGTTTCTAATGTTTTGAATATTTTCCTAGTAATAGTCTAGTCTTTGTTTTCTCTAGTTTATCTCATCCAGTTTGGAGAGACCATTCTGAGAAACAGTGCTTCTCTAAACATTTTCTCTTTTTTATCAAGCTGAACTCTTCAATTTGTCTGTCTTGTCTATCTGATTCCATCTTAACTATTGAAACTCATCTTTCCTGAGTCCTTAATTCTGAACTGCTTTGAGAATGATTTTTGTTCCTCACTAGAGAGTGTCTCCTTTTAACCCCAGTGTATCTTTTTATGCTTTTTTCTCCACCTAGATGCTCTACCCTGCTTTTTCCTGGAATGCTTCCACTTGCCTTGCCATTCACTACTGTCAATTCCAATCTACATTTCCTTCCAATGTAGGACTCATTACAAATAAAGACAACTCTCTTCCCCCTTCAGATATTTTTTCCACTTATTTAACAATACAGTCTCTATTGGGAGAGTTATTTAACTAGAATGGTTTTAGGTGTGTATGTCTTCTTTTCTATATTTAAAGCACTTGAATGATATAGATGGTACCTTGTTCTTTGTTGTGGTGCCATTACTTCAGAACTTCTTTGGAAGACCCATAGCATGTACTAAATGAATACTTTTGTTGGAATTTCTCAAGTCGTATAAAATACATTCAATGTAGTTTACTCATCTAAAGATAAAGAAGATAGTTTTAAAATCTCAAAATTTTAAGCCACCAACAAGCTTCGTGGAAATACTGGCTATTGGGCCTTAATGGCTACCTAATTCTCTTAATGTTAAAGGTTGGCTCAACGGAGAGTCTGAAGCCCCCTTAAACAGTGGGGTGTTGATACTTTTAATCCTAGAATAAAGATAAAAGCTGGCCATGGGAGGGAGAAGGTGAAAAGGTAAGGGAGTATCAGGCTATTAGGACTTTGTGCTTCCCTTTTTATTTCTGCCCTCATCCCTACGTTTCTGTTCTGAGGCTGTCTTTTAAACCCTTATCCTTGCCCACCTAAACTACCTTCCTCTACCTATATCCATAGGTGTAACTACATATCCCCACAGAGGAATGGGAGACAAGGCTGATGAAGCACCCATGATGTTGCAAATGTAGAGTAAAGCTCACTTTTGACTAAGGAGGGTGAGAGTAGGAGATTGTGATTTATCTTTTCCCTATCACTACTCTACTTAGCGCTTCCTCATATACATCTTGGTAAACCTGAGGAAAGCAAGGGAGAAAACATGACCACGTAAACGTTACACATTCCAGTCTTCAATTCAGTTTTTTGGAACTCTGTTACCTTTTGCTAAACTCAATATGCAAATGCGAAACCTCTCTATAAAATAAATAGTGAACATCTAAGTCTATAGGATAAGGCACAGTACAGTATGATTTAAAGATACTAGGAGAAAATATTGAATACCAAACCTACTTAAAATTTTATGTTGGAGATTTACAAAGCTTAATAAATCATCACAAAGTTCCTTCCAGCTAAAAATTGCATACAGATAAAATGACAAGGATTGTGGAGGTGATGATGATAATCATTAATTGATCAAGCTGATTTTTAATTTAACTTAGTCATAGCTCTGTGTGCCATCTCAGCTAGAGATAAAGTTATCACCTCTTTTCTTGTAGTCTTGAACTAGCTTGCTAAAAAGTAAAGATGCATGGTATAAAAATTAGTAATTGGTACTCATTTCCCAGGTCTGTCATAACCAAGTTCCACAAACTGAGTGAGGTTTAAAATGCTGATTCAGCTTTGGAATTAGAAGAAAGTGGAATAGTAGTTTAAAGAACAGTAAGATACTGGAGAAATAGACAAGTACCGTGAAGCTTATTTGAACCTTCTTTACTTTATTCAACTGTAGCTAATAGGAAAAAAGGCATTCAAACTTTTAGATACTCACTTAATGTGCCTTTATTAATATATTTGTTTGCTTGATGGTGTATGAAGCAATACTGCTTTCTTTAACATGGTAATGAATTGCACTTTGAAGTTTTCAAAAATACTTGGGAATATTCATAAAAAATAAACATAATCTAGAATCCATGTTTATATATCATTCTTATTAACTATGAAAGTTTCTTACACTAATATAGCTTCTTATTTGAGAGCTTATTTACTAGTAGTTATGATGAAACAAAGTATTAATATGTGTTTACAGTATGTAATATAAATTATGTATATCAATCTGATATTCCTGACATTTATAAACTTCTTAGAGAAAGGGGCCTTATCATTCACATCCTTGGAAATCTCTCAGTGACACAACACAATGCTGAGAGTAAAATTTATGCTCAGGAAAAGCAACAACTCGTCTTCAGTTATTTTTAATTACCATTAAAATCTCATTTAACTTATTTGCTTGGAAAGAAAACTAAACATCTTATTAAAATATTTACTGACACTTAAAACATAACATGAGAAATGACTGACAACCCAGTGTGGTCTCAGTCCCATCTTATTATTTCTTTTCTTTATCAGATGAGAATAGAATGGGGAACAAGTAATTATGTTCATTTTTATTGCTTAACTGATTCAACACACTGTTTCTAGAAGGCTGTATTTTAACATTTAGGCTTTGAGACAAATAAAATGTCTTTGTCTAACCCTTTCTGAGAGGACAGTCTATCAATATTTAATTTGACCAGCTAGAGAAAGCATTCACATAGTGTAAAACAATTTATGAGATTGGCTCAGTCTTGGATTTCCTTATTACATGTAGTTAAAATTTATCAACAAGAACATTATGGGTGCATGTTTGTTACTGTAATAATTCTAATTAACTTTTGGTAATTGCTGAGAATCTGCAAGTGACTAACTATTTCTATTTTTCATTGTTATAGTTCCCTATAAGCCTATGAGAAATGAAACAATGTGGGCCAACTAAGTTTTCTTTCTCATTGGAGAATATAAAAATTACCAATAAATATTCTATATATAAATATTTGAAAAGAACCAAAAGTTCCAGTACAGTGATAAGAAAATGTGGGAATTCTTTAAAATATTACATACACATATACATATACAAATACAAACGTGTGTGTGTGATTTTTTTTTAAGAACTTTTCTTATTATTACTAATTACTGAGATGTGTGACTCCAAGAATTGCATTTCCACTGATAATAAGTCTTCTATCTTTGGTACTTAATTTATATCAGTCTCGCCATAATGGGCATGGATTGTGAAGATGCATACACAGAACTGAGCTACACAAATGACTCAGATTAATTCTGACTTAAGTCAGTCTCACAGAACAACACGGTATTGCTCATTCTCCAATTATTCATGTCACAAAGCTGTGATTACAGTTAGTTTCTAGTAATAGACTGACAAGTTTTGGAAAGATATATTTTGTAGAGATGACATCTATGGGCCCTTTACCACATTTAATGATATGGAGTATATAATAGTAAAGAAAACAAAAGCAGCAAGAGATTATCTGTGTGAATCAACTAAGAGAAAAAAATTTAGTTGTCATAGAACCATGAGTTATAGTAAATTATTAATTTAAAATAAAAGCCATACTATTTTACATATTATTTGACTTTTTAGATACTTTATCAATTTGTTAAACAAAATAAAACAGTGTATGTATGTTAAAGAACTACTACCCTGCCTTATTCTTCAATGTAGAGAAGTAATTTATTTTTATTCATTTATTTTTTTAGTGTTAGAAAGAGATACTTTATTCATCTTCATTTTTTCTGAAATGAGGGTAGGAACAAAAGAAAACCAAAAAATTAATAATCCTTATTTGAAAATCAAGAGGAATACAAGTAACAGAATGAATCCAGTCAACATTCTGGAATAGAGGTATGTTATATTATGAAGGAGTATTTCATCCATTAACCCAACTATAATGGTATCTACATACAAAAAGGTGAAAGAGACAAATGTCATTAGTTTGAAATATTTGAGTAAATTATAAATGATGTAAACAGTTCATATTGATTGAAACTCCAGGAAAGGTGCATATATGAGAAGATAATTTTCTTAAAAGTTCTGGTGAAAGGGATTATTTAAATCTAGAATTAGATGTTATTAAACCTAACAAAATGTTACAAAACCAAAATGTCTTATAAAACTATGAGGAGAAAAGAAAATCTCAGTGTATAAGGAAGATACAAAAATTAACCCCAGCAAGATGAGAAAAGAGAATGCTAAATTTTCTTTCTTTGCTAAAAATAACTGTCATGAAATTAAATAAAGAACTATGATCTTGAGCTGTATAATAGTTTTGATTTCCTAAGTTGGGAAATACACAATTAAAATAGTTTTCCAGGTTATGTATACCAAGTATCATTTCTCCACTGTGCCTCCTAAAATACTGAAACTCCTCATTTAGATAATCCAAATCCTGTCAGTTTTTACAGATAATACTCATTGGGTTTTCCTGAATTTCAGAATAGAAAGCTATTCTGAAATTTAGAGAAGTAATTTAAAATGACCAACTTCATAATTAGATATTGGTTCAAATTTCAAATCTGTCATTATTTTAACTTCATTAACATCTCTAAGACTTAATTTCCGTATCTGATGATTGGTTTTAATGAGTTTTACCTCATAAGGCTGTTGTCATGATTAAATGGGATGCACTATGGAAAGAATCTGGAACAGGGAGTATCTAATAGAGCACGGTAGTGTTGCTTGACTATGGTTATTTTCTTCTTTATTGGAATTGGTTGATTTGTCATTATTCTTCTTTATTTTAAAGTTCACAGCTACTAAGATATGTTTTTTAATGTGCCAAGAAGGAGAGAAAACAAAATCCTGGGCCTATGAAAAATAGGGAGATGGAATACATACTGTTGCATAAATCTGGGGTGTTCAAAAGTAATGATCGAATGATAAATATCCTGGTTTCTAGGTAGAAAAAACATTAAACTTCCTATCCTCAAGATGCAAAATTATATAGTCATTGGTCTGCACAATATATAGGCTTCAAATATTGAATACAGGCATACCTCATTTTTTTATGCTTTGCTTTATTGTACTTCACAGATGTTGCATTTTTTACAAATTGAAGGTTTGTGGCAACCCTACTGCAAGCAAGTCTATCAGTGCCGTTTTTCCAACATCATTTGCTCACTTTGTGTTCCTGTGTCACATTTTGGTAATTCAAGCAACATTTCAAACTTTTTCATTATATTTGTTATGGTGATCTGTAATCAGTGATCTTTGATGCTATTATTGCAAAAAGATTATAGCTCCCTTAAGGCTCAGATGATGGCTAGCATTTTTTAGCAATAAAGTAGTTTTTAATTAAAGTATGTACATTTTTTTTAGACATAATGCTATTGCACACTTAATAGACTATAGTACTGTGTAAACAAAACTTTTATGTGCACTGGGAAATCAGAGAATCTGTGAAACTTGCTTTATTGTGATATTTGTTTTATTGTGGTGGTCTGGAAATGAACCTGCAGTCTCTCTGAGGTATGCCTGTATTCACTGTACCCACTGGTCTATGAATCACCCAAAATAATATAAAAAATGGTCTCATGCTGGTGATAGTTGAGTCATTTGACATAATTAACACAAAATAAATATGGAGACGTAACATTGCAAACATGTGTAGTGTTCCAAGGTAGAACAACCAAAATAAATTAGATTTTTCCAGCAAGATAAACAGCAGATTATCCATACTGATACAACATGTATGGGATTATAAAACTGGTATGTTTCTTATGATTGAGATGTGAGGAAAGTCTATAAATCCTAAGAAAAGAATATAAAAAAGTACATATTTAAAAAAATGATCTTGAATATAGAAATGAAACTAAGGAAAAGAAATAGGTAGATATGAAAATAATCTTGGATTCTAGAAATGAAATGTATAGACATTAAAATTAAGGAGAGATATTAAAATTCATGCTAGATATAACCCAAAGGTCCAATCTAGGTCTAATAGATTTCCAAAGGGAAAGAACAGAGAGAATGGGAGAGTATAATCAAGGAATTATCAAAATTACATACAAGTTGGAAAGATATAATTCAGAAACACAAAAGAATAAATTTGCTTTTCTGAACATTGATTTAATAAACATATTATATATTGAATTCGAATTATATTATGTAATAGAAATAGTGACTCCTTTGGAGAGTGTAAAATGGGTCACAAAATATTGGAGAACAGATGTAAAAGAGAATGGAGTAACCAGCATAGAAACATTATAAATATTGTTCCGTAGGATTTAGGGATCTTGATTATCTTTAGACTCAGTTAAATAGTCATGTTAAAATTTAAGATTAAGCATGACAAGGACAGAAATACAATACAGAACTTACAAACTACTGGGGAGAGAGTAAGCAATATTTCATTAATAAAATAAAAGCTGGGAAACAGGGAAAAATGAACAAGAAAAAGCATGGCAAGTAGAGAACAAAAAATTTTATTTAGTTGTAAATAAATTCTTAATTAAAGAATTACAATAAATATAAAGACATTAAATCTGTTTTGTTTTAAATTCATAGAATTTCAATATAGATAATAAAGTTTCAAGCATATGTTTAGAAAAGAAATCAGGTAGATAAATTAATGAAAGTATACCTTAAAGTAAAATCAGTATTAGGACTGCAATACACAATAAAAAACAAAGAAAGTTTATTCACCAGGGTGAGATAATGATGCAGTATTTATATGCACATTGTTTCCAAATATATAAAGAAAAATTGGCATAGGTAAAACAAAACAAAAAAATTTTAACAAGTAGGCCACAAAGCAAATCTCAACCAATATTTAATTTTTATTACTGTGAAAATGTCATTCTCTAACCATAATGCAATAAAATTAGAAATAAAAAGAGAAGAAAATTAAAGCACTTACATGTTAGAAAATTTTTAAATCTACTTTTTAATTTACTTGTCAGATAATATATTCTGATAACAGGAAATATTTAGAACCTAGTGATAATAAAAATTACTATACATCAACATTTTAAGTTTGATAAAGCAGTCTCTCAGAGGTTAGAATATGGTTCGAATACATTTAGCTGGAAAAAAATGATTGAAAATCTGTAAGTTTAAAATTCTATTCAAGAAGTGAAATAAAAAGAAAGACATTGTGTTTGGTTTCTAATACCGTTCTCCAGTAGAAGAAACAATTTCTCCAGTTGGAGAAATGGCTGAATCTAGGGTTGGGCAGGGAGAATACACAGTATGATCCTGTAGCATCTTGCAGTGCCAGAAAATAAGGACATGTTTAAAAACCAAAATGATGGTTGTATGTCAAAGGGACATATGAGCCATCTGAAAGAGATCCCAATAGCCAAAGCTAGAATTATTTGAGTGAATTTGAGCAAGCAATGTAACTACTGTTAAATTGTAACCCAAATATAGCAAATATCCATGTGCCCAAAAAGATGATATACATAGATGACTGAATAAAGAAATTAATGGAGGATAATAGACAAATCTCCCTTATAGAAAAATTGCAAATAACTATGTAAATATTGTGGAGCATGACTTCCCAACCCTTAACCATGGAATGCACACAGTGACTTCCATCCAAAAAGCATAGAATGGAAAGGGGAAAAAAAGAAGCTTAACATAGAGAAACTTGACAAACACTATCTCAGCCAGGTGATCAAGATTAACATCATCAGTAATGTCATGTTCATTCTACATATCATTGATGTGATCTGATGAGAATGTTACCTTAATCTAACAATGAAAAAATATAAGACAAACCCAAATTGAGGAAAATTCTATAAAATACCTGTCTAGTATTCCTTAAAACTGTCAGCATCACCAAAAACCAAGGAAAATCTGAATTACTATCATAGTTTAGAGGAGCCTAAGATATGATGGCTAGATGTAATATGGTACCCTGAATGGGATTCTGAAACAGAAAAAAATGACTTTAGGGAAAAACTAAGAACATCTAAATAAAGTATGGAATTTAGTTAATATTAATTTATCAAAATTGTTTCTAAAATTAATGAATCAAAATGTACCATAATAATGTAGTATATTAACAGTAGGGGAAACTGGGTTTTATATTCTCTGTACTAACACTTCAACTTTTCTAAAGTTCTAAAACTAAATTCTAAAAAAAAAAATTTAAGTTTATTTTTAAAAAATAGGCATTGCACATCCAAAGAAAACATCTACTAGGAAATTAAAAAGGAAAATAAGAGCATACATATATAATTTTTATCATATTAAAAAAAATTAAATGTGTGGGATACGGAAATTTGGTTATTTGCAAAACCTAATAAAACAGACTTCTGCCAAAATGAATCCTCTAAAAAAGAGAAAGCATATATAAATTTGGAAGGAATTAAAAAGGAGATGTAATTATAATTATGGCAGACTATTTAAAATCAAAATAAAATACCATACAAAATTTTATGATATTTGAAATAGTTGAAAATTTAGACCAAATATATTTGAAAATATTTTTAACTGTTTGAAAATTCAGACCAAATAAACAATTTCTAGGAAAAAGTGCAATTTAGTAAAAAATGACCCAGAAGAAACTGAAAATAGGAATACATATTTATCAATTAAAGAACATAATCATTAGGTAGTAATCCACAACCCACCCTGATCAGACGTATAACAACAAAACACCAGACCCAGATAATTTTAAAATTAAGAATCACTAAGCCTTTAGGAAACAAATAGTTTTTTTATGTCAGTTTTCATGAAAATAGAAAGAAAAAGAAATTACTCAAAATAATTACAAGAGATAGTTGTCTTAATATCATTATGACAAAGAAAGGCATAGGCGACCTGATTTCTGAATACAGAGACAAAAATGTAAACAAAATCCAAAAAATATATGTAAAAATACACTATGGCAAAGTGGGTTATTTTCCCCCAGGGAAACAAAGAAGTTTCAATATTTGGAATATCTCAAAATAATTCACTTAAAAATTAAAGGAAAAATATATATGATTCTAAAAATAGCTGATAAAAACACTTGATGCATTTCAATATCCATATACGATTTTTAAATTTTTAATATTCTTGGAATATGTGGAAATTTTCTCTTTTAAATTTGTGAACCAAAATTGACACTACATTTCCTTTTTGATGACTAAAAAGAAGCAGCAATCATGACGTATTGAAGGATAAGAAAAGGATGTTTAAAATCATAGTTCTTATAGTTATTATATTGGAGGGTTTATAGACAGCTGATTAAGTGAAGAAAAAAAATAAGAGAAGGTATGAGACTTACAAAGGAAGGAACTATATTGCCATAATTTTCAGATAATATGAATATCTTATTAGGGAATCAAGAGATGCTATAGAGAAAAATTGGAAAAATAAACTACTTGTAAAATGTTAATATACAGAAAACAGCATTCCTATACAACAAAAAAGTTGTTATAAACTGAATCTTCCCACAAAAACATCATGTATATATTTAGCAAAAATTATAAGAAGCTGAATAATAACCTAAGTTATTATAACAAAAGTACAAGATATTTATAATGTAAATTATGTTTCATTTTAAAATATGAAAGATACAATTTGCCTGTGAAACCATCTGGTCCTGGACTTTTGTGTGTTGGAAGTTCTTTAATCACAGTTTCAATTTCAGTAGTTGTGATTGGTCTGTTCATATTTTTTATTTCTTCCTGGTTCAGTCTTGGAGGGTTATACCTTTCTAAGAATTTGTCCATTTCTTCTAAGTTTTCCATTTTATTGGCGTATAGTTGCTTGCAGTAGTCTCTTATGATCCTTTGTATTTCTCTGGTGTCCTTTGTAACTTTTCCTTTTACATTTCTAATTTTATTGATTTGAGTCCTCTCTCTTTTTTTTCGTGATGAGTCTGGCTAAAAGTTTATCAATTTTGTTTATCTTCTCAAAGAACCAGCTTTTACTTTCATTGATCTTTGCTATTGTTTTCGTCATCTCTACTTCATTTATTTTTACTCTGATCTTTATGAATTCTTTCCTTCTACTAACTTTAGGTTTCACTTGTTCTTTCTCTAATTGCCTTAGTTGTAAGGTTAGGTTATTTATTTGAGATTTTTCTTGTTTCTTGAGGTAAGATTGTATTGCTATAAACTTCCCTCTTAGAATTGCTTTTGCTGCGTCCCATTAGTTTTCGATTGTTGTGTTTTCATTGTCATTTGTCTCTAGGTATTTTTCAATTTCTTCTTTGACGTCTTCAGTGATCCATTGGTTGTTTAGTAACATATTGTTTAGCCTCCATGTAACTGTGTTTTTTTATGGGTTTTTTTTTTCTTGTAATTGATTTCTAATCTCATAGTGTTGTGGTTGGAAAAGATGCTTGTATGATTTCAGTTTTCTTAAATTTACCTAGGCTTGATTTGTGGCCGAAGATGTGATCTATCCTGGAGAATGTTCTGTGTGCACTTGAGAAGAAAGTATATTCTGCTGCTTTTGGATGGAAGGTCCTTTTGATATCAATTAAGTCTATCTGGTCTAATGTGTCATTTAAGGCTTGTGTTTTCTTATTAATTTTCTGTCTGGATGATCTGTACATTGGTGTAAGTGAGGTGTTAAAGTCCCCCACTATTATTGTGTTATTGTCAATTTCCCCTTTTATGGCTATTAGCATTTGGCTTATATAGATATACTTTTTAAAAAGATTTTTTTGGATGTGGACCATTTTTAAAGTCTTTATTGAATTTGTTACAATATTGCTTCCATTTTATGTTTTGGTTTTTTGGCCACGAGGCATGTGGGATCTTTGCTCCCTGACCAGGGATCAAACCCGTCCACACCCCCTGCATTGGATGGCAAAGTCTTATTCACTGGACCACCAGGGAAGTCCCCAGCATTTGGCTTATATATTGAGGTGCTCCTATGTTTAGTGCATATATATTTACAATTGTTACATCTTTTTCTTGGATTGATCCCTTGATCATTATGTAGTATCCTTCCTTATCTCTTATAACAGTCTTTTTTCTTTTTAGTTTCTTATTTATATTTTATTCTATTCATATTTAAAAATTGTTTTTTTTATACAGCAGGTTCTTAATAGTTATCTATTTTATACATATTAGTGTATATATGTCAATCCCACTCTCCCAATTCATCTCACCACCACCCCCACCCCCGCTTTCCCCACTTGGTGTCCATAAGTTTGATCTGTACATCTGTGTCTCTCTTTCTGTCTTGCAAACTGGTCCATCTGCACCATTTTTCTTGATTCCACATATATGCGTTAATATATGATATTTGTTTTTCTCTTTCTGACGTACTTCACTCTGTATGACGGTCTCTATGTCTATCCACATCTCTTCAAATGACCCAATTTCATTCTTTTTTATGGCTGAGTAATATTCCATTCTATATATGTACCACATCTTCTTTATCCATTCATCTGTTGATGGACACTTAGGTTGCTTCCATGTTCTGGCTATTGTAAGCAGTGCTGCAGTGAACACTATGGTACATTACTGTTTTTGAATTATGGTTTTCTCAGGTTCTATGCCCAGTAGTGGAATTGCTGGGTTGTATGATAGTTCTATTTTTAGTTTTTTAAGGAACCGCTATACTGTTCTCCATAGTGGCTGTATCAATTTACATTCCCACCAACAGTGCAATAGTGTTCCCTTTTCTCCACACCCTCTCCAGCATTTGTTGTTTGTAGATTTTCTGATGATGCCCATTCTAACAACTGTGAGGTGATACCTCATTGTAGTTTTGATTTGCATTACTCTAATAATTAGTGATGTTGAGCAGCTTTTCATGTGCCTCTTGGCCATCTGTATGTCTTCTTTGGAGAAATGTCTATTTAGGTCTTCTGCCCATTTTTAGATTGGGTTGTTTGCTTTTGTAATATTGAGCTGCACGAGCTGTTTATATATTTTGGAGATTAATCCTTTGTCTGTTGATTCGTTTGCAAATATTTTCTTCCACTCTGAGGGTTGTCTTTTCATCCTGTTTATAGTTTCATTTGCTGTATAAAAGCTTTTAAGTTTCATTAGGTCCCATTTGTTTATTTTCCTTTTTACTTCCATTATTCTAGGAGGTGGGTCAAAAAAGATCTTGCTGTGATTAATGTCAAGGAGTGTTCTTCCTATGTTTTCCTGTAAGAGTTTATAGTGTCCAGTCTTACATTTAGGTCTTTAATCCATTTTGAGTTTATTTTTGTGTATGGTGTTAGGGAGTGTTCTAGTTTCATTCTTTTACGTGTAGCTGTCCATTTTTCCCAGCACCACTTATTGAAGAGGCTGTCTCTTCTCCATTGTATATTCTTGCCTCCTTTGCATAGATTAGGTGACCATATGTGCATGGGTTTATCTCTGCGTGTTCTATACTGTCCATTGATCTATATTTCTGTTTTTGTACCAGTACCATATTGTTTTGATTACTGTCGCTTTGTAGTATAGTCTGAAGCCAGGGAGTCTGATTCCTCCAGCTCCATTTTTTCCCCTCAAGATTACTTTGGCTATTCAGGGTCTTTTGTGTCTCCATACAAATTTTAAGATTTTTTGTTCTAGTGCCGTAAAAAATGCCATTGGTAACTTGATAGGGATTGCATTGAATCTGTAGATTGCTTTGGGTAGTATAGTCATTTTCACAATGTTGATTCTTTCAATCCAAGAACATGGTATGTCTGTCCATCTGTTTGTGTCATCTTTGATTTCTATCATCAGTGTCTTATAGGTTTCTGAGTACAGGTCTTTTACCTCCTTAGGTGGGTTGACTCCTAGGTATTTTGTTCTTTTTGTTAAAATGGTGAATGGGATTGTTTCCTTAATTTCTCTTTCTGATCTTTCATTGTTAGTGTATAGGAATGCAAGAGATTTCTGTGCATTAATTTTGTATCCTGCAACTTTACCAAATTCATTGATTAGCTCTAGTAGTTTTCTGGTGGCATCTTTAGGATTCTCTATGTATAGTATCATGTCGTCTGCAGACAGTGACAGTTTTGCTTCTTCTTTTCCAATTTGTATTCCTTTCATTTCTTTTTCTTCTCTGATTGCCGTGGCTAGGCCTTCCAGAAATATTTTGAATAATAGTGGCGAGAGTGGACATCCTTGTCTTCTTCCTCATCTTAGAGGAAATGCTTTCAGTTTTTTACCATTGAGATTGATGTTTGCTGTGGGTTTGTTGTATATGGCCTTTATTAAGTTGAGGTAGGTTCCCTCTATGCCCACTTTCTGGAGAGTTTTTATCATAAATGGGTGTTGAATTTCGTCAAAGCTTTTTCTGCATCTATTGAGATGATCATATGGTTTTTATTCTTCAATTTGTTAATATGGTGTATCACATTGATTGCTTTACATATATTGAAGAATCCTTGCATCCCTGGGATAAATCCCACTTGATCATGGTGTATAATCCTTTTAATGTGTTGCTGGATTTTGTTTGCTATTATTTTGTTGAGGAATTTTGCATCTATATTCATCAGTGATACTGGTCTGTAATTTTCTTTTTTTGTAGTATGTTTGTCTGGTTTTGGTATCAGGGTGATGGTGGCCTCGTAGAATGAGTTTGGGAGTGTTCCTTCTTCTGCAGTTTTTTGGAAGATTTTGAGAAGGATGGGTGTTAGCTCTTCTCTACATGTTTGATAGAATACATCTGCAAAGCCATCTGGTCCTGGACTTTTGTTTGTTGGAAGATTTTTAATCACAGTTTCACTTTCATTACTTGTTATTGGTCTGTTCCTATTTTCTATTTGCTCCTGGTTCAGTCATGGAAGGTTAGACCTTTCTAAGAATTTGTCCATTTCTTCCAGCTTGTCCATTTTATTGGCATAGAGTTGCTTGTAGCAGTCTCTTAAGATGCTTTGTATTTCTGCAGTGTCCATTGTAATTTCTCCTTTTTCATTTCTAATTTTATTGGTTTGAGTCCTCTCCCTCTTTTTCTTGATGAGTCTGGTTAAAGATTTATCAATTTTGTTTATCTTCTCAAAGAACCAGCTTTTAGTTTTATTGATCTTTGGTATTGTTTTCTTTCTTTCTATTTTGTTTATTTCTGTTCTGATCTTTATGATTTCTTTCCTTCTACTAACTTCAAGTTTTGTTTGTTCTTCTTTCTCTAGTTCCTTTAGGTGTAAGGTTAGATTGTTTATTTGAGATTTTTCTTGTTACTTGAGGTTTGCTATAAACTTCCCTCTAAGAACTGCTTTTGCTGCATGCCGTAGGTTTTGGATCGTCGTGTTTTTGTTGTCATGTGTCTCTA
This sequence comes from Eubalaena glacialis, assembly GCF_028564815.1. Lineage (NCBI taxonomy): Eukaryota > Metazoa > Chordata > Mammalia > Artiodactyla > Balaenidae > Eubalaena > Eubalaena glacialis. The sequence continues at coordinate 156,478,139 of NC_083716.1, read as the reverse complement.
GGTAGTTTTTGATTTCCTCTTTGATTTCTTCAGTGATCTCTTAGGTATTTAGTAATGTATTGTTTGGCCTCCATGTGTTTGTGTTTTTTACATTTCTTTCCTTGTAATGTGTTTCTAATCTCATAGTGATGTGGTCGGAAAAGATGCTTGATATGAGTTCAGTTTTCTTAAATTTACTGAGGCTTGGTTTTTGACCCAAGATGTGATCTGTCCTGGAGAATGGTCCATGTGCACTAGAGAAGAAAGTGTGATCTGCTGTTTTTGGATGGAATGTCCTATAAATATCAATTAGGTCCATCTTGTTTAATGTATCATTTAAAGCTTGTGTTTCCTTATTTATTTTCATTTTGGATGATCTGTCCATTGGTGACAGTGAGGTATTCCAGTCCCCCACTATTATTGAATTACCATTGATTTCCTCTTTTATAGCTGTTAGCATTTGCCTTATGTATTGAGGTACTCCTATGTTGGGTACAAATATATTTATAATTGTTATATCTTCTTGGATTGATCCCTTGATCATTATATAGTGTCCTTCCTTGTCTCTTGTAACATTCTTTATTTTAAAGTCTATTTGATATGAGTATTGCTACTCCAGCTTTCTTTTGATTTCCATTTGCATGGTATATCTTTTTTCATCCTCTCACTTTCAGTTTGTATGTCTCCCTAGGTCTGAAGTGGGTCTCTTTTAGACAGCATATATATGGGTCTTGTTTTTGTATCCATTCATCGAACCTGTGTCTTTTGGTTGGAGCTTTTAATCCATTCACATTTAAGGTAATCATCGATATGTATGTTCCTATTACCATTTTCTTAATTGTTTTGGGTTTGTTTTTGTAGGTCCTTTTGTTTTCTTGTGTTTCCCATTGGAGAAGTTCCTTTAGCATTTGTTGTAGAGCTGGTTTGGTGGTGCTGAATTCTTTTAGGTTTTGCTTATCTGTAAAGCTTTCGATTTCTCCATCGAATCTGAATGAGATCCTTGCCGGGTAGAGTAATCTTGGTTTTAGGTTCTTCCCTTTCATCATTTTAAATATATCATGCCACTCCCTTTTGGCTTGTAGAGTTTCTGCTGAGAAATCAGCTGTTAACCTTATAGGAGTTCCCTTGTATGTTATTTGTCGTTTTTCCCTTGTTGCTTTTAATAATTTTTCTTTATCTCTAATTTTTGTCAGTTTGATTACTGTGTGTCTTGGTGTATTTCTCATTAAGTTTATCCTGCCTGGGACTTTCTGCGCTTCCTGGACTTGGGTGGCTATTTCTTTTCCCATGTTATGGAAGTTTTTGACTATAATCTCTTCAAATATTTTCTTGGGTCCTTTCTCTCTCTCTTCTCCTCTGGAACCCCTATAATATGAATGTTGGTGCATTTAATGTTCTCCCAGAGATTTCTTAGGCTGTCTCCATTTCTTTTCATTCTTTTTTCTTTATTTTGTTCCTCAGCAGTGAATTCCACCATTCTGTCTTACAGGTCACTTATCCGTTCTTCTGCCTCAGTTATTTTGTTATTGAATCCTTCTAGTGTATTTTTCATTTCAGTTATTATATTGTTCATCTCTGTTTATTTGTTCTTTAATTCTTCTAGGTATTTTTTGTTTAATTCTTCTAGGTCTTTGTTAAACATTTCTTGCATCTTCTCGATCTTTGCCTCCGTTCTTTTTCCGAGGTCCTGGATCATCTTCACTATCATTATTCTGAATTCTTTTTCTGGGAGGTTGCCTATCTCCAGTTCATTCAGTTGTTTTTTCTGGGGTTTTATCTTGTTCATTCATCTGGTACATAGCCCTCTGCCTTTTCATCTTGTCTATCTTTCTGTGAATGTGGTTTCTGTTCCACACGCTGCAGGACTGTAGTTCTTCTTGCTTCTGCTGTCTGCCCTCTGGTGGATGAGGCTATCTAAGAGGCTTGTGTAAGCTTACTGATGGTAGGGACTGGTGGTGCGTAGAGCTGGGTGTTGCTCTGGTGGGCAGAGCTCAGTAAAACTCTAATCTGCTTGTCTGCTGATGAGTGGGGCTGAGTTCCATCCCTGTTGGTTGTTTGACCTGAGATGACTCAGTACTGGAGGTTACAGGCTCTTTGGTGTGGCTAATGTCAGAATCCAGACTCCGGGAGGGCTCATGCTAAGGAGTACTTCCCAGAGCTTCTGCTGCCAGTGTCCTTGTCCCCGCAATGAGCCATAGCTCCCCCCAACCCCCCCCCCACCTCTGCAGGAAACCCTCCAACACTAGCTGGTAGGTCTGGTTCAGTCTTCTATGGGCTCACTTCTCCTTCCGCCTGGGTCCTGATGTGCACACTACTTTGCATGTGCCCTCCAAGAGCGGAGTCTCTGTTCCCCCCAGTCCGGTTGAAGTCCTGCAATCAAATCCCACCACCCTTCAAAGTCTGATTCTCTGGGAATTCCTCTTCCCACTGCTGGACCCCCAGGTTGGGAGACCTGATGTGGGGCTCAGAACCTTCACTCCAGTGGGTGGACTTCTGTGGTATAATTGTTCTCCAGTTTGTGAGTCACCCACCCAGCAGTTACTGGATTTGATTTTATTGTGATTGCACCCCTTCTACCGTCTCATTGCAGCTTCTCCTTGTCTTTGCATATGGGGTATCTTTTTTGGTGAGTTCCAGTGTCTTCCTGTCAATGACTGTTCAGCAGTTGGTTGTGATTCTGGTGCTCTCGCAAGAGGGAGTGAGCGCACGTCCTTCTACTCAGCCATCTTGAACCAATTTTGCCTCTTATAACAGTCTTTATTTTAAAGTCTATTTTGTTTGATATGAATATTGCTACTCCAGCTTTCTTCTGATTTCCATTTGCATGGGATATCTTTTTCCATCCCCTCACTTTCAGTCTATATGTGTCCCTAGGTCTGAAGTGGGTCTCTTGTAGACAGCATATTTATGGGTCATGTAAATTATGTTTTATTTAGAAATATGAAAGAAAATAAAAATAAATGGAGTGATTACCAGTTATTGTTGGAATGATTCAATACCGTAAAAATAGCATTAACTGTAAAGCATTGGAAGGATGATAAAATCCTAATAGACTTGTTCCTGGAATTTGGCACATGATCTTAACATAGATATGCAAGTGAACAGGGCATGAAAAGCCAAGAAACACTGTTATATACAGCATGTCTTTGGATCTTGCTTGTTATTGATCCTGACATTTTTCTGTTTTTTAAGTGGAGTGTTTTCTACATTAATATTTAATACAATGTTAGATATTGTTGGATTCAATTTTACCATTTTATCATGTGTTTTCTGCTTACTTATCCCCTCCACTTCATTTCCTTATTTTTCTGTTCCTTGTTTTCTGACTTCTTTTTAGAATATTTTACCTTTTTAAAAAATTTCATTTTAGTCCATCTGTAGGCTTTTTAGCTATACAATTTGCATAGGTTTTAATGGTTGCTCTCAGAATTACTTTCAAAGACTATGAAAGGTCTAAGATTCTACCTGATTTGCAAGCTAACAAATTAGCTTGCTCCAATTTTATGGATGCTGGCAGAAGACATTTCTGGGTCAGAGATAAGGGACTCTTTATTACTCATACTAATAGTAGTTGACAGTGTATCAGGAATATCTTTCATGGCTTCCTGAGGCCCATTTCTCACAGGGCAACATGATGTGAATCAGGTGACATCGTACACATAGTGAATTGCGTAACAGAAAATGGACCCTAAGCTCAGGGAACCTGATTATTTTATAATAGGGTTGTAAACCTGCCTGCCCTTTGCTTTGGAGGATATGTTATCTTTATTGGACTACAGTTATTATGCCTGCCCAGTGCTCCAGAAGGAGATACTGTATATTCCAAGTCTAAAGACAGAAGTCATCTCTGCACATAAAATGTGCAGAATGTGAGAGACCCAGAATGAGTTGTCTTCCACAGCATACATTCTTCATGTCTACACAAGTGAACATTTTCCCTCAAAACACCATACCAGTGACTACTCCAATTTATCTGACAATGACTGGGACAAAATTTACTCAGTTCATCTCGTGCTTCATCTCATGAAGCATTTTACATTTACTATCAAGCAGCAGGATGAGTTCCACTGCAGTATTAATCTTGACCATGCCCACAAACAGCTGAATAAATCTCTTACACCATCGCAGTCTACACTTGAAAACCAGATGGCTTTCTCCTTAAGTTTCTGTATTGACTTTTCCACTTAGCTGGAGGCATTCATCTTTAGGATGTATTACTGATTGTACAGATTCCACCTTAGCCCATAAAGTGGAGATCTAAGGCTACTCTAGCACCCCGTACAGCACTGACCAATAAATTGAGACTGACCTGAAAGAATTCTAAGGCCAAGGTAGTACTGATCACTTAAGCTAAAGTCAGGGACAAATTCTATATCACTTTTTCTAATTGAATTATTCCCATAAAAGGGATAACTGCCTTCCAAATGTACGTAAGTAATGAGTCATTCATCCTTCTGGGAAGCACTCCCAGAAGAGTAGTCTTATTTTGAGGACATCTCCACAGTCATTTGAGGCTACATAATATACTGGGGTGTTTTCTTAAATACTTGAAAATATTTTATGACCACTCGTAAGATGCAAATGACTGTGTTTTCAGGAGGGAGGCAACTTAATGAGCAGTTTCGACAAAAGCAATATAGTTCCAGGGTAAACATGGAAATAAAATGTTGTTGATAATTGTTTGGAAGTGCATAATGTGAAAACTGTATAAGTTGGAGGTACACCAGGGGTACAGGCTGACAATAAGTTTTCCCAAGTAGTTGGTAGGCAGGCCTTATAGGACCCCAGTTCATTTGCAATGATTGAGCCCAGTTGGTTGGTGGTGGTGGTTGTTAGGAGGTACTAATAATCTAATTTGTACTGTTTGTCGACACCACCAGCCAGATGACTTTCACTTTTCCCATGGAACGTCTGAGTGATGGCTATGGAAGTGCAGTGGGGAATACATTCAGAGATGTTTACACGTGCTTTTTGTGGGAGCTGGGACCATTCACTGCTATTTCTGATAGACATCTAAGAGAATGACAGTCATGCCATGGTCAGAAACATCCAGTAGAAGACAGTAGACCTTGCTGCCACAGTTTGATATAGGGGAGAACTTTCTCCTTTGTGTGGAAATCTCCACAGTTCATCCCTTGAAGCAAAGTTCATTAAGGTCTCTCTCTCTCTTTCCCCTATACCTCCTGATTCCTGAAGGTGTTCCCTCTTCACATGCAAGGTCATTGTTCTTTTTACAGAGCCACAAAATCTGGTGCAGGAGCAATAGGAGCATTTTTATAAAACTTACTGAGGTACATTTTTACTCTACTTTGTCCCACATGGGCTAGTGATGGGTTACATGGTAAACAGTGTACTCAAACCAGTGGTCATTATTCTTATGATGTAGGATCATTTCAATCCAACAAGAAAATCCAAATGGCTAAACCAGAATTAAGTTAGAATTTTCTAGGCTCCCTTTTGGCTGTGTTGCTACCACTAGATAGTATCAAGTAATCTGAACTGGGGTTTCCAGCGGGGGAAAGAAGAAGCATCATGCCCTGGAATGGTCAGTTTGGAATCCCAAATTTTCAGCATCGATCTAAATGACCTCCTATTCCTTTTGTCCTGATTTTTGACTAGGAAGTGGTTGAGACGATATCATCCTTTTCTTGACCAAAGTGCCTTGTGAAAGTTTGTGGTGCAAGAGGAAGTGAGGAAGGTAGAGTCAGAAATCTTTTTTGAGTTCATTTTTGAGGAGGTCATTCCAGTGCTCAAGAATACCAGATTCATGTGGATGGTAGGGAAAGTGGCATGTCCACCAAACACCTTCACTATCAGCCCATTATTGTTTTGCTATAAAAGTTATACCGAGTGAATGCAAATGAGAGATGAAAATATAGCAAAAATTTGTTTCAAGGGTCATAGTAGTATACCCCGAGTTAACTGATTAGACTGGAACAACAACATTGTAGCTTGAAAAAATGTCTAGCAGTGATGAGGCAACAATAACCTTTAGAAGGCTTAAAAGTCTGATGTTGTCAATCCCCCAGGAGTGGGCAGGGGCAAATCCCTGTGCTTTGTGAAAAAATGCAGTGTGACCTCCCTCACCACAATGAAGTGTCAGCTTTTGGTAGGAATCACAGGTCTGGCATGCAGTGATAGCCTCTGCTTCAGAGATCATAGAGTCCTTTACTTTATGCCCTGTCTATGATAGTGGACATGTTGCCATTCTGCTATAATGGGTCTGGGCAGCAATAGTAACAATCTAGGGAGTGTAGACTCAATCAGCAGCTTGATTTTAGTTGGTCTTATTAGAGAATAGATCTTTTCTATGATGTCCACACAAGTGACCCAAGTAGTCTGACAGCAGCTGAAATGTGTTTCTCTATAGTTTGTGGACTCAGAGAGGGATAGCTTTAATCTGACAGTCTGTAGCTTTCCAAGTGGCTAATCAAAGGGCCAGGCTCTTGGCAATAACCCAAGAGTCAATATAGCTGTAAAAATTTTAAAGCGAAGAACAGAGCTATGAGAACAACCTTGAGTTCTGGCCTTTGGGAGTGACAACATCTGCTTCTGTTCTGCATGTCTGGCAATTAGAGAGGAGACTGCCCAGTCCACATCATGGGCTTTCAGTTTAGCTAAATCCTCAGTGTAGATTATGTCACAGGTATTTAGGAGACTATCTGTGAATCAAGAGTTCCGTTGAACCAGTAGTTTTGCTTCACATAGCAAAGGGTAAAGTTTCCTCCAAAAGGACAGTTTCTCCTTTTCCATGTAGAGCCAGGATGGTGTTGGGGCAGGGGTGGCTGTGCTCTTGAATACACCATTCCCCTTTGACACATGTGGCTAGTTAGGCCCTTCCTACCTTGTTGCTGTTGAGTCCGAGTTGACCCACCCCAAAATAGTATATCAGGATGGAGAATGACAGATTTCCATGTGTCATACATTCAGTTTCCACAAG